>NC_139959.1:14979712-15069712 GCF_963454915.1 Gymnoscopelus microlampas | reverse complement strand
AAATATTCTGGTACGGCACAAAATGTTTTCAGATGGGGAATATGCGGACAATTACATATTAACTTGGGGGTCCATGACATGAAAACTTGTAGAAACAACTTTAGAAACGAGCCCAAATAAGCAACTACACTTTAGAAACAAGACCAAATAAGCAACTACACTTTAGAAACAAGACCAAATAAGCAACTACACTTTAGAAACAAGACCAAATAAGCAACTACACTTTAGAAACAACACCAAATAAGCAACTACAATTTAGAAACAACACCAAATAAGCAACTACACTTTAGAAACAAGACCAAATAAGCAACTACAATTTAGAAACAACACCAAATAAGCAACTACACTTTAGAAACAAGACCAAATAAGCAACTACACTTTAGAAACAAGACCAAAAAACGTAACCAGCAACTACCAATATTTACAAACAACTTTACAGAAAAACATGCCCAAAGTCATTTATAATAAGCTGACATGGCAACACTGGCTGTGGCATGCACTCTGTCATTCACCCCAGTTCTCACTCTCGCCTGCTCCGTCTGTCATTGTCAAGGGTGCAAAGTAACTACCGTGAGTACATTTACTCAAGTACTGTACTTCACTGAATTCAATTTTAGGTACTTTTTCTTTCCTTGAGTATTTCCATTTTCCTATATTTTCTATTTCTACTAGTTACTACTAGTTAGTTAATGATTACTTTTCAGATTTAATAAAAAACATACATTAACCCTATTTTATACTCCGGCTATAAATAGCCGATCTACAAGGTCACAACGTGCAGTGTGCATGACGTTTTTGAAAAGGTTTGACACTTTTTGAATGATTTGAGTACTTTTACTGTAGTATTGTAAGTATTTTTGATGCCAATACTTTTGTACTTTTTTACAATACAGGCCTTTCACCTTTTTTAATTTGTGGTATTGCTACTTTTGTTAAAGTAAAAAAAACGAACTCTGAGCCCAGTAGCTGACATAACGGCTGGTGACAGAGTGCGGGGACCATAAACATACATATTTGTTGTACTCGCCATTCTTTCTCCCTCTCACACACACAAAACAGAATAAAAAAGGTCTTTCTAGAGTGGGTGATCACTTAGGGCAGGCTGATAGTCTTTGACAAGTGCACAGTATGGGCAGGGAGGTCCATGGCCAGGGCCGTCTGTCACACGCAAAACACACAATCTTTGATGTGCTCTTCCACTTACAAGCCATAACAAGCTTGGTTGTGGTCATAAATCCTACATCACTGCTCAGGTCAAATACATAAATACAGTAAGGCTTCAGTGCCCTGTGTGTTTGTGTGCATCCTGCCAGAACCGTTCCATTCATAAATCCCTACTCTGAGTAGATACAATAGCAGAATAAACACTGCTTGACCTCCGTTTGGTAGAATTTCAAGCCTCTGGGTCAATATTTGGTCTTTGAGGGTGGTATCTTGCTGCAGGAAAATATACTGCCGTTTGCGGGATAGCTCTCACAATCTTTGGAAGAGATTCCTATAAAACAGAATCACAAAATAATGCTTTTGCATAGACATACCGTACTGCCATGCAACAGAACAGACGGTCAAATAAAATATGCATGCCAAGTCCTATAAGGTCATCCTTGGTTCAGCGACTCGCATTAGAACAGTTCAGATGCATGTTCTCCATCTCTCCCGGCGATGGTAATGCTGATGATTATGGTGAAGATGAAGGCTATTATTGTCGCTTGACCTGCGTGATCCATGACATGAACCAGCATGAAAGGACCCAAGGAGAACGCCTCTGTTCTCGCCGGTCTGTACGGCCCAGGAAAAGGGGGAGGGAGGCAATGTCTCGAGAATATTCCTCACATCTGCCCTGTCTGAGGCTATGGGCGCGACATGAGGCCTCGTCCCTGTCGGGCCGCTCCCTGCCGAGGCCTCATTTGTTGTTGTTTTTTACTTAAGTAAAAGTATCAATACCACAATATAAAAATACTCTATTACAAGTAAAAGGCCTGGGAGTTGTGAGCAGTACTTGAATTTGTGAGCAGTACTTGAATGTACTTAGTTACTTTACAACTCTGGAAGAGGAGTTGGTTAGAGAAAAGCCAACCCTCGGGGATCTTCACGACGAGCCTGACATTGAAAACTCAAACTCAAGTTTAAGAAAATGCCTTTGGGCAACATGTCCAATTGACGTGTTGCTGAAGTGTGTAATTTATAATTCCCAGGTTGTATTTTGTGGCCCTGGAATACATTTGCAGGTTTTTCTGTGTATTTATGTTGTTGCAAAAGTGCCATATACTGTATAGAGGCTTGTATTGTCTGAGCAATTCCAATGCTGCTGTGTGAATGTCTTGTCAACTGTATAGGTTAAAGGGGCTACACCATGAATTTCATTTTTTTTTTAGGTTTTTAGTATTTTTTGGGCTCCCCAGTGTCTCTTGTACCCAATTTTTTTTTTTTTTTTAACATTCAGTCATTCATGCTCATTTCATGGATTTCCTGAATGGGCGTGTCTGAACAGGCCATTTCAGAATGGCTGTGCAAGTGATGTCACTTGCACTGATTTTGCATTGACGATGGCCAGACAGAATTGCTCAGTAGCTCCCCCCTGCCCAATAGGACGTTTTGGTATTGCAGCTGAAAAAGCTTGGAATGACAGACAGTCAGATTGTGAGAAAAAATATCTGGATGTTTTTTAGGCTTACAACCTGTTTAAAACGTATTAGGGGGCAATATTTATATATAATATATATTTTTTAAATTCATGGTGTAGCCCCTTTAAGCTCTCTCTCTCTCTCTCTCTAAATATACTGATACAGTATATATTAAACAAACTCCTCCAGAACCCCCCGCCCTACTTGCAGTGACTGCAGAAATCACATAGTTTTTTTTTTGTTTTTCACATTGACAGTGATGTATCCCATACAATAAGCCATGCTCGGAATGTCACCAACCTCAACAGAAGCATAGCCAAAGGAAACCAATCAAAGAAATGCATTGCCTATCTTTTACCTGCACAGCAAGGCAAGAATTACAAATCAAGGCTACGCCACGGCCTTCAACCAATGTCCCCGGAAGCCTCCGGTCAGTGGATGTAGACATTGTCATGAGTTACACAGGTGCACCCTGTCACAAGAGCAACAGTGACAAGCGGCACACAGCCCCAGAAGGCAGGCTCATCCCATTTTGTGTGTGTGACGTGTGCGTATGTGTTCCTGGGAGATTACTGTAAGCAAGTAGAGAGAAAAGAACGAGGGAGAGAGGTGAGAACCAAAAGGTGGCTTTGGGGCCCCCTGGAGCAATAGATCTGGAGGTCTGCCAACTGCTCACATTCCTCCCCCTCTTTTGGGACTCAGAGCGCCAGGGTGGCAGAGAGCAGCCAGGCAAGACTGGCATGAGGGTGACAACAACAAGTACTGCTGGGAGGCATATGGGAAAGGAACAGGCATAAGATAATAAGCAGGTGAGGAAGAGAGAAAGTGAGAGAGGTGGAGAGAGAGGGGCACACAAGGGACACAGGAGAGAGAGAGACAAAGAGACTGAGTGCAAGAGAGAGAGAGAGATACAGAAAACTCCAGACAGAAAAGCAGAAACACACACCAAACACAGGAGTTCAACCCTCCTCCTCCCTCCCTCTCTCTCTCTCGTGTTAATTTGCCTCCTCCTGTGTGTGATCGACCGGAGGGAGGGACTCAGTGGGGAACAGAAAGACAGACAGAGAGAGAGAGAGAAAGAGAGAGAGAGAGAGACAGTAGTCTCTACTGAGACGCCACAAACATGGGCACCTGATCAGAGCCGGAATGTAGCATTGAAGGGTTTTCTCTTGAAGGGCGTTCTGCTCAGTAAAACGTTGCTAGAGAGAGAGAGAGACAGAGAGAGAGAGAGAGAGAGAGAGAGAGAGAGAGAGAGAGAGAGAGACAGAGGGGTTGTGTGAGGCCGGGTTCAGAGGAATTCCAGGTCACAAGGGCTCCTGTGGCGGCGGGACCGTGGTCTTCTAGACTATAGGCTGGACTGGACTGGTATTCCACCCTGTCCATCTCACGGTCATGATGTGCATGGAACAGGCAGCCTAGGACCTGAGAGGGGGAAACGAATACACCGGGAAGAGGACCAAGCCAAGTCGCAGCGGGAGGACCCTGGGTCACATCACACATCAGGCTCGTTAAGAGACGCTTGGTCGGTGTATCTCCAGGGGTTGACTCCTGACCCCCCCCCCCCCCTACCCTTTGTTTCAGTCTCTGATAATGGGGTCAGCTGTGGAATTCATCTGTTCCCTGTTGGTGTTGATTTCTTCCTTGGAAGTGAACCACTTGGCGGCCGGCGGGTGTTCGAGGAAGTGTTGCCACGGGAGAGACCTGAGCTGTGCCACCACCGACTGGAGGATGGATCGCGTGTGGGGGACGTGTTACTGTGACGATGGCTGCGTCAAGACTAAGGACTGCTGCTTTGATTACTTCACAGAGTGCCCAGGTAAGAGCAAAGAGAGACTGCAGTGGCTCAGGTCGGCACAGTATACAGAGACATGCTTTACATGCTCTCCAGGCCACGTGCTGCCTGACATTATGTGATAACCTTTTAGTATGGTGATGAACTAGATACGTGATATTTCATCCTCTGCACCCAACCCAGCAGCAGCATCACCACATTATCGCAAGCAAGGCTGATTGGGGAGAGTCATCCACTACACATGTAGGCATGTTTATCTGCACTTACAGTATAGGCAGGGTCTGGGAAAGGTCTTGCCAGACACTTAACCCATTAAGACCTGAGGCCGATTAAAAATATATCTCGAAATATTTTGTTCTAGCGACCCCCCAGAAGCAAAGATTTAAGTTACACATGTTCAAAAGATTCACATTCAAAGGTTTGCACAATTTTTCTAAAATAGCAGATCTACAAGCTCATAGCACGGCAACGAGTGCCACACTATGAGCTTGTATATCTGCTATTTTTGAATAGCCAAAGAAATCTCAAATGACACATATGCGTTCCCGGTCTTGGATCGCCCCCTATATTCCCGACCCTCTCTTGTGCACTGCACTGGATACTAGAGTATGTCAGCAACTAATGTTGCCTATCCAGGACTACTGCATCCCAAAAAAGGTAATAAGAATGATCAAAGTGCCTAATACCTGAGGCCAGGCAGGCTGTGTCTACCCTCAGTTCAGTGGACTGGACCTCATAATGGAATTAGTTCAAATATTTGAAGAATGAGACTCATTCCATCAATCAGTTGGAGCAATTACAGTACAAGTCAAACGAACGGAGCATGCCTAATACATGTTATAGGACAGGTCAATAGTAACTAATTCTATATGATTGATACATCAAAGCGCAAACTGAACACTGTAAGGCAAATCAAAGGATTAGAGATGACTGAGGGGTTGGAGGAAACTTGGCCTGCTTTCAAAACACAGACTGAACAGAAAACACAAGTTCTAGTCAAAGTCATTTTCATTGACTGACAGTGAGTTACAAAGCTAAAGCACATCAGCTGTTTTTTGTTTTGTTTTTTTATTCAATTTCTTTTGAGGGTTATGCTTTTGCTGAGGCAGAATTGTCGCTTCTGCAAGCACTTTCAATAATATTCTTTATAGATTTTTACATTTTTTTATGACAAAGACAAAACAAAACAAACAAACAGCTCAGCTCAGACACGTTGCAAAACAAAAGGCACAGATACAAATATAGACTCCTCATACCTACTCCTCATACCTACAGTACATCGAACCAAAAACAGAATTATATACCCACATTGTTTGGTGCTTGACAGTCTGTGGATGGGTGAATAACTACACCAAGACTAAAACAATAACAGCATGAAGATCCACAACAACAACAATAGAAAACATTAAATAAATAAAAAATAAACAAGGATTAATGATCTTATCTTACCCTATTGTTAAATTGTCAGCTAACTGAGGGCCAATAAAATGCAATGTCCCATATTTTATAAAAGGCATCGGTTGTGGAGCGTAGCAGGCAGGTTAAAAATTCCAACGGTATGCACTGCATGATTATTTTGTGCCAATCTTTCTTTGTTGGTGGTTTCTCATTAATCCAAGACAACAAAATCTTTTTCCTTGCAGCATAAGTTAAAAGATTAAACAAATTCTGCAAGCACTTTGATCTGAACCAGTGTTAAATGGTGCATTAATATAACGCCAAAGCGCATTGTATTCAGCCTGACCCATCCACACACCAATGGCAGAGAAAACCATGCAAGGCACCAACCTGCTATTCAGGAGCAGTTAAGGGGGCGTTAAGTGTCTTGCTCAAGGACACTTCAACAGTAACACAGGGGAACCGGGGATCGAACTGGGAACCTTCCGATTCCCAAAGCGGCCGCTCTACCTCCAGAGGCCACTGCCACTGTTCTTCTCAGAAGAACATTGAGTTGGGTCAATCATTCTTGGATTTCTCCTTTTAAGATAATCCACCAGTCGATACGCTGACTTTCTTTCAGTGCCAGTTTATCAGTTGTACGTGATGTGTTGTGAAAGGTGTACAATACTTAAGTTACCAAGTAAATCCAATCCAAGTAAAGTCTGCTTTAAGTTCACTCCCTTTCCCATGATTGTGTTATACCTGGGTTTGAGTTCCTGACAGCAACACCACAGACGCAACCAGACAAAAACAAAAAAGAATCAGAAGGCACACTTCTTGAGGTTAAGAATGCTTTAATGTCAGGCTTAGTTCATAATTGAACAAGTACAAACATTACCAGGCAATTTTCTTTACTTGTTCAATTATGAACTAAGCCTGACATTAATTAAGCATTCTTAACCTCATTTTCGCCTGGATGTTTTCCCCCTATTAAGCCAAAGAGCAACACATTCTTCACAAGTCTTGAATGCTGTCGCCCTCCTTTTCTCGATTTTGTTTACCACAGACAGAGGCAACGTTATAACGTTTCACCCCCTGATGTGTGTGTCACCCTCCAGCCCAGGACTGTGCAGTGAGTGAGTGGACCTACTGGAGTGGCTGTGCCAAGCCCTGCCAGGCCTCGGTGCGAGTCCGCGTCCGTCACGTGGAGCAGCAGCCCAGGAACGGGGCCAAGCCCTGCCCCAGCCTGAGGCAACAGGCAGGATGCAGGGAGTACAGAGACCACCAGGGGGTGCACTGTGGACTAAACACTGGTACACACACACACACACACACACACACACACACACACACACACACACATTTTACCTGAAACGTCTATTTTTTGTGAAACGAATCTGTGTTGCAACTGTACTTAGACAACTTTTTCCCCTCTACACCACATTTCTTTGCAAAAAATAGACGATCTGCAAGCTCACAATGAGTGGCGTCAACATTTTAGGACAGTGATTTTATGAAAGGCATTTTTAACCCTGAACCTAAAGTCAACACGTCGTGAGTGTGTAGATCGGCTATTTTCAGTACACAACACCTAATCTTTTCCTAACTCTTAATTGTGTTTATTAATTTTCTTTGTCATGAACAACCATTTTCCATGTGAGGACCAGGAAAATGGTCCCTTTATGAAAGACAAGATTTCACTTACTGCTGTAGTTGAAGATGCTGTGTGGTTTTTGTGTTGTCAGGTCCAGCTTTCATCACCAGCATGGAGTTTGGGAAGGGAAGGCCAATGCATGACAGCTATGGAACCCCTCTGAACACAGGGTCAGTTTAATTTAACAAAATAATGTAAACAAATCTGGAGGATCTGCACGATTATTACATTGGTTATTGGTTATATAGACATTTGTTTATAGAATAGTGCATTTTAAATGATAACATCAGATGTGTTCTTTGATGGAAATTCTGAACAACCTGGACATAGGACATGTAGTAAAATAATAATCTAACCATACATGCAGGGGGTGGGGGGATTTCACAAGCTGTTTGCTTTTTCTTGGCCTGATCATTCATGAGCCTGATTATCCGGGTGAAGAGGTAATTTAGCAATTTACTACCACTGGTTCTGAGGCTATGAAGCCATCTGAAACAGTCCATGGTTGGGCAATGTCCGTCATATGTGAACAGGCATGGTAGAAATCAAATGGGGTGTTTAATGCGAGAGGCATAACACCAGAGGGAGCTCCTCTGACCTCATTCCCCCTAAGAATTCAACACAAAAATGGTGAAAAATGCGTTCTACTGCCACCAAAATATGATATGCCCTACCAGCCCCAAAACATTTTTTTATCTGACTAAAAAAATGGTCGTTCTCAAAATCTAATTGGATTTAGATAAATTGAACAAAGATATGAAACTGCTAATTACTGCTACAAGAGGCGGCGATGAACGTTTCAGTAGGCTGTCTGCACTGAGCAAATGGCTGTCAATTATGTGCACCAACAAATCTGTACATTTTATTGACAATTTCACATTTTTTTGGGATAGAAGACATCTTTTTTCTTCGGATGGCCTTAAATTGAACAAGCTGGGAACAAAATTGTTTATGTCAAACATTTTCTACAATGTTCCCCTGTCAACCTCTGCCAGAGCACAAGCTTCCATAACAACAGATAATGCTGCTGCCGTTGAAGAATGCCAAGGTGAATGGCTCTGTGTGGACGAATACGCTGTCACACCACCCCCCACCGCTGCTGATGGTGGAGGAACATCCATAACAAATGAACTCTCTGATAGTGAAGACTCGGAAACAAAAACAAAGGACAGCGTGCTGAAAACAACCGCTGATAACAGCCTAAATCCACAGGAGGAGATTGCCACGGCCCCTGACGTCGACTCTGCAGCCACGGTCATGCTGGAAGAGGAAGGAGACAAAGAGGAGTCTCTCAATGAGGAAGATTATCCAACGTCATCACCTTCCTCCTCCTCATCATCATCTTTTTCCCTGTCCCCAATACCTCTTCTGGATTTCACCAGTAGCATGAACGACTTGATTAGAGCGGGGACTAGACTCACCCCCCAAATCAAACGCCAAGCACCAACCGTGCCCTGCCCCCCACCCATCGCCCCTCGACGGAGCCATTGCAAGAACAAGAACGTCCTGTCGGCTTCCCTACGTCTAGAGAATACATTTGATTGCTGAGATAGGCAGGGTCCATTATGCATAGCCAAAATCATGTCTGGGCCCAAGGCTATTTTAGTTAGCCTTGTAGAAAACAAGGTTTACAACATTTCCACTGTTATCTCAAATAGAGTTCCCAGGACAAGGAGTGACTTTAAACGCTCTGCAAATACAGCAAATTTAACAGGCATTCCATGTAGAGGAAACAACCAAGTAGTTGAATGCCTTAAGCTAAACTTGGCCCTACTTAACATCAGGTCACTTAATCACAAGTCTTCCTCTGTAAATGATATCATCTGTAAAGAGAAACTAGATATTATCTTTCTAACAGAAACCTGGCTTGGTTCTGATGGAGCGGTGCTCTTATCTGCAGCATGCCCACCAAAGTACAGTTTCATTCACTCAGGACGTGAGGGAAAAAAAGGAGGTGGTCTGGCGAATATCTTTTCTGACACTTTAAAATTCAAACCTCTGACAAACCTTGGCAGTTTTAAATCATTTGAATACCAGGCCACCATATTGGAGAGTCAATCATCTGTGCTTATGATTAGTATGTATCGACCTCCAAAGTGCAGCAAAGCCTTATTTCTAACAGAAATATCAGAACTTTTATCTATCTGTTCCACTAATTATGACAGAACTCTGATTACTGGAGATGCTAATTTGTATGTTGACATTGTTTCAGATGTTGTGGCTATGGGTTTCCTACAGTTACTGCACAATTTTGACTTTATTCAACATGTTGTTGGGCCAACACATAAACATGGCCACACCCTGGACTTGGTGATCACTAAAGGTTTGAATATCACTGTTGACAGTATTATTGATAAGCCCGAACTAACAGACCACTATTTATTGTGTTTTAATATAACTGTCTTTGATCTAAGGAAAAACAATACAGAATATACTATAAAAAAACGTTTTTTTAGCTCATCTGCAGCAAACGAGTTTCCTCGTCATCTGGCGTGTGTGCAGGTGCCCCCCCTACTTGATGCCCCCTCAGTGAATGATATGGTTCAACATTTTAATCTCAAATTAGAGTCAGCTCTCGACATAGTGGCTCCTATGAAAACTAAAAAGAAACTTAATTCTAGAGTAACACCCTGGATCAACGAGCACATGCACTCACTCAAGAAAGAATGTCGTAGAGCTGAGCGAATTTGGAGAAAAAACAAACTCACTGTCCACCTAGAGATTTTTAAGAAGTCAACAGTGGCCTATAACAAAGCACTGCGCTTGGCAAGGCAAGCATATTTTTCAGGCATTATCAATGACAACAAGCAAAATGCCAGAGTCTTATTCTCTACCATTGAACATCTCTTAAACCCCCCCCAGGCTTACAAGGAGTCGCTCCCTGCTTCTAAAGCTAAGTGTGATGAGTTTGCGTCTTTTTTTGCAAACAAAATTTTTAGCATTCGAGCTGGTATTATGAATGCTGCTGCTAGCACTGCAAATGCTGCAAATGGTGCATGGTGCAAAAACGTAGATCACTCCAGAGGAAGTCTAATATCTTTCTGCACAATTAATGAAGAGGAACTCCGTAAAACTATATCACAGATGACATCATCATCTTGTTCACTGGATGCAATACCCACCCCGTTTCTCAAAGAGGTTTTAGACAGCGTGATTGGAGATATCCTAAGAATTGTAAACAGCTCTCTACTTTCAGGCGTCTTTCCAGACTCACTGAAAACGGCTGTAGTCAGGCCGTTACTCAAGAAACACAACCTTGATCCATTGGTGCTGGGTAATTATAGACCAATCTCTAATCTGCCATTTCTGGGAAAGGTCTTAGAAAAAACTATCTTTCATCAACTGGATGTGTTCCTACAGAACAATAAGGTTCATAACAAATTCCAATCTGGCTTCAGGAAAGGTCATAGCACAGAAACAGCACTTGTAAAAGTAATTAATGATCTTAGGGTGTCCGCTGACAACAAAAATATATCTGTTCTCCTGCTCCTTGACTTAACCGCTGCTTTTGACACGATTGATCACAAAATTCTACTACAACGCATGGAGTACTGGATTGGTTTGTCAGGCACAGCCTTGTCTTGGTTTTACTCTTACCTAACAGGCAGAAGCTATTTTGTCAGCCTAGCTAATTTTGACTCAGACAAACATGACATCTGTTCTGGTATTCCACAGGGCTCAATTCTGGGTCCCTTATTGTTCTCCCTGTATATACTACCACTGGGAGAACTCATCGCCGATCACGGAGTGAACTTCCATTTCTATGCTGATGATACCCAGCTGTATCTTTCGGTAGCTCCAGACGACCCCTGCGCTCTAGACCCATTGTTGACTTGTCTGTCCAGTATAAAATGCTGGATGAGTGAGAACTTTCTTAAGCTAAATGAGGATAAAACAGAAATTCTCATAATTGGCTCCAGTGAGCAGAGAGAATTAATAATAAGTAGACTTGGTAACCTGGCTGTAGAAAGTAACACCACAGTAAAGAACCTGGGGGTTATTATCGACTCTGAATTGAATTTTAATGCACACATTAATCATGTCACCAAGATTGCTTTCTTTCATCTTAGAAATATTGCGCGAATTAGAGACTATCTGTCGTTAGACGACGCAAAAACGCTGATCCACGCTTTTGTTTTCTCTCGGCTTGATTACTGCAATGCACTCTACTCTGGCCTGCCTAAGAAAACAACTGACAGATTACAACTTGTTCAAAATGCGGCAGCCAGAATTTTAACTAAAACTAGAATGAGAGAACATATCACTCCAGTTCTAGCTTCACTACACTGGCTCCCGGTTGTTTTTAGGATTGATTTTAAAATTCTTTTAATAGTTTATAAAGCTCTAAATGGTCTGGCACCTTCCTACCTCTATGACTGCCTAGAGAGACATGATCCAAACCGGACCCTCAGGTCTTCAAGTGCTGACCTACTCGAGGTGCCTAAAATGACATATAAAAAATACGGTGAAGCAGCATTCTGCTTTTACGGACCAACAGTGTGGAATAAACTCCCATTACACCTAAAACAGGCAGCCTCTGTCGATAGCTTTAAAGCACAGCTCAAGACCTATCTCTTCACTCTTGCTTTTAGCTGACTCTTTGGTTGATTTTTAAGTCCTCGCTGTATTGCCTATTTTAATGTTTTATGCTTTTGCTTTTATTTTATTTTATTTTTTGTTTGCTTTATTGTTAAATTGGTTGTAACTGTAACTGTATTCTTGCTCTGTAAAGCACTTTGCGCTGCATTTCATGTCATGAAAGGTGCTATACAAATAAAGTTTATTATTATTATTATTATTATTATTAATTAAGTATTCAATCAATCAATCAATTCTAGACCACGTTTCCCAAACAGTGGTTCGGGACCCATTTGTGGGTTGTGGATCCATTTTCGTGAGTAGCGAGTGAATATTCCTTTATTTTTTGCTTCCTAAATTGAGTCATTAATTATTATTTTAAAAGATTTTCTTTGGTTCCACAAAAATTCGCACATTTTTTCAGGAGTAGAACAGAAATTGAAATATTTTTCAAAAATAATTTCATGAATTAAATAAAAACAATCAAAGACATCCCTGAAATTAGAAAACAAATGTTTTTCGCTCCACGTTGCGAACCTTGCAGATCTGCTATTTTAACTAGTTTGAGTCCCGGACAAACACCTATAATTTCTCTTTTGGGTCTTGGAGCTAAAAAGGTTTGGGAACCACTGTTCTAGACCCCCATAAGAATGAATGCAATGTGACCTCTGACCTGGCCACTCCCGTCCTGTCTCTCTCTCAGGTTCTGCGTGGAGTTCACACTGGAGTCCCGGACAGCCCACTGTACGGTGGAGAGCCGCCCACACACACACTGGATGCGCTACATAACAGAGGGCTTCAAAGTGTGCGTAGCCTGCCAACCACCTGCTATGAGGAACAATAGTAGCAGCTGCCAAGGAGATGGTCAAGAATCACACAAGTATGAAGTTACAAAACCATGTTAAACACTGCTTCTCTTCAGTGGTGGAAAAAGTACTCACATTTTTTACGGAAGTAAAAGTATCAATACTGCAATGTAGTAAAAGTCCGGAATTCAAAATTCCCTAGTAAGTAAAAGTACAAAAGTAGTGGTACCAAAAGTAGAAAGTACTCATTATGCAGAAAGGCCTGTTTCACAAGTTTTCAAATGTATGCAAATCTTTTGAAAATAGCAGATCTACAAGCTCACAATGCGTCGCATCGCCACACATTGTGAACTTGTAGATCGGCTATTTTCAAATGGCCGAAATGTATACGGGGCTGAAGTGGGTAATGTATGTTTTGTAATAATAATCAAAATCTACAAAGTAACTAGTAACTAAAGCTTTCAGTGGAGTAAAAGTATAATATTTGCCTCTGAGATGTAGTGGAGTAGAAGGACTGAAAATTGGAAATACTCCAGTAAAGTAAAAATACCTCAAAATTAAGTACAGTAAATGTACTTAGTTACTTTCCACCACTGCTTCTCTTTGAGGAGCACTTTTACATTTGAATGTTATCTACATGGTACAGTGTGAACATTGCCATCAGTTCACACTCGAGGTACTCAATGCATTCAGGATGAGAGATGTAAAATTCTTTCAATAGACACGTTCATATCCAATCTATAAACATTTTTGAAAAGTAAGGCTTAGTTTTACATGAATGTGCCCCCCATTTAACATGTAAAATCACGTTAATTACATCTCTGGTGCGTTAAAATAGATGGACCATTACACGCCCACTCTGTGTTTTATTGTGTACAGTCCACAGTTTGCAGGAACAAGAAGAGAACACAAGGGCAAATTCAGTCTTCTTCTTTTTTTTTTAACAAGGTGAAATTCTTGATTTATATGCCTCTCACACATATAGTATATACACAGAGGAGTGGTCCCTACAGACCAGCCTTTGTCCTGCGGAACCATGTGGCCCCCATCACTTTCCTGTTACAATGACCTTTGGCCATTTGTAACAGATTTCTTTTAAACATATGCTGGGCAACATGCCAAACCTTCCTCCTCTCTTGGTTGTGCAGGTAGTTGGCTCAAATCCCTCTTGTGCGGCAATTATCATTGAGGTACCCTTAAGCAAGGTAATTAATCCATAATTGCTTTAATTGAGTGACTCAGTGGCAAGCAGCAGAGGGCTGCGGCTGTGCTGGTCAGCAGTCAGGTGTGAATATAGGCAACCATATTTGAATGTGAAACGGGGTAATGCCGAAAAAAGAAAGAATGCATGCTAAGCAAATGACATTCCTAGAAAAACACCTTATGAATACATTCAAATACTGTACAACAAAATCCCACAGGACTAACATGAATGAGAGGGAGAGTAGATCGGTTATTTTCGGTGCGCAACTCCGGCACGGAACAAAGTAGAAATCACCCCTGACCTCGACTGTTTGAATTTGGTCTGTTTCAGGGAAGCTGTGCTTCACTGGCAGGCAGTGGGGAATCCCCGATGCACTGGAACATGGAAGAAAGTCCAGAGGACCCAGGTGTGCGACTGTCCACCACAACACAGTTTCATCTTTATCTGAACCACGGAGAACAGGGTGAAACGGTTCGTTGGACAAAGGTTTACACAAGAATGACCTTGAAACCATATGCATTTCGAGGTCAATGGAACTGAGGATTAAGATGCTTGGAGACTCTACTGTCAATGCTAAGACTCTTACAACTACTGTACTGACACAAAAAAAAACAATATCCTTCTTTGCAGCTACTGTACAACTAAACTAATGTTCAAGCAAGTCAAATCACTCACTAAAAGCATTCACTCACAAGTCACAAGTGTACTTTTCCCCTTTATTCAACTGAATCTGATTGCATTTTGTACATAACAATGCCTGGTACATGAGTATCAAGCACAAATAACACTAAAGGTATCAAAACTTTTTTTTAACAAACTTTTTTGTATAATTATGTTATTCTTACAAATTAAAGTATTACAATTGTATTAAATTAAAACATTAAACATATGCAGTTTATGTGAAGGTATGGCCTCAATGATATAAAAATAAACAAGCCCTTTATAATACACGTGTTCTACAAGGCAATGAGGTCATACATACTGTTGAATTATTTGTTGCTGGAGCCCTCTAGTGGCCATTTGTTTCTTGGTTTGCTCAATGCAATAGTTCAGAAGCACCAGCCAGATATTGAAGTACAAACATAAATAGTATAGTGTAGGCCAGTGTTTCCCAAGCACTGGGTCAGGACCCATGTTTGGGTTGCGGACCCATTTTTATGGGTCACAAGTACGCATCTTTTTTTCCCTGTCTGGCGTTTACAACACTTTTTTTTATTATATTAACATTTCCAAAAATTAAAAACATTAATCCAACTGTTTCAGAAATCAAAAAGACATTTCAAAAATGTTTCAAGAGAAAGATCTAAGAGATTCCATAACAAAAGCAAATTAGATGTAGTCACATTGATGCACTGTGAGCTTGTAGATCTGCTATTTTCACTATTTTCACTAGTTTGGGTCCCGGTCACTATCTTTTGGGTCTCGAGCTAAAACGTTTGGGGAACCGCTGGTGTAGGCCATAGGCTACGAAATGATCCATTGAGAAAAGCAGCTACCCTGCCAGTGTGAACCCTCGCTGGCAGGCGAGCCAGTAGGGTACACCAGCAGTGACAACACACAAATGTGTCTGAGGAGGAATGAATTGGCTTAACGACTAAATTGGGGAGAAAACGGGGTAAAATTATAATTCATAAGGAAAAGTAGCTATGTACAGTTACTAAAACATATTTACACTTGCAAGGCCAAACTTTGTTCGACAAACAAAACAAAATTTTGTCCTCTTTTTTTCACAACTTGCTTTCAGCTTTAAGGGCTGTATTTAACCAAATTCACAAGCCATCATCACAGAGCTAATCTGTTCTTTTAATGTCTGCTTGTATAAATATACATATTACACAAAAGAATAAAAATACAATTTCAGCTTGCATCAACGTCCGTAAAGTCCTGAATGGAGTTTATAATACAAGGTCATACTAAATGTATGAAATCTAACGTGGCTGACGTCCCTTCAGCCTGCCCCTCTTCAGACGACTTCATCGTGTCTTTTGAAGCACTCTCCAGCGGTCTTTGAGCATAACGGACGTACGGCCACTAAAGTCATAGTCTTGTAATATGAGCGACCACTTCCCTACGCCATGACGCACCACGCCAATTTTGAGATGTTCATCCAGGTTAGGCGTCCATTTCTGAACAGAAAAACAGGTTTGCCCATGCAATATTTAGATTTGTTTAGTTATTCTAAAAACTGCATTAAATTCAGATTAATTTAACCAGATACAGTCCTGCTCTGTGTAGCTCAACCTACCTTACGTCTCTTCTTTGGCTTTCCGAGTTCTGAATTACTCTGCGATTTGTCAGGAGACTCTTGACTTTTCACTTGTGGACACACTACTTGACATGTAAGACGACTTGTAGCTGACAAGAGAGAAAAAGGTTAGGTTACAAAGTCAGGTAATGAAGGAAGAACACGCACATCCAATGCCCAGAATTGGGCAGGTGCTGGGCGAAGAACAGAACTATAGAAAACAAAAAAACGCTTGCAACACAGTTGGGCTCCATTTCAAACTAATTTTATTGCACCCACAAAGCGCCTAATGAGGTTTCGAGCTTTTACTCTTCATCAGACCAGTTCTGATGAAGAGCACAAGCTCAAAACACCACTAGGCCACAATGTAATATCGTTGCTGTCGGGCAGAAACCTCTTATCTCCTTATTTTAACGTTATACTCGATCATACAAACTACAGCATCACACAAAAGTATCAAAAGTAGCAGATCTGCAAGCTCGAAATGCGGGGCGAAGCCACGCTTCAAATGAGCATTTGATCAAATGAGCATGACAGAACACCCGGCCGTTCTCAAATGAAACTAATCAAAATATAAATATCAGCTGTGCTGATCAGACGGAGTCTCTCAGCAGAGCCGAGCAGTGCTGCTGCAGCTAAGCAGATAGGCTAGCAGTTTGCATGGGAAGTTTGTAGACGTAGTAGCTAAATCTGGCATTTTATTTATTTTTATATTTATATTTTTTATAACAAAGAGAGAAACGTTTTGTTCCTCTGTGTGTTCAGTTTGGGAAAAGTTGTGTAGCGCACAGTCATCTCAATGGATCTGGAGGAGTGGCTGAGTAAACAGGGTCTCTCAGACCCCATTTATTTTCAGGATAACAGAGACAACACTCGCAAAAAGGTTGTTATTTTGAGAGCAAAATGCCCAACAATATGAATACATTTAGATTTTCATTCATTCTGATGGTAATGGTTGTATAATCGCAATATTACACTCGAGGGTGGCTTTACCGTGATTATTGGTAGGATGCGCCTCGTTCCTGGCCGCATCACTGTCGTGCCAATAATCACAGTAAAGCACACCCTCTCATGTGTACTAATATTGCTTAATTGAATTTACTTCATCGGCTGTTTATGGAGTAAAACTTAAGAGATACTTGTAAACACTGATTAACAAATAATTATAAATAAAGTCACAGTCAAACGTCTCTGCCCAAAGAGCAAGTGAACTAACTGATACAGCCAATAAATGTTTTTTCCCTCTGGAATTTTTCATACCTGGAAATTACTAATACATTTTCATACTTTTCAATACTTTCCATACTTGCATAGGAACCCTGGTCACCGTAATGACATTTCATTAATATTTACACATTATTCCACCCCCAAAACCGCAACATTTGAAAAATTCTACAACTACATAACTTACTATTCTTTGGAATGCCGTTCAAACGGACAACAGGATTCTTGCGGGAATCAGGCTTGCACATCAACATCTCACAACCTTTCGGTAGTAGCAGTTTCTTTTTCCGCCTGAAGAGTCGTCATCACAAAGAGTTTTTTTTGTCACTGTTAAGCGTAATTTATACTTTGTCATATGAAAGTGTTGTTCACTGAAAACAATGACGAAAATTAATATGTGCTAAAATAAAATGTTGAATTCAGACTCAAGTCTACTGACCTGAGAAGGGTAGTTTGGCCCTCATTCATGCTGGGAGGGAAAATAATATACATTATCTTGCCTGTGACAAGAGATGGAGCAGTCTATCATGAAGCGCTAATATCTTTTCAGCATGTATAAGTAAGTGGGCCCACTGTAGTGCCAAACCACCACACTGTATGATAATATTGTGCCACCGAGCAGGGCTGGCGCGCCCATCAGGCAGAGTAGGCAGTCACTAGGGCGCCACTGGGGGGGGGGGGGCTTTCCTTTGAGCCAACTGCCGTCATTGAGTGCCATTGACATGTTTCATGTGTTTTACCGCAATGTCGCAACGCACCAATGATGTGTTTGACGTGTTTTTGAAAAAAAAGGTAAAAGAAAAAAAATGTTCAGAACCCAAGATATCATCATTTGAAGATTTGCTGCTCCATTCCCTTCTTGTTTAACTTATTACTGGAAAAGGCTGTATTTAGGCTCCTGAGCACTTTTTTTTTTACTGTGTATTTTTCAATGTTATTATGTTATTTTCAAAAGGCAGACAATTAATGTCAACAACACGGTCGAGGCAGAAGGCCGCCACCCTATAGCCTAGGGTCTGCCTGATGTTTCTTCCAGTTAAGAGGGAGTTTTTCGTTGCCACTGTCGCAAAATTGCTTGCTCAGGGTGGGATGTCGGGTCTCTTCTCTACATGTAAAGTGTCTTGAGACAACTTGTTGTGATTTGACACTTTAACTCCCTGAGTGCCAGGATTGCCAGAATTATTTCAGAATTGATTTTGAAAAGTGCCAGAGTTTTTTTCACAGAAAACAAAAAGTGCTTAGGAAGCGAGATACAGCCTTTTTCAGTTCTAAGTTAAACAAGGAGTGGATGGAGCTGCACATCTTCAGATGATGATATATTGGGTTCTGAACATGTTTTTCAAAAAACAAAAAAAGAAGAAGTTTTTTTACTATCTTTTCAAAAACACGTCAAACACGTTAATGGCACCCAGCGCAATAGCGGTAAAAACACGCGAAACACGTTAATGGCACTCAGTGAGTTAATAAAATTGAATTGAATTGAACAAGGTCCAATGACCTGGTTGACATTTGTGAAACCACACAGTGCAACCCTCAGTGATTAGCACCCATCAGGGGATCGATTATACTGGAGATAAATATTCTGTGACTACTTGAAAAGGTATAAGAAAATTCTACCTTTCAAAGTCATCCGCAGATTTTCTGGTGGATTCGGAGTCTGACAGACTTTCATCTAATGCCACCGAGTCCTCCTTAAGCACCTTGGACTGGACCATTTTGGTGGCTGCCTGGCAGACATGAAGGAACACAAACACTCATGCACTTTACTTTTTACAACAAAACACAAACTACTCTGTCCTACTTTTTCACATCTTCCTTACAGCTTTAAGGGGAGTTTTTTGGTGGGATAATATTTTAATTAAATTCATAAACCGTCATTAAAGAGAGCTAATCTAAATTCAACCTTGGTAAATGGTTCCTTTGCAAATCATAGCTCAAACTTTCATGAATAATCAAGTTTCTGTGGGGCCCTGGGGAGAGTTCTGCTGAACGGTGCGGTTTGCCCTTCCAACTATTTTGACGACTAACTTTCAATTACCTTTGACTTCTATTGCCAGATCAGCATCTCAACACAGCCAATACGCCAAAGGTAAGCGGACATGGCTACGGCTAACAATTAAAACCTTAGACATATTATGCACTATGGCTCTGGGGATTAAGACTTATTAGGCCAGAAAACTTTATTAGGCCAGAAAACTTCCTTGCTAGTAGGAGCAAAGGAAACCATAGTCGGACAGTGCAAATTGCTAATTTTTTCAACAAAAATAATAGCGTAGTCTAGGTTTGGACTGGACAACATAAACATTACAGAAACCAGCTCCTTCTGCCAATTAATATTTTCCATCACGTCACAGTAATATATTACATGCTGTCTCAGTGACACGTATTTTGTGAAGACACAGAATTTCTGCCTCTTTCTCAGACCCACGGGTCAACAGATACAGATATTGAATTATAGAATGGATGCCAGTCATTTCTTTGTATATTTAAATTTTTTTTCACATCTGCCCCGTGAAATTTGTGTTTACAAAGCCTAAAAGAAATTTATTTTTTATTTATATGTTCAAACGTTCAATGACAAAATGTAATCGTTAAGCGCAATTATTGATATGACAATTAATTGTAAAGTAAAATGTCATGATCGTGACCTTGAGCAGGAAGTCTGAGGGGTTCCGCTCCAGGTAGGCATCCAAGTACCCCTGGACCGCCTCCAGCAGGCGGTCGAAGCTGAAGTTCAGGAGGAATGGGTGGTAGATATCCGCCTTGCACATGATCACCGACAGCTTGGCTGAAAAGTTCTGTGAAACAAAGTGTTTGTCATTAGCTAGTGTGCGCATGTCTCTCCTCGTGTTGCATGAGGAGTGGTTCTGCTCTACTGAACTGAAGATGGACAGTAATTGGGATGTTTACCCGTGCAATGTCATGTCTCTCTGTAAGCCACTTAAGGACAGAGCGGGCCTGGGATGTTTGGCCTTTCTCCAGGCACACAGCCACTGACTACAAGAGGGGGAGAAAGCATTAGTTGCAGAATGCTGCACCCACAAAAGCTAAATCTTAGTATAAAACGTCATCTAAAATGCAGTGGCCCGTTAAAGTGGATAGATGATACCTATTTATGTTTATAAGAGGACGATGTTTTTCAAAATTACTTTTTTGTTTTATCATCAGGATGCTCCCAGATTGGTTTTCCTTGACGGAGCCATACAAAGCATTGTGATGGTAAAATGTACAGTTGCAATTGAGTCACTATGTGCATCTGAACAATTTAAAAATGCCTATATCCCTCTATTTAAAAGGCATTTAACAACTTTAATCCTAGCGTCCCTATGCTGGTGCATTTTCGGTGAAGAGATTTGATGCAAGGGAAATACTAGAGGATCTAGTATAGATCCTGGTCAAATAAGTATATAGGTCAGGGGCTAACTGCCTCTAGACAGTGAGGTGGTATGAGTTTACCTGGACCAACAACAGATTGGCGATATTTTCAGACAAGCTGTCCTCTGTTACAGTGGCTCTTAGATTTTCCCATATAACAACGGCAGACATCAGAGGCAGCACGTGGTCATCCTCCTCAAACTTGGCATCTAGGGAAACGTCACATACTAGTAAAAACATCACATTATGTTTGCACTTGTGTATTTGTGTGCATGCATGCAACAATATTGGCCAGTACAATAATCAACTCGAGATATTCTTCAAATGTGTAATGCAACGGAGCGGTACAGACTTTCCTTTGTGCCAACTGCCATCAGACTGCATAATGCAAGAGAACTCTCTCCCTGGTACTTTGTGTCGGCTTTGTTCATGTGTGATGTGTGTCTGATGTGTTTTTGTATTGTCTGGTATATATTAATTTCCTCATATTATGCTGCTGCAACGCCTCAATTTTCCTTCGGGGATTAATAAAGTATATCTTATCTCATCTCATCTCACCGCAAGGCTTTAGGGTCACTTTTTGTTTTACTATTGATATTAATGTCAAGTAGTGTATTTACATATCATCTTGTCTGTATTAACCCGAGCAAAATTATTTTCCCGTAATAATAAAGAACATCGGCGCTCGGGTGGCGCAGTGGCCCGTGTTCAGGGGAGGGAAGCCGGGCGGGGAGGGTGTTATCGGTCATTGCGCATACTCCTACGGGCTGGGGCGGCACCTGTCAGCGGGGAGTGTTGGGCGGGAGGAGTAGGACGAAGGCTCTACATCCATCCCCAGTGGGGGCTCCTCATGGCAAGTGACAACAGCAGTGACAACACAGAAACGTGTGTGGGGAGGAATTAATAGGCACAACGACTAAATTGGGGAGAAAAAGGGGTAAGAAATGATTGGCTACTCTAAATTAAATAAATAAATAATAATAATAATAATAATAAAGAACATCTAATCTAATCTAATGTAAGTAAAAGCAATGAAAAGGAGATATCAACACACTGACTCTCTGCAATATCCGTGTCTGAGTGAAATATTGAGGCCAGTTGACAGGAATATTGTACAAATGACATCAGTTTGTGGGTCATCACCGAAAAAAGGCTTTTAAAGCCAAGATCTTAGAGGAATGGTTTCACTAGGGGTGGGAGGATATGTGCAGCCTATCTGTATTAGAGTGAGACACGGCAGGTAGGAACTACAGTAATGACCACTCTGATGATTTGCCATCCTGGCTGCTTCAGCATCTTTTTTTGATCGCTGCCAATGGATCCATTTTAAAGGCATTAGAGCGCTAAATGTAGACCAAGTCAATTTAATTCCAATGTTTCTGATGATGGACCACATCATGACTCGACAGGAGCAGTGGTGGACAGTAACAGAGTACATTTACTTTAGTACTGTGCTTAAGTACATTTCTGGAGTTTTTGTTTTCTTTGCAAGGACATAGTGGAGCTCCACTACTTTTCAAATAGAAATATTGTATTTTTGAGCCCACTGCGTTTCTAGGACGGGTATTTTGGGACCCAAACTGGCAAAAAAAAACATTATGAATTAACTATTCAAACAGAACATGAGGTAATAAGCCATAGACATAAACGAGACATACTCGGAGGCACACATAAACCAATCAGCAATAAAAAGCATTATAATCAACAAAAAAATATGTCTTTGGGGACTGACACTTACCCAAATCTTTTCCATGCATGATCCTTGTCAAAAAAGCAGCTATGTACTTTTTCTGGGCCTGGTCAGCTCTTAGAGGAGAAGAGCGATTGACGAAACCTGAAAAGAGAAATATGGGAAAGATGTTCACAAGCATCGCCAAGACTCGCCATGCTTATAGATTGGCTATTCTCGTCTCACAGCTAAAATAGGGCTTAAATAGTGGTAAATGGGCTGGCGAATGAATGACTGAGTGGAACATTTAACATTGAAAATTTGCTGCCATTTGTTTCAAAAGTGTATTTATCCCAAGCAAATAAAGTGTGTGTGTGTGTGTGTGTGTGTGTGTGTGTGTGTGTGTGTGTGTGTGTGTGTGTGCGCAATTGTACAGTGGTCTCCCTCCCTCCGGATACAGGAAGAGAGGGCACCTCGATGTTATATTGACAATTTTTTCCAAAGTGTTAAAAAAAAAAAAAAGACAAATGTACAAATGCAAAATATAAGGTGCTTACCCGCTTGCCCCAAATGTTAACTCGTGTCCGGCGTGTTTGTGCAATGTATTAGTCCATATCTTTCAATAAACTAGTGTTTTAATAGCCTGGTAAACCCTCCCTCCAGAAATCGCAATTGTATTTTAAATGGAAATGAGATTTCCGGAGGGAGGGTTTACCAGGCTAGTGTTTTAATCCCGTCTGTGGTCGATTCTGTCGAAAGTTCCCAATGGATGATAGTGACGGGGCGCATCCGGTGAAAGCCGGAATTACACTCAATGTAAACAGGAAGTAAACTAGGGGGAGTAAATGGCGTTCGGCCACAGACGGGAGTATAACACTTCTTTATTGATAAATATGGACTAATACATTTAACAAACACGCAGGACACCTAGTTAACATTTGGGGCAAGCAGGTTAAATGTTGCATTTGTACATGTTCGGAGAAATACGGGCTTTACTGGTGAAATTCCAGGGCAAACTGGGGGGGTGGTCACTAAGACTCTCGTAGATATAAAAAAAATCTTGATCTTAGGCTATCCTCCTCCTTACCCTCCAGTGTGTTTAGAGATGAGTTGAAGTCGTCCAGGTTTCTCTCCTTGAAGCAGCGACACACACTGAGGAACACGAAGTCAAACATCCAGCCGTTGGCGACCGCCGTGACACGAGAGGAGCTGACCGTCTCATCTGCAGCAGCAGCACTACTACTACTGATACTGGTTGTTAATGACGAGGTTGTATCGTCTTCATCCGCTGCAGCATCCATAGTTATCAATATGTAACATAAAACGTAGAACTTTAAACGTTTAGAATTTTATTTAGTCGGCAGACCAGAGCGAAGACGTCTCGAACCGGTCAGACGAGACGACCCAAACAAAGACCCCAATAGCAAAGACCACGGCACTTCCGTGTTTATGACTAGCGTTGCCAGATTCTGCGAGAGAAATAAACAACCAGGTCTAGGAATACATCGGCTACAGGGCATAGCAGTGGCGGACGTTTTTGTGGTGCTACAGATAGAAAACCCATTAATAGTCCCCATAGAGATTTCAGAAAATATTTCGATACATTATTTTAAGCTTGGAACCAAGCCATCCAGTCTCCTGGTGAATCATGACCATAAAACATTTGATTCTGTGCCTATATAAATATTTGAATATTACATTTTAATATAATTAGATATTTGAATATTTTTTTTATAATATTATTATATACTATATTTAATAGAAAATTTAATATTTTAAATTTTTGTGGTCTAACCAATATTTACAAGCAACTTTAGTGAAAAACAAGCCCAAAGTCGCTTATAATAAGGAGACATGGCAACGCTGGTACACGCCTGTGATCCTGTCTCTTGAATGAACTCACAGCGCCCTCGTGTGTTAAGGAGGATAACCTCCTTATCTGACTGACTGACTGACTGACTGATTGATTGATTGATTGAATGATTGACGTTAATTGTTTGTACAGTGTTTTATTGTCCTTGACATTCCCCAAAATTATGTATTTGGCCGCGGACCCCCATCCCAAAATATTTAGTTCCAGGGACCCCCAGAACAGAAGCAAAGATTTGAGTTACAAATGTTAGTTAAGCAAAGATTTGAGTTACAAATGTTCGCTTTAAATATATATATTCAAAGATTTGCACAAATGTTCATGATTTTCATGATCTGTATCTTTCATGATCTGTCTCTTACTGTATATGTCATCATGATTTGTGTGCATGGGGATCTCATTTTAAACAAGCGTAATGCTTTATGAGTCTTCCAGTTTAGTAGACCTTGTATTGTGAATGTGTACTTCCATGTACTGTTGTTCTCATGTCTTACTAAATAAAGTACATCAATCAATCAATCAATCTTTCAAAAATAGAAGATCTACAAGCTCATAGCGTGGCACCGAGTGCTTCGGCTATTCAACGATAGCCAATGTATAAAATAATGGTTAGAGTGGTTAAAAATATATATATTTAAAGTTTGCACACATTTTCATGATTTTTCATAGTGTAAAGGTTGACCAAGCGGCCAAGGCTCCAAAAAGTTCAGAAATGCAGATTTTGGGTGTTTTATTTTGTCCAAACCTCCAGGAACAGTCCCATGCAGCAAATAACAGTGAAGGCTCACACACACACACGCGCGCGCACGCACGCACGCACACACACACACACACACACACACACACACACACACACACACACACACACACACACACACACACACACACACACACACACACACACACACACACACACACACACACACACACACACACACACACACACACACACACACACACACAGTATGTGTTGTTTGTCATGTCTTTTGTTTGAATACTTTGTTCAACTTACAACTTTTATTTTATTTTAGGTGAGAGCCTTGTATTAGCCCTATATGGGTTTCAGGCCAAGGACCCCCTAGCTGAGAGAGAGAGATGAAGCAGGGACCCCCTCTATATTGTATAAAATTGTGTTTCAGATAAACGTTTGCGCTCTTTTTTCCCTCTACAGCTATAGCCTCTTTGCCAAAAAAAATTCGGCTAATGTTCCCCTCAGAAAAGGAATTCTAGGGTTCAAGTGGTTAATGTAAAAAAACTAAATCCTATCACACAAAGATTTGGCGGACCCCCTATAGTAGCTCTGAGGACCCCCTAGGGGTCCTGGACCCCCTGTTGAAGACCCCTGACTTAATGGCATCACATGGAGTCTTTGCTTTATTTCTGGCTTAAGGTGAAAGTTGCTCCCATTCACTACTGTGAACTATAAGAACGTTGCTGTCGGTTGGAGACCTCAGATGTCCAAAACTGTTACTGTACTTTTCAGGATCAAATAAAAAAATAGCAGATCTACAAGCTCAAAACATGTCGCTATTTATTCTTGAGCAAGGTAACAGAGATGACGATCGCGTTTCGACTCTTTAAAATATGGAGATAAGAGGTTTCTGCCCAACAGCAACGATAAGCAATAAAATGAACCGTATCTTGGAGGGAACATTTTCTGTTGATGATGAATTGCCATCTCTTACCAAGCACAGATTGGTTAATAGTCTGTAGTCTGAAATAACTTTTGGCAGTAGGGAATTCTTTAGAAAAGCCTCGAGTACAAACTGCAAAGTAATTTTTAACTGTACATTGAGTTGATATCCTTTATGAACCCAGGTGTCGGAGTCGTGTAATGTAACAAATTCAAATGATTAGCAAATGCGCCCAGGGGAAATACAACGAAACCCAAAAACTGCAGGCTATCAGTGAGCCAACATCAATTCATTTCATAGTAGAGCAGACACCACAAACACAATTTATATACACATTTATTTGTTATCCTGCATATGCTAATAGACGTAATGGGGAACAATGCTCTACAGAAATGTTGACATACATGTTACCATAACAAAGTGTTCTGTGGTCACATAATTGTTCAGACTACTACATGCATACAAAGATGCCGCTTTGTACAGAAACAGTCTGTAGCTCAAAATGTGTCTACCGATAATGTCCTTCAAAACGGAACAAAAAACAAAGTTCAAAAATAAAAATAACAGGCAGAATACACAAACATGAACAACTAAAAACGAGGGGAACAAAAAAACCTGTAGCCATAGCTTATGCATACAAGGGGAGGGAGGAGCAAGGTTTGGTAAGCACGCATGGGTGACACAGACAATAACCATCCTCTCATAGAAATTAAAGACACAGACTTTCTGCTCTGTACAATGCCACAAATGATAATGCCATTGTGAGACAGTAAGACACAGCATTACAGTCACTTTGCTGGTAGCTAGCTCACAGATTTAATTTCAGCACCCACACACAAACCACTTGAACAAGGGCAGTCGAGGTCAATGCACATCCCTTGTATCTCTAGTCCAGTGGTTCTCAAAGTGGGGTCCGTGAGGTGGTTCCAGGGGTTCCCCAGCAAAATGAGGTTAACCACATGAGGCCTATTTCATACCTTTTTAAATAGCCGATCTACAAGCATCGTGACGCGTTGTGAGCTTGAAGATCGGCTGTTTTCAAAAACATTTGAAAAATCATGAATTGTGAACATTTTGGAATCATTCTCAAGGGACGACTCCACCCATTTTCTTCATATAATTGGTCCTCACTAATGCTCATGATAACCATTTTTCTCTTCTCGGTCTGTGTCTCAGAGGAGGGCTGTGGACAGTTCAGAAACCCTCCAACATAATCAGGCAGGTTTCTTTTTTCAAACAAGATTTCACTTTTTATTTTTAGCAGCTGCCAAGCTGCTCTAGAAACAGGCTCAGACGTGGTCATCCGCGACATGTATTTGACATGTATTTGTTCATTGGCTGTCCTGGCTGTCCTTCACTACTTTAAGCCAATGGGGGACACTTCCCCGTTTAAGCCAATGGACGGCCGGTCCTTCGCAGCACCCGCCTCCCCTCGCAGCACCTCCCCTCCTGAAGGCAATCATAGTGAGAGGCTGAGAGTCATTAAGTCATAAAAACTCGGCCAGCGGAGAATCTACTAATCATCTGTGATTTACAACAGCCGTTCTACTGAGCGTTACGTTCTACACGCTCATCACAATAGACATCGTGTCTCCCTTCAGTGTTGATTTAACTCTGAGGAGAAGTTCTTCTTAGCTGTGATGACATGCAGTGGTGGAAAAAGTACTCAAATGTTTTACTTGAGTAAAAGTATGCATGCAGCTGCTAATAATATGACTGTCAAGTCATATTTATTCTTGTTTATTAACACGAGACCAATGGCTTCTATTATAGCTTCTATTATTCCAGGAATTGAAAGCCTGCTGTTTATATTAGCTTGGATGGCCCATCGGTGATGCCACTGGTAGGCGGGTTTCTGAACTGTCCACTGCCCTCCTCTGAGACACAGACGGGGAAAACTAAAATGTTGTCATTTTAATCATGAGCATTAGTGAGGACCAATTATATGAAGATCGGTTGAAAATGGGTCGTCCTTTAACAACACAAATCTTCTCTTATGGGGGGTCCCTGGCACAAAATATTTTCAGATGGGAGTCTGTGGCCAAATACATCAATTTTGGTGTCCTAGAACATGAACAATGTTTGAGAACCACTGCTCTAGTCTGTTCAGACTTGGCATTAAAATGTGTCCTGTCAAAATGAAGGGTTGTTCTCAACTAAAATGGGGACATGATTACTACAAACAAGGGGGAAAGGGAAATTCTTAATCTGAATCTGAAGTAACAATAAAGGGGGATATTTCACTTTCAAACATGTTTGGGGTCATTCTTAACATCTACTCAGGCTTTTGTGAGCACCCCGGACAGGTTTTTAGTTGCTTGATTCAGTATTTAGATAGTTGTTGCCTTCCTATACAAAGTAACCTATTGTAAATTCGAACTCCATTTTAATCATGATAGATTAATCAAAAACACTGGTCCTTGGTTCTGGTGACTGATATTGTCCTTCTAATGTGTGAGGGGGCCGTGTTTTTTCAATTACTTTTCATTTATGTTTTTATATTTTTTTGGGAAAACGAAACAAAATGAAATATAATGACAAATTTTAATAAAATTACAGAAAAAAGTAATCGAAAAAACATGGCCCCCTCACGTATTAGGAGGGCAGTATGAGTCACCAGAACCAAGGACGGGTGTTTTCGTTGAATCTAACATGGTTAAAATGGAGTTTGAAGTTACAAAGGGTTTGTATAGGAAGGGTGCGTGTCTGATAAAATGAATATCAAATATCTAAATACTGAAGCATAACTTAAAAACTGTCCAGGGTGCTGAGAAAATTAAGCCAGAGTAGACGTTAAAATGACCCCAAACATGTTTGAAAGTGAAATATCCCTTTAGAAAAGGAAAGTTATCACAACCTCCTTTACAAAAAAGATAGACAAATGAAAAATGTAAACAAAAATAACCACTGTCACACACCCACATTTTACATTTGTTCTTGAAAAATGCAAACTTACACTTTGGGGAACCCCAAAGAATCTCCTACTGAGTTGCCCAGGTGGTATTACTTTAGATAAAAGATAATTCCATGACCTGTCCCAAGATTCTTTCATTATGGAGTCAAATGATATTGGTCTGGGTATATGTGCAGAGAGTAAAGAAAGTATAGACCACAATGGATCACTGATGTGACACCCTTGTCTTCACTTCTCCCCTTGCTTTAACCAGCATCCTTTGCTAATCCTTAACCCATAAAATCCACCTCAGGGCCATTGTTCCTAAGGGCATGCCCATGGGGACGTGTAGCCACTGACAGCTCAAAGGCTCAGAGCACTCAGTGGCGTCAACATCGGATCAAATCTGAACCATCGATTCAGTGACAGTAGGGAACTCTCACTGCTAATCAATTAAAGTAGACCCATCACTCAGTGATGACTGCACTCCCTCCCTCTCAACACAGTCACTGTTTAACTCTATATCTGTGCTCCTTCCTGCCTCACTGGAGATTGATGGAGTTGGATTGTGTGGGACATAAAATACCCAGAAGGAGGCAAGAAATACCAAGACTCCATACTCTGGGCTCCAAGACATCAATGTGAGTTTTGACAACATCTTTCAAAAAGTTCAGAAGTAGTACAGTAGTTGACACAGCTGTAAAAGAAAAACAGATAATCTATCCAATTGGAACATCAGAGAGTTATAGAAAACCTGAGAACTCAATAACATTACTTGTATCTATTACATAAAGACCTGATTTCTCCTATAAAATTAGAATTTTCTGTACAGTGCAATATGAACAAAGCCAAATGACGTGCTACCTTCTCATAAACAGCGATGTTATGAAAAGGCACGCATCATTTCAACCACCGTATGGCAGGAAATTGTGGTCGTGCTCCATTTTGGTTTAGAAAAAATATAATCATTCTCAACATTAATTCACAAAAAACATAACATACTTTTTGTGTGGCCATTGATATCAGATAATCTTAGCATATTTTTGTAATCTATATAAAAGGCCCTGGTGGTCAATTTGGATCCCTATACTAAACGAAAATCAAATTTTGAGGTCCATTGACATCTGGCTTTATGGCTGGTGACTGACAGAATACGCCAGCCACACAGTATTCAAAAGTAAAAGTAAAATTCTTCATTTGCATTGTTTGAAATATTGTGGTAGCGGTAACACTGTTAGTTTGCCTCATATTAAAGATATATTATTTGAAAAATACAAGTAGTTTCTGCCTATACACTTACAAACCCCGTAGACAGAAAATAAAGTGCCACAATTCTTGGCCTGCATAGATTGCAGTATGCGGTATTGCACTTTCCACCTCTCTGTGAGAACCAACAAGTGAAAATAAACAAATAGAATTCACCCACTTCCTCTCAAATTCCTTCTGGATTATGTGGTTTTCTCAAACTCACTACTTAATTTTACACTCAGCCAAGTGCCATGCTAAAACAATAAATAAATATTCCAGCAATAAATTGGAATAAAAGGCAACATTACAACAGATAGTTCGGTGAAAAACAAAAGCATCAAGGAAGAGGAGAAACAAAACTTTGGGTTTAAGTTAGACAAAAATCAGTTTTGTTCACAACAAAACACAATAAGTTACTATCTAAGACACTACAGATATACAAAAAAGGATGTTTTAAATAATCAGCAGGATTGGATGAACTTGCAGTAGTATGGAACAAATGTGTACAATGATATAAGAGTGCTGACGATATGATGATAACAGTACAGGTAAAACATCCAAGAGTAGAAGAAAACTTAACTACAGTCATAGTACATGTTACCATAATTGTTCTTGAGCAGCTGATACAGATGAAAGCATGAAGATGTACTTGATTTGGTCCACTGATAGTATGAAGGTTCTTTTTTTCTCTGTAGACTGTGATTTCTGAATTGCCGAAAGAGAGATTTACAATGTAAAGCTTATACTGGATGTCTGCTAATGGCCATATCTACTGTAGTGTTTAATAAATATTCTTATTATACTTTATGGAATATCACTTCCCTACTGTAGAAAGCTTCTACATCCAATCTAGACCTACTTAGTTCATCATTTATTCATTAAGCTACATTTAGATGCACATATCTGATGTTAGAGTAAATTATATATTTTGTGATCTGGATGAATTCAAGATGTAGAACCAGGAATAAAACATATTATATATTTTAAACCCGGTTCTGACTTCTAAAAAACATCTAATAAAGAGATCTAATGGCTGAAGCATCTGATAGTTCCTGTTCTTACTGGATACCTATTTGGCAACTACGGCTGTATACGTATTAGAGGAATAAAGATGTTTTTGTCTTTCTAGCTACCCATATATAATATTTCAGTCATTATTTCAAAGGTTGTATATTGGAGGCTCAATTGAAGACCAAACCAGTCATTATGGTAACCAAAAACAATAATTCCAACATTACAAGTGAATTTCTTCACTCAAAAAAAGAAAGAAAATAATTTGCAGGTTTGTCATGAGAACACGTTGCATTTCCACAAAAGGTAATGATATGTTTTTATAGGTCGCTACGATACAACACTCGGACTGAGGTCTCTCAATGCAACATTGCTACCCCCCATTTCACATTAGAAACATTAGTACCTTCAGCAAAAGTGTTTTTCTTTTCCTTGCCATCCTGTGCATTTTCATTGCCTTTGTTGTCCTAGTAATTACAGTGGAGTGCTTTCTGCAAACTAAGCACCGTAAAATATCTCTTTTTTTGTTTGTTTTTTAAATGCATGCTTTTTTTTACATAAGTCCCTCTGTGCATTTCATTCTGTTGCTAGAAAAAGAAAAGAAAGTAAATATGTACAATGTCAGTTCAAAATGTCTGATAAATTCTGCGTGAGCTTCTTAATCTTTGAGTCCACAGTTTTATCTAGTCCCAGATTCCTTCTGATACGGCACCTGCATTGACCTGTGCAGTTTCTTTGTCAGCAATACACAACGACACAAGTAAAAGGGACTTGTCATGCCATGCAAAAATATCTTCCATTACAGCTGTACCCCGTATCCCTCTTCCTCCGCTCGTAAACACCAGGCTGAAGTCTGCAGTGGGACGGTTCACTCACAGCACCCCTCGCAGTCACATGCTGTTTTCGCAGCTTGGGGAGACGCTGCTTTCCCCTGGTATCAGGTGGATTTCGGGTGTAAACATGTGATTCTCCACTTTGTGTCCATTTTGGTTGCTGTCAGCCATGACCTCTCCACTCTCACCCACCATGCCCTGGGTGCAATTTTGTGCCGCCATCTTTGGCGATTGGGGCGCTACGGCCCCACCTGCCACTTCCGTCAGACGCATCTCCTCGAGGTTCTCCACGGACTGATCCTCATCGCCTGGTGGCGTGTCGACGACCAGCCTCTTCGGCGACGTGGGGCAGGTCTCCCCCTCTGGGGATGGGACCTGCTCCTCCGAGACTGGGAGGAGCGGTGAGGTCTCCCCCTCTGGGGAGTCGTCTTCCAGGGGGCTGGAGCTCATGTCCCCGGGTGAAGTGGTGCTGGGGGGTGTAAGCGGGCCTTCGGCAGAGGTTTGTGCAAAGTTGACTTTTAAGCCCTTAACTTTAAGAGGGTTGTTGCCTCTTAGCGAGCTCCGGATATTTTCTGCAAACCTGTCGAAACTTTCCCCTTCGTCAACCACCTCCGGGAACTGCAATTCGCCACCCGAGTTGAGGGCGTCTTCGAGTGCAGAACCCTGGGTGCCTTGGTCATCATCGGCCCTCAGCTGGCTCAGATCCAGCGGAGGAGGGGCCCTTTGGCGTCTGTCCTTACACGGCTCTGTTCCGTCCTCGTCCTCCATCTTCAAGTTAGGTCCCTCCCCTCCGACCTCGGCGTAGGAGGGGGGCGGCACTTCCTTCATTTCCAGCTCCACCTCCTCTGTTGGCATAGACTCGGGGCTCTTGTTGGGTGCAGAGGAGAGCGCCGTCATGGACGTGCTCAGGTTGCTCATGGAGCTCGTCGTGTTGAGATTGGTGAACGACTGCGACTTTGTCATGTGGTTGTAGATCTCCTCCAGCTTCTGGACACTGAGGTGCTGGGGGCTGCCCCGGAAGTGCCGTGGGCTCCGGTGCGTTCCCCGGGGGGTGCCAGTGGTGGCAATGGTTACCCGGTGAGGGGAGCTCAGCAGCACGGCCTCTGGGTTTATCCTGTCCGGGGACAGGAGGCTGGTTTCGGACATGGCACGCGAGCCCTTGCCGCCCCAGCGGCTGGGCGACAGGTGGTTGTCTAGGGACGTCTTCTCGCCGTCAACTCCGTCTACCACCACATCCATCAGCTCCATGCTGCGTGCAAACGCGTCCTTCAGGTTCATGGAGACTATGCTGCCATTCCTCTTGGCCCGCTCCAGCGCCTCCCTCCTCTTGATGGCCTTCTCCTGTCTCTTCTGCTCCTTATAGAACTCAGAGAAGTTGTTGACGATGATGGGGATGGGCAGGGCGATCACCAGCACCCCAGCGATGCAGCAGAGCCCGCCCACGATCTTCCCCAGCAGGGTCTGTGGGTAGATGTCGCCGTAGCCCACAGTGGTCATGGTGATGGTGGCCCACCAGAAGGAAGCGGGGATGCTGGTGAACTTAGTGGCGTCCTCGTCCTTCTCGGCGAAGAAGACCAAGCTGGAGAATATCATAATGCCCATGGCCAGGAACAAGATGAGCAGCCCCAACTCATTGTAGCTCCGCCTCAACGTGAAGCCCAGAGACTGGAGGCCTGTGGAGTGTCTGGCCAGCTTCAGGATCCTCAATATTCTCATGATCCTGAAGATCTGCACCACGCGGCGCACGTTCTGGAACTGCAGCACGCTCCGGTTGGACTCCGTCAGGAAGATGGTGACGTAGTACGGGAGGATGGCCAGCAGGTCGATGACGTTGAGTGGGCCTTTGAAGAACTTCCACTTGTTGGGGGAAGAGAGGAACCGGAGGAGGTACTCCATGGTGAACCAGGCGATGCACACGGCCTCCACGTGGGCCAGCTGCGGGTTGTCGTTGGCGTGGCCGAACTCGTCTGTGACCTGGAGCTCCGGTAAGGTGTTGAGAGACAGCGCGATGGTGGAGAGGATGATGAACAGGATTGATATGATGGCCAGGATCTGAAGAGAGGAAAAAGAAAAAGATGGAGAATTAAATGTTAGTATAAGGTAAATGAGAATTTGAATTGCTTATTGCTATCATAAGTATGCTGTAAAAGGTCACTAACAACACACTTCAAGGAAATTACTTTCGCTGTCACTATTAATGCACTTAAAAAGGGAGAGAATATTCAGAGTAGAAAATACCAAAGGCCTGTTGCCAAATGTGTTAAGCTTGCGCTCTTCAGCTAATATATTACGGCTCAGTGATTGGTGGCATACAGTTGGGATGCTTTGTGAAAACTCTGAGGCGTTTGGTTTGACTGGCACAAGGAGAAATATACATTAATAAGTCTCCAGAAGCGATGGCATATAAAACAACACAAATGAAATGGAGAGTTAGAATTAAACAGAATCTTTATTTCAAAGGCTGGCTCATGAATGAAAATTAATGCCAATTCATGACAGATGGGGTGATGCAATAATGATGTAAAATAACATAAAAGGGTGAGAAATGTGATGAAACATCCCAGTTAACAAAGTAAGGGGACAGAGATACAGTAGGACAGAAATCTATCTTGGGAGACAGTAGATGAAGGCAATATGCACATCAGGCAAGGAGCTGGTAGAAAATGATTCTAGCTCCACCTGTTGACGGCTGTCTAAAAGTGCCTCCGCACACATTTGACCAATTTCAAAAGCTTTCACTAGTCAGGTAAGACATACAGATATCGTCAGAGTCAAATGTTGGCATTAATATGAGGAAGGCATAAAGGAATATCAGAACAATGACATAAAGATAGTGAATAGTGGATAACTGGGTGATGCAGTATATAGCAAGTCTTCTGTGGAGGCTGGTTAAATAAAGACTTAAAATAGTTATTGTGCCTTATGCTGTGTCTACCATATGTTTAACCCTTTAAGGCCGGGAACGAATCTGTGTAACCACTTTATCCATTATTTTATACTTTGGCTATTTTAGAAAAATCGTGAAAATGTGTGCAAATCTTTGAATATATATTTTTTTAAAGCGAACATTTTTAACTCAAATCTTTGCTTCTGGGGGGTCCCTGGAACAACATATTTTGAGATGGGGGTCCCCGGCCAAATACATATCATTTTGGGTAGTCCTTGAAATGAAAAAGTTTGAGCACCACTGGCATAGAAACACATGTTTTTCCCCCCAAAAAATAGGATTTAGAAGACATTTGTAGAATCCCCAGAAGCAAAGATTTGAGTTAAAATGTTAGCTTTAAAAATATATATACATTCAAAGATTTGCACACATTTCCACGATAAAAAAAAAATAGGAATGCGTTCCCGGTCTTAAAGGGTTAAAAATTTACAAAAGACAACTGTGCAAAAAAGAAGAAAAGAATTGCTTGTTAAGGGCTCTGACACACTCAGAGATGAAGGAGGAACATTGTGTGACATTATGTTCCCGCCGTGTGTTGTGTGGAGGTATGGCTAGAAACATCCATCATGTTAATGATGTCATAATGACCTCTCAGATCATTATGACATGTCATTCTGCTTCAACCGGAGGTCAGGGAGAGCACAGAGACGAGCCCGACCGAGAGAGACACCCACAGGCCTTAAAGGAACACCTCACCCTTTTTTTCAACCTGTCACCATATAGGGGTCCTCCTCACTAATGCTTACTATAGGACGGTGCCATTTCTGTCTACCCGCTCCGTGTCCCAGAGGTGGGCCGTGGATAGCCTGAAAGTGTACAGGGTACATGCTGATGCCATCGTCAGCGGGATTTCACTCTAAAATAGTAGCCACAGTCGTTAACTATTTTCAAGCTATACCCACCTCTGAGAGTTTCATACAAATGAATGAGTGAGGAGCAGTGGTGTAAAGTAACTATTTGAAAATAGCCGATCTACAAGCTACAAGCTCACAAGCTATACAAGCTCACAAGATCTACAAGCCCACAATGCGTCGCACCGCGATGCATTGTGAGCTTGTAGATCTGCTATTTTCAAAAGATTTTATACATTTGAAAACTTGTGTCATTATGACATTCTGCATAATGAGTACTTTTACTTTTGCTACTTTAAGTACATTTTGATGACAATACTTTTGTACTTTTACGCAAGTAAATTTGGATTACCGGACTTTCACTTTTAGTATTTGAGTATTTCCACATTGCAATATTGCTACTGTTACTTAAGTAAGAAATGTGAGTACTTTTTCCACCTACTAGTAAGGTTAGCATGATGTGTGTGTGCGTGCGTGTGCGTGTGTGTTGCATTGTCAAGCGTATACTCTAATATTACTGGTTTGCCTTATTTGACCTCCTCCTCCTCCTCCTCAACCCTCTCCTATGCTCTCCTCCTCCACCACCGCCTTCCGCCTTGCACCAGCACAGTTAAACACCTCCTTAGAAAGCTGAACTCCCTCTTTTCTGCAGCTTTCCTTCTCTGTTCCCGTTTCTCTGTCTCAGCCCACACAGGTGAAAAGTCCTACACTCCCGCTAGCGCAGAATAACTTATCGGCCCAAAACGCTGTTGTTTCCGAATGGCTGCAGTCCTCAGAACATGATGGAGGCACTGGCAGCGCCCGGCATTCTCTCGTTGTGTGAGCTATTTAACATTTTTCCTGTGAAAATCTAATCACCAGATATGAAACGTCTCCTTCGAGGCAGCATATCTAAGCCAGCCCAAATACTGATTAACCACCATCGGGCTTGGGCAGAACAATGACTTAAATACGTTTAGACACTGACCATTCCATACATTTTCCGGAGGCATTGTCTATAGCTCCTTTGTGAGTTATGATCATTTGAGAAATGTCACAGTCGGAAATGGAGCTCAAGGATTGTGGGCACTAGCCCAGAGGGCCTTTGCTCCCTGCTATCTCCATACTTTCTCCAGTGGGCTCTCTATTCAAATTATGACTAGTGAAGACACTAAACCCCAGACATGATAATAGCCACGGGCTGGGGGAGCACCCACCCACTACATAAATTCCTGTCAGATGTTATAACATCTATACATCATATACTGTAGGTCCAATTCAAACTCTAAAAATGAGCATGGAAAAGTGAGGAAAGGTGGAAGAGACAGAGAGACTCAACATAGTAACAGCCAAATCTTTAAAGTGAAATAAATTAAATTAAAAAGCAACAAATTGACTTTAAAACCGAAAACAAGTGAAAATAGTTACCTAATGGGCTTTCCACACCAAGCACTATAACTATACAGATATATTTAAAAAAACATTCAAACTGAAGTGGATGGCAGAGTCCACGTATCACAACTACAGTATAATGGTGACAGTGGTGAACTGATATACAGCACAGGAGTTACAGTGCTTGGAGTGGACGGCCCTTAAGGGCATACCTGCCAACATTATGCCATGAAAAAGAAGGACATTTTCTGGGGAATCAGCAAACGGCAACGACGACAACCCCTACACCACAGATTAACCACTTAACAGTTTTGAAAGGAAACTTTGGTTAATATAGAAGAAATACAAGGATTAGAAATAACTTAATTTGTGTTCATACTGTAGCTCACAAAATAAATGAATGAAAAATACAAAATGTACAAGAAAGTCTTCAAAATGTCCACATCTAAAATTGAGGTGAGGTCTGGTAGCTAAATAGATATTAATTTGGGGGTCCTCTAGCAGGCCAAAAAAACAGCACGGAAACCAGGGAGAGAGTGAAAATGTGAGAGAGGAGGAGAGAGACAGAGAGTGTGTCCTGGCTCAAACTGTTGCCATTAATGAACGCTGGCTGGTGCTTATTGGGTTAAACCTATTATCAGCTAAGTGAGGCGGCCTTGGCGTGGCCTGGTGCACTGCAGAAAGAAGGGAGACCACTGTGCCTCCGGGACACAGTTTGCTTCCCTACCCTCCCCGACCTCGTGGAAAGCTTATTTAAGTTTCAACCTCTGGATTCGAGCCACCGATCAGACAACCTTAGTTTTTGCCCCTGTTGCGGAACAGCTTGGCACACCATCAGCTCCTGAGATGGGGGGGGACGGATTACGCCTGTGAAGATAATGGTTTTGCACAGTTTAGGGGGCTCGCTGAGGCATAGTAAGACTGTTTGCTTACACAACCGACCTTCCAGTTACACTACTACTTGCCACAATCTATGATTTGTGGAGCTACCAAGGACACGGTATCACTCATATTTTAGAGGTCATACCTTCTTCATTTAGATGTGCATGAACTGCCACCCTGGGATACTGTTAATCTTTCTGCGTTCCACACTATGGCCGTCTCCACACTTACGTACAGCTGAATGAACAATGTACACATTCTCATGCGTGGGTGTGCGAGCACACACACACACACACACACATAGATTTATCGTTTCAGTGACCCACAACCGTGTGATCTCATCTTTCCATCAGCACCAAATGGCATTTTAGAGAGAGGATGAGCAATTTCGAGGTGGCTTGCATTAACCTCCTGTAATTGTGTGGGAGTATTTAAGAAGATCAATTACTTTGGGTCAAGTCTTCTTTGCTCCTGATTTGCATTGAACGCACGGCACAGCATCGCATGGCGTGAGCCGGAGACTTTAATCTCGGGATCTAAGCATGGCCTGTCAGTCGACCTGGTAGTGACCTGCCAGTAACCTTATTATGGAGTACTACAGATAAAAGCTACTAGAAATCTGACATTTTAGTGGACCGGGACTTGGGGAAATGTGCAGAGCTCTTCTTGTGACCAGTAATAAATAGGTGCATCAGGTAATGGTCTAAAGGATGACCATATTTTCAAACACCCAAAACGGGACCCTCGACACTTTAAGCAAAAATAGCCGATTTACAAGCTCGCAAAGTGCTGTGATGTGACACGCTGTGAGGGGGGGCGGTTATACAGTGAATACAATCTTTTACCATCGGGATGATGTTGCAGGCTAGGGCTTCAAGATTATTTGTCCCCACAAGTATAGGACTTCTGAACAAACAGGCCCAATCTCAGTTCTGTGCATACAATGTAATGTGATGCCTCTTGAACTATGACTGGTAGCCTTTTCTTCTTCCTCTCTGTAAGAGAGGAGCTGTGTAGTATTGTCAATCTATTGTGTGATCTGTCTATGTATTGTGTATTTATGTTTTGTGATTTATTTTGGTATCCGGATAGCTGCTTGGTACAAAATGAATTTCCGCAAGGACAAGCATCTATCTATCTATGATAAACATCTGTGTAAGCGGTCAAAACAAGCATTTCTGTAATTGTGGTCAAAACGGGACAGCTTGCTAGTGAATGTTGAAAACTTGTGTTTTAGGAGATATTTTTAGGAACTTGGGACACTAGTTTGAAGCCAGGACAATGTAGGTACAGTACAATGTCAACTTTAACTCAAGCCCTAAAGTCGGGTGAGGGGTGAAGTTAATGGTGGGCTACAGGCAGGGATACTCTGTATACATAAGGACCAAACCATTGCCCTCTTGGATATCTGTGAACAAAAAGCATTGGCTTTCTAGAATGACGCAGGAATTATAATAGTACATCTCACTGTCAGCTTCATCGCAATCCAAGCAGTTCAAATGAATGACCAATCAAAGGGAAACTCCAACGTAGGACTATCAAAATGCTAAAGATGCAAAGTTTACTTAAAAAGTAAACTTTGCCGTCTACAGCTGAAAGGGAGTTCTGAATATTCAGAACTATTCAGAACTATTTCTTATAGTTAACACCATGAAACTGCCGCGGGTCACAGGCTTTATTTTATCTGTCTCTCCATCGCTTGCTCCTCTCCTCCTCACACCTCTCTCTGTAAAGGTTCCGTCTCCTGACTCTCCTCAGCAAACCCCAACTAGGCCATGCTCAGCCTACGGATGAAGGCTCATTGACTTGCTTACAGTGCTTCAGATGATTAGATGGTTGAGTGACACGCTTCAGCAGTCTACTGTGCTGCTGGCCCCTGTGCTATCTCTACCCCCATTTCAACAACACAGCACTGCTTAACACGATTGCCCTTTGAGTGAGAGATTAGCGAATTATTTAGAGAGCCCATTCAAAGTGATCATGCGAATTGGAGAGGAGCAAGAGTTTGACAGAGAGTTAATGTGTGTGAGTTAGAGAGCACACACGCGCGGGCGAGAGAGAGTGACATATCATATTTATTTCATGTGTTATCCTCCGATATTTACTTTGCCTAGAGTCCCCTCATATAGACAAAACAAAACACACTAAAATGAATTACTTTACTGCCCTCACAACAACTAAATCAACAAAGCGATTAACCATGGGGCGGCAGTGGCTCAGGGGTAGAGTGGCCGGTAGAGCGGCCGGATGAGTTCGATCCCAGGCTCCCCCAGAGTTAGTGTCGAAGCGTCCTCGAGCAAGACACTGAACCCCTAATTGCTCCTGATGAGCAGGTTGGTGCCTTGCATGGTTTCCTCCGCCGTCGGTGTGTGAATGGGTGAATGTAATGCACAATCTATGTAAAGCGCTTTGGATAAAAGCGATATATAAATGCACCATTTACCATTTAATGACATGCCCAAAATACTGATCGATTATTGATCTATTATTTTATTGAGATGATCGATTCTTTGTTTTATAATCAATTAAGTAAATTAGTTCAATTAACTGTTGCTGCCCTAATTCTTCTGCCTTCATGTCCCTGGTGTATGGAGACAATGACCATGATTCCCCAGCCCCCTCCCTCCCTCCCTCCCTCCCTCCATCCATGGCTTCAATGAGCTCCTGAGGGAAGCCTGGATGGAGCAGGAGGAGGTGTGTGAGCTTTACCAAGGGGAGTGTTTTGGGCACTGAAGCGAGAGGCCTCTCTCTGTGGGGCTTTGCATCTCTCACAACTCCTGTCATCTCCGCCGCTGGCCTTTGAAAATACTATTACCACTCTCTGCATCCACTCCTCCACCCCCTCCACCCCGCCCTCCTTTCTGTGTCAATAGTCAACAGAACACTAACTCCTCTCTAACTGCCCTGTCACTACTGACAGGCCAGTGGACGTTAACCGCTACGGCTCGCTGCGCATGTCGCCTGCCCCCCACCCCACCCAACCCGCCCCCCCGTCCCCCCCATCGCATCCTCCCGGCTTCTCTGATGTGAACGCTGTAGAGTTGTACACTGAAGGAGGAGGGAGGGGAGATAAAGGAGTAAGGTGGGGGTGGGGGGGTTAGTCACGCCACACCAGTGACCCGTCTGTCAGCTCGGGGTGGTTGGGCGGGGAGCTATTGATTGTGTACACTTCACATCATGGACACTGGGGCTCGGCTGGCTTGTGCGAACGGCTTAATCGATCCTGCTTGGAGCGCTTACTGGCCATGATGCGCCTCCGAGACCCCCTCCCCCCGCCCCCCCCCCCCCCCTCGCCTCCACCAGCCCATGTCATCAATTTGGGCAGGATTAATTGACCTCCTGCTCAGGTATGATAATTTTTTGCTGCCGAATCAATCCAGGTGATCATGGCTATGGTAATGTGGATTGATCCGGAGGTCGGTGTGGTATATCTTCCTATGAGCCTGTGAATCTCTTCCCCGGCGGGATGATCCTGTCAAGACACCCAGACATGGATGGGTGTTCAGCACCTCAGCACCCATTTAGAGTCACACAACATGACGGCTTAATCTGCGAAATGTTAATCAAACGCTACATTTAATAAATCCCGGAAAATCCAATGCATGATTAGTTTCAAAACGAACAGCGGTGCTTATGTGCTTATTTCATGTTTATGAGCACCTGCCGCCCTGTCCTAAAACCTGGGCTTGCGTTCCAGAGGGGCATAAATTCTGCTGCTAATAAGCCAGTACATGCACAGTATTATCAATAACGCAGGCAGGTACACTAAGTACCAAGACAGAGGGAGTTTCAGAAGCTTAGACAAAGATGACAGAGCTTAGAATACACACCACCACACAGAGATCCAACACTAATCATCTTCCCTCCCACACAAAGCCTTTGTCGGTTGAGTAACTTAGCTGGCCAGTGTCCAAAGTCTTCACACACAGAGAGAGTGAGAGAGTGTGTGTGTGAGAGAGAAAGAGAGAGCGAGAGAGAGAGAGAGCGTGTGAGAGAGAGTGAGAGTGAGAGTGGTATTTTCTGGCTGCCCACTGGCTATAACGTAAGAGTTCATAAAACATGGGAGAGATAAAGATGAAACTTGTCTTTGTAAATTCCTTAAAATTGAGACAATATGTTTGAATACAAAATGTAATTTGCACATATACTGTAGCTGGGCCATTTCAATGATGAATTCACAGTTTAGTCTGAAAAATAAAAAGGCTTAGCTGGCTTTGTAGTGCTGTGATAATGATGGCTAATTATTTCAGGAAAAGCTATTGAGCTGTTAATTTTTCCTAATGTAGTCAATAATTGAAGTGGATCTAAAGCACTTGTTTTGGCATAACACAACATTCAACGTAACCATGCAGTGCCACTTGCAATTTAATTTGTCATCCGTCAGTTCAGTGCAGCATGCTACACCATGCTTGGAAACCAATCTGAAGAATATTGATGTTAATATGATTAACTATAATTTCAGGGTCAACCAGAGAAAGGTTACACATTAGGCCCTCGATAATGCGTCACCAGGCTTTCCAAAACACCTGTGGAATGCCTGGTTTCTATTTACTGATCAGGCTCTGATCCAGTCAAGTGTCTAGTCTACTGTATCCGGTAATTTGCGTGCACACTGTACATGCACGTTTCTGTACTGGCTCTAGGGGTTTGGCTAACCAAGGCTAATGCACACAGAATAGGAAACGCCGCCTGATAGCGTCATTATCACTCTGAGCGGAGCATCTCCAAGTGATCACACATGCAGTCGCACACACACACATTTCCCCTCATCACATTTTCATGACAGTAGTCTCCTCACAATAATTATTTCAAACCTCATTCTATTGTTTCCACTGGCTATGGTTTTGTGTAAAGGTGTATATTAAGCAAGGCCCCAGGTGCCACATTCATAACAGATCTCTGCAGAACAACTCTCCGCTTGCTCTCTCAAACATTGACACTAGCAGCATCCTCTCCGTAACCATGCAACAAGCACAGCCCAAGGGCTTTTCAGGCCCGGAGGTGTGTGGTTCACATCACCACTGCTCAAAACTCTGGCTGTGTGGGCTGACAACCATATGAAAGGAGTCTTAATGAATAACAAATTCTCGCCCACTCGCAGGCCACTCGTGGCCTTTGGCTCCAGAATGCATGAGCACAATTTCAGCAGCAGTGCTCTCCAAGAGAGCGAAAGAGAAACATGCAAAAAAAAGTTTGTGCGTCACTGCCATGGCTAGCCTGACAAGGCTCTTTGGATGTGTGTTATCTGTCTCAGTTAGAACCGTCAGTCCCTGTTGAAATACATTGTGTGCCTTTCCCCTTCCCTGTCTCTTACAGCAAATATAGAGCATTGCTTGTGCGGTCCACCGCCCCCCTTGAAGGCCATTCCGGCTATTTCAGAGCTGATTTACTTTGGGGTGATATTTGTTTGTGCGTTACTTTCTTTTTTCAGCAGAACCAGGGGAGGAAAAGTGGGGTGGGCATGAAATATTTATAGAGTATGTTCATTACATCAGCCACCAGGGCAGTCGCACGAAGACGCCTGCACAGTACAGGCAACCCAGCGGTGAGTGGAAGCATGTGGCACTCCATTATGGCTCTGATCTGTTCTGGCTCAGTGATGCATGATGGCCCTTGTCTGCAATTGGTAACAAAAACAACAACAACCCCCCAAAAAACATAGAGGAAACAATGCATTAGATGAAATATGAGGCTGAACACTTCCCCTTCTCTGTGCTGTGGGCTGTTATTATAATATTCATTATTATTTTCCAAATATCACAGTTCCACAATCCCATTAATAGTGTAAGTCAGGGGCTTTCAACCAGTGGTCCGGGGACCACCAGTGGTCCTTGGGGGGGGGGTACCAGGGGGTCCCCAGCTAAATTAGTTAACATAGCGTCACAATCTTTTTAACCACTTTTACCACTATTGAACCACTATTGACTGCAAAAACAACAGCATTCCAAGGTAAACATGCTGGATTTGTGTGGTTTGACAAACAGCTCAGAGAGAAATGGATTGATATACATGAATGAATGAATGAATGAATGAATGAACGGACAAAGAAACGCTACATGTGTAACCACTGTATACGCTGTGCAGCGAGGCCATTTCAAGGCTCAACCTTGAGGACAATTCACCAACTACCCTTCTCAATCAAGTGTATTGATGAATTTATTTAAAGCCCTGAGAGAATCCTTACGTGATCTGCTGACTGGAATGGAAACCTAATGCATGGTACTTCCTATATCCAGTAACATAGCCTCCAGCCTTTCCTATTGGATTTCCACGCCGGGAGAATATTCAGAGTGTCAATCTATTAAAAAAAAAAAAAATAGTGATATCCTGAGCGTGTAGCGAGTAGTGATGCTATTTCCGTGGACAACTCAGCACTTTCTGACGGGACGATGTCTGATGTGAGTGCTTCCTGCTGCGACCAAGTCCCCCCACCAAGTAAGGAAGAAGGACAGTAAGGAAAGTCACAGGCTGTGTCCGAAATCCTTCACTACTCCCTAGAGCATACATGGGCAACTGGCGGCCCGGGGGCCACATGCTGCCCCCACCTTCACTTAATGCGGTCTGCAGGTTAATATCGGAATACTGATATATTATTGATTTCAGCTGTTACAATTCCAAGCATGCAAACATGACCCGCTTTAATTACTTCAGTCTATATTAGTAACTTAATGACTAGTATTATTTTCTTTTTTATGTCCAATGTATTTGTATTTAAGTTCATCAAGTTATACATATAACATAAGTATAACTAAATGCAAAAAAACTGCGACGCCTTTTGAGCTTGTAGATCGGCTATTTTTGCTACTTTTGTGTGACATACAGTAGAATGGCGAGGTACGGCTTTAATTTAGAGAAGAGGTTTCTGCCCGACAGTATATGCAATGTGGCCCTCTGGAGTGAGTGTGGAAAGGCGGGTTTCTGAAGTGTCCACAGCCCTCCTCTGAGACACATAGGTTTTTTTGTGAGGACCATTTTTACAAGCTCGCAATGCGGCACGAGGTGACGCGTTGTGAGCTTGTAGATCTGATATTTTTGAATAGCCAACATATAAATGGATAAAGTGGTTAAAATGATTGTAATGCGATATTAACTATTTTTGCTAGGGACCCCCTGGAACCCCCCCCCCAGGACCCCTGGGGGTCTCCGGACCCCACTTTGAGAACCACTGATTTCGAACGCGCCAGATTAACGTGTGCATTTGTCTTTCAGCAGAATGCGTGACGGTGTGTAGGGTTTGTGATAGTGACTATCAGTTCAGACTAGATCACCATGGGGAATAATAATGATCACTATACATTCGGACACTCAAAAACCCTCCAACGTACCAAACCCTGGCTGCACATCACCCCGACCCTCAAACACCTCCACTGGCTTCCGGTTAACTTCCGCATCACCTACAAACTGCTCCTCCTCACCTATAAAGCTCTCCATGCCCTAGCCCCACGGTACCCGTCAGGTCAGACCTCCTCGAGGATTACTCCCCAGCGCGGAACCTGATGTCTTCTGACTTGGGGCTCCTCTCTATCCCTCACAGCAATAAGCGGACCCAGGGAGCCTTCAGTGTGGCAGCTCCTGCCCTCTGGAACTCTCTCCCCATGGAGATTCGCCAGACGCCAACATTGGACTCTTTTCAAGTCCGCACTGAAGAGACACTTGTTGACTCAGGCTTTTGGCAAATATTTTGTTCGTTTTTTTGTTGTATTGTAAAGCGTCCTTGGGTTTCTGAAAGGCGCTATATACAGCAGTTGTTCTCAAAGTTCTCAATCAGTCTGTCCAGGGACCCCTCAGGGTTCCTTGAGGGCATTCCAAATGGACCCTTCAAAGTCCTTGAAATTAGAAAGTTTGAGAACAACTGCTATACAGTATAGTGTACAATATGGCGTAGCAACATTATTAACCTCTGCCTTGGACATCCCCCCTTGAGAGAAAAACAGCAGGCTGGCCAGATACAGCCAAAGCCCTCCACAAGCACACACACCGTGGTTCTCAGAGTGGGGTTTGTCCAGGGACCCCGCAGGGTTCCTTGAGGGCGTACCAAATGGACCCTTGAAAGTCCTTGAAATTAGAAAGTTTGAGAACAACTGCTATACAGCATAGTGTACAACTGTGATTTGGTGACACAGTCACAGACACACTGCACTATAGGCAGCTCAATCCCATGGCTCTGCCGGTCACAGAGGAAAAGGCCACAACGAATCTATGGAAATGAGATGATGCCTTTTATGGCGGCAGCAGAATTTTTGTTCTCCGCCTGCCATGCCAGCACAGCAGCACTGCTGGTCTCTTAACTACGTACTATATATCATCGGTGTCCAGCAGGGAACAGCTAACTCCATTTTCAGTTTTTTTTTTCATAAATCAACGCTATTGAACCCCCTTTACATCTGTGTAAAAGAAAAAAAACAAAAAAACAATGAAAAGTATTAAAAAGCGCCTCGGACGAAAACTCCCAACTCCATTGGATCCTCAAACTGTCCGTCAAAAACAAACAACTCCCCCCTCTCGTCTACACAGTGCTGCTTCACAGCATTAGCAGTGCGCGTTGCGCAGTGAACGACGAGGAGGAACACGTAAACAGACTCCCCGTAGTCTGTTAAAACGGTCACCAGACGTGTCAACCCAAGACAACTCGACCCGGACCGGTCGACCCGCTTTCGACCCGCTTGGACCCGACAACTCGACCCAAATTCGACCCGGACCGCGAGAGAGAGGGAGAGAGAGAGAGAGAGAGAGAGAGAGAGAGAGAGAGAGAGAGAGAGAGAGAGAGAGAGAGAGAGACATAATAATAATAATATGTACATTGATTTACCAAAGAATTATTATTTGTCTGTCAGGGTGAAACAAGCCCAAAGGCTTTCAAGCAAGCACAGCCATTGAGATAGACACCTCCTTACCTCAAGCCCTATTGTCTTCTTGATGTGATAAGGCTTTCAAGCACAGCCATTAGACACCTCCTTACCTCAGCTCTAAATCCTTACAGTGTGTCTATTATCAATTGGTTCAGCCTGGCGATCCTCAATCTGTGTTGTCTGACAATTATTCTTGCACTCACTTTATTCTCCCCTTTTCAGGTAAAGTGCAAAGTTGCCATGTTATAATAAGTTTCTATGAATGCTTTAGCTTCAAGACTGTATTGGTGTGGGACTGTGTTGGTGTTTTTGTTGAGGAGGACAAAACAGACACAATAAGGCATACATTATTATTTCATTTAGAAAAGAAGGTTTACAAAAACACTTCTTAAAAAAAAGTATGCAACTGGGGGAGCATGCTTACAATATTTACTCTTAAATATACTATAAATATACTCAGGACCTCCCTCACCGTCACCTTGTACCTTGTACTCTACTACCCTCTAGGGGTTACACAGAGCTACTACTTCAGACAACCAGACCCGGTCGATTTGGGTCCAGCTGTCTCAAATTCGCGGCTGGTCGAGTTGTCTTGGGTTGACATGTCTGGTGACCGTTAAAACTATGCAGTGTACCTGTTTATCAAACTTAGCACTGACGCTAATGTTATGAAAACAAGTAATTATATTTCTAAAATCTATGAAGTGTTTAATGAGTTGAGCATTGTGATAAGAAGAAAGACGTTCATAGCATTTCTGTCGCGCTAGTGTTCTACCTCTTTGCAGAAGTTATTGTAATATTTACAGTCCTGTTTATTGTTGTAGGCCTATATAATAAGTATCATGAAGCATCAGGGCATTAATTCAAACGTTGTTGTGATGCATTGTGAGCTTGGAGATCCATTGTTAGCTTTTGGGAATCTGTACCCTTTTGAAACCTCTCTCTCAGCAGCGAGTGGAGCTACTGTTGTTTGGACACCTAACTCCATTTCAGCTTGATTTCTGCTCGTCTGAAACTTCTAACTCCACTCGCGCTGGGTAAAGTGTTGATTTACCTGCGATTTGGGTAAAGTGTTGATAATATAATGACACATGCAAGTATCTCACAATATATACAGTCACTATACCAATTTTGATGAGGTAGTATTGCTTTGTTTTAAAAATATAAGGTTTTCTTCATTTTCTGAAAAACGTATATTTTGTTTTTTCGTTTCCTGAACAATGAGCGTTTTGGAGTTAGCAGTTTCTGGCTGGACAGCAGAGATATGTAGTTAGTTAGTTGATTGGTGTCCCCCAGGGGATATAGTCAGTTGATTGGTGTCCCTCAGAGGATATAGTCAGTTGATTGGTGTCCCCCAGGGGATATAGTTAGTTGATTGGTGTCCCCCAGGGGTGTGAACTTGAACTAAGTAAAGCAGCATTTTCCCCAACTCCAAATCTGTTCGGCGAATATAGACGATCAACAAGCTCACAACACGTTGCGACGAGTTGTGAGCTTGAAGATCGGCCCGGTGGGAGGAGACGGAGACGGAGTGAGAGAGAGAACTGATTAAATGTCCTTCCTCTATCTAACTTTCAAGAGGGGTTGAAGCAGCATTCTTGCATAATGCATTGTGTGTGTGTGTGTGTGTGTGTGTGTGTGTGTGTGTGTGTGTGTGTGTGTGTGTGTGTGTGTGTGTGTGTGTGTGTGTGTGTGTGTGTGTGTGTGTGTGTGTGTGTGTGTGTGTGTGTGAGAAAATACAGCTCTGCGTAGGGAGAAACATCCCCTCTGGCGCTCATGGCGTAGCAACATTATTAACCTCTGCCTTGGACATCCCCCCTTGAGAGAAAAACAGCAGGCTGGCCAGATACAGCCAAAAAACCCCACGAGCACACACACACACACACACACACACACACACACACACACACACACACACACACACACACACACACACACACACACACACACACACACACACACACACACACACACACACACACACACACGCACTCCACATATTTTCAATGAATTCCTGCATGTTAATGTGTACATGCTGCACTGTGTAATGTGCACACACACTCATGTTCAGTGCTTCATTTGTAAATTATTAGGTGCCGTAGCTCATGAGAGAGGGGGATATGGACACATCTTGTTTTAAAATGTGTGCCTAGGTCTAGCAGCCCCGCCCCCCCACCCCCCCCCCCCCCCCCGGAGTAGCTGCTAGGACAACATCAAAGTTTCATTTTGCGCATATGAATCCATGGCATTTTCACAAGCAATGCCGCTTTAACCACTACTCACTTGGCACAAATATATGCACTACCAACAACACAGACTACTAGAGAGAGATGTGTATCTGCGTAACGTTACTGTTTATTTACTCCAAACTTGGAGAGGAGAGAACACGTTACCTGACCACTCGTCAATTCACTCTTGTGGTCTCTCTGGTACGCCTTGTAGAGGTACCAGAGCGCAGGAGGCAGATACCGGCATTAATTAAACACTGTGTTTGTCTCATTGCACAGCATTTGATTCAGCCACTGTGTGAATACCAAGCAGAGAATCTTTTTAAACTGTAAGACAACTTTGCACTGCCAAAGGCAAACTCCTGCACTTCACTACAGACAACTTTCCGCAGTCTCTAAAAGTATGTTTTTCTGCACATGCAAAGGTCAATGGTAATGCAGGAGCTCTGTGGTCCAGCATGTGTATTATACATGTGTGTGAGAGACGACTATGGAGGGCAGAGAGAGATAGGCAGAGAGAGAGAGAGAAATAGGAGTAATTGACAGGGTTAAATGTAATTACCACCACCAGCATGCAAGCCCTTGTGTCTAGCAGCTATCGCCCTGTTAATCAGCCGTTGAAGACACAATCAGCACTTCCTGAAACTGCCGACCGGAGGAAAGAAGGGAACCAACACGACCACAACAAACAGACACACGGAACCTGAACCGGTGTAGCGGTTAATATTCATGAGATGCTGAGTGCCTCAAATAGCTGCTCCGACTGCTTGCCCCCGCTGTCCACACCGAGATAGCAACAAGATAAAAGTCTTGTACAAAACACACACAGGTCCTCATCTCCTTCCCCGAGTTCTCCTGATAACATCATCCATCTAGGCACGGTGTGCGTGTGTGCGTGTGCGTGTGCGCGTGTGCGTGTGCGTGTGTGTGTGTGTGTGTGTGTGTGTGTGTGTGTGTGTGTGAGTGTTGGGAGATTCGTGTAGTTTTTCCAGAAATTCACCCACAATTGGAACTATTATTATAACACTTCTCCTTGACACTGTTCTAAAGAGAGGAGGACAGTACAGTACAGACTGTGTGGGAAAAGTACTCATTTTACCTCACATGAACACATACAGTGCGGCATACAGGCAAATGCACGTGTATAGACACACATACACACACAGCTTTGAGCACTAAACTCTTTCTGTGTGTCTCTCTCTCTCTCTCTCACACACACACACACACACACACACACACACACACACACACACACACACACACACACACACACACACACACACACACACACACACACACACACACACACACACACACACACACACACACACACGCACACACACACACACATGAAACGCTGAGATAAAAAAGAGAATTCTCAATTTTTCACCCTCTTGCATGCTTTCAGCAGTTATCCGCGGTGACTAAGCAACACCTTCCTTTCCATGTCAGATTGTGTAACTATGGCGATGTCTCCCTTTTCCCAGCAACACTAGCACATGTGGATTAAAGAGAGAGAGATAGAGAGAGAAAAAAAAGCTTTTCAACTTATTCTCTATTTCAACCTTACTCCATACACCAAAGACCTAATGCCTCCCTGCTTGGAACTCAGCATCAAGGGTTGGATTGGGGGTAAGTCCCTGCGACATAGAGTCGAACATGTCCAAGGGATGTACTAGTTAGTACTTCAAGCCGCCTCACACGCTACAGAAGCAGGAGATAGGCCCCTGCCCTATGGGCCACATGGCTCGGCAAGGCTTACCTACTAGCCGCACACAGCAAAATCCGGAGCGTTAATGTTACCCTTAAATGTGTAAAAAGGAACCCATAGGGGTACCATATTAAGAGCTCCATGAGTGGCTCCAAATTGGAAACTGTCCAGTCTATCCAGTGAGCTACAGAACAACTGGAGGACACATGTGGCCGGGAACAGCACCAGAGGACTGGGGACATTACCATGGCAGTGCCACTGACCCCGTAACACTACGATCCGTCTGTGGTCACAAGAGGGCGCCCTTCCTTATTGTGGAGCTGGGTTGGTGAATCAAAACGGTTTGTGAGAGTGCATGCATTTCTAACTTTCCAAATTCAAGCTGTTGTGTGTGGATGCGCCAGGCAATCCCTCAAACGCAGCCAAACCCTGAATGTGCTGCGCTCGCGTGTACACACACGTACTGTACACACACACACACACACACACACACACACACACACACACACACACACACACACACACACACACACACACACACACATATTACTATACTTGTGAGGACATCAACATTTTAGGACGGCAATTTTATGAGTGCAATTGTCACTGTTTTTTTTGGTCATTTTTAAGTAACCCTGACACCAAAAATAGCTGACCTACAACATAGATACAACATGTCATGTTGCCTAATTGTAAGCCTAACTCTAAAGAGCTTTTAAAGGGACACCATGAATTTTAACTTTTACTTATTTTTTGTGTGTTTTTGTTCTCCCCTACCTCTCTTCTATCCCAAAACATACCCCAGTTTGAGCACCCAGGCTTTCACAGCATATCTGGGTTTTTATGTAAATTGGTCTCAAAACAGGCCACCTGATTTGTTTTTCAGTTCCAAAATAAAACATAAAAAGAAAACACGTTTGAGGGACATAAACAATATGATATTAAATATTAAATATATTTTTTAAATGCATGGTGTAGATCCTTTAAAACAATAATTTCTCTTGTGAGGACCAGGAAACTTGTCTTCAAGGTGTCTCTGTAGCAAGTTCTACTATACTTGTGGGGACGATTGACCCTCACAAGTATAGCACACGCACACACACACACACACACACACACACACACACACACACACACACCCCTCTAATTTACATTCTTTGCTGCACCCCATCGCCCCACAAGTTGCACTGTTATCACTGTATGGCTTTCTCACCGCTGGGGCCGGGGCCATGGGCCCGGTGCCAGGTCGCTCCCAGACCTGCCGCCTATTGTGTCAATCACTATTGTAGCTCTTTAAACACTGTCTCTCAAGTGAACTGCTGCCGGTGCAAAACTCTTGATCGTTGCTCGGCTGATTTATAGTTATTCAGCTTCACTGCCAAGGACAGACTCAAGCCTCTGACACTGTTTGTCTTCAGCACCTGACACGTGAATAGACTACATGCACGCACGCACTCACACACACATATCGTCACTGTCGGGTGTAGTAGGCCTGTCACAATTATTACATTATCGTCTAATCGCAATTATTTTATATAATCGCGATTATTTTTGCATAATCGTGTTAAAAAATGTCATATTTAAAAAAAAAATCAAAACTTGAGCTTATAGATCGGCTATTTCCACAATTAATCCTTATTTTTAAGTATAAAGTAATTAAATATGTGTTATTTGTCATATCTGCCCTGTGCAACTTTAGTTTACGAAAGCTAAAAGCCAAAACAGAAACGTAATTTTTATTCATAATGTTACATTAATTTTCAACGACAGAAACACAATTAAATCGTTAATTGCAATTATTTGAGTGATAATTAATCGTCAACTTAAATTTGTAATCGCGACAGCCCTATGCACAGGCACGCACGCACGCACGCACTCACACACACACACACACACACACACACACACACACACACACACACACACACACACACACACACACACACACACACACACACACACATATCGTCACTGTCGGGTGGAAACCTTGTTCGTCCTAAAACGTTACTTTTCGGGAAATGGAGAAGTGTGTTCCAATAGATCAGTCACTGGCTCTTGTTAATACTTTTCATTGGTTCAATGTTTATAAAACCCACTGCCACACTTAACCCCTTTCACAATCTTCAAACTCTTTCAAAGGTAGCACAAATAGCAGATTTACAAGCTCACAACCAAGAGACCAGCTTCTGACTTGTAAATTGAGGTTATATAGGAAGTGACAGTTCATATGAATGGCCTGTAGTCTCGCTGTTTTACCCCTGCTGGTGTCAGAAAGAATTAGGCTCCATTCAAGCGGATGGGTTTTTGCCGAACTTTGCACTTGATTTTATTACCTTAATAAACATTGTCATAAATACTATATGCTTACAGTTGCTAGTTTAAAGTCTTCTTTTAATCACCATGATATGCGTTTGATACGTGTGATGATTTGATTGACGAGCTACACAACCAATAGCATTCATTCCCCACCCCCGCTCTGGTCCCAACCAATAGCATTTATTAATTTCCGGTTTCTTATTTGCATATTCGGACCAGATATAGAAAGATGGCGGATTTGAAATAGTTGAAAAATAGGATCCATTTACGGTCTGTAGAGTCTATGGGCGTGACTTTGTCCATTTCTTTTTTACAGTCTATGCTCACAACGCATCACGATTTTTTTCAGTTCCCTTTTTTCTCCCCAATTTAGTTATTAATTTGACATTATTAGGGGGGGGGCCCACTTTCAATACCCCCGCGGCCCACCAGTGGGCCCTGGCCCACAGGTTGAGAAACACTGGCGTCAATGATATACAGTACGTCAGCAGCTGTTCCTAGACCAGCTGCTTCCAGTGTTGCCAGGTCTGCTTATTATAAGCGACTTTGGGCTTGTTTTCCTGTAAAGTTGCTTGTAAATATTGGTAAGGGTTGCGTTTGTTTTGGGCTTGTTTCTGAAGCGTAGTTGCTTGTTTGGGCTTGCTTCCTAATGTTGTTTAAACCAGTGGTTCTTGAACATTTTCATGTCAAGGACCCTCAAATTTAACCTGACTAGCCAGATGAGGGCGGTATTGAGTCATCAATACACACCCTGATCTGGAATCTCTCAGGGAGTTAAGCTGCCCGGTCGCTGCGTATTCGAACCAATCAGCGGCTGCTAGGGGCGGGATCATCCAATCACCTGCCTAGTAGCTTGAAAAAAAGAAAAACCGTCTGTCATCGATTCTGCTTACGGAGTCTCAGATGGAAGTAGCCTGTGAAACAAAGTTGTGTCGCAAGCTTCTTCCATTTGACGGTGTCAGGTTACCTCAAATTATGCATGTCAAGGACCACCATCTAAACATATTTTGTGCCAGGGATCCCCATACAAGATTGGTGTTGTTAAAAAGAATTCAAAACATTCAACAACATGTTTAAATTTCTTTCAAGATTATTTTTGAAAATAGCCGATCTACAAGCTCACAACGCGTTGCATTGTGAGCTTGTAGATCGGCTATTTTCAAATAACTGATGTAATAGGGCTCAAGTGGTAAAACTGGTCACTTCTTTTGGGCTCGTTTTCATAGACCTGGTCGCTTGTTTCACTCACAAAATCTGGTAACACTGGCTGCTTCCCCATGCTGGTCCTCGGGGAACCCCGGTACGACTGGTTCTCCATCCCACCAGCAGGAAGCTCATTGTAACCATTCACTGTGCTTGTCAATCTACTGTACATGTCTGTCTATTGATGGACTTTTGTCGACCGTATGAGGACGTCAGGTCAACCACCTGTTCAGTCTGAAGTGTTTATTTAATTGCCCTATTTTGGGACAGGCAGCGAATTGACACATTTCTACACGTGAAGTGTCGTTTGGTATTTTGGGAACTCACCATTCTCCATGTGGGAGGTGAGGTAGGGCCGGACTGAGATGGACAAAATCAAACACTTTGGACCAAATACCTCGATATCGATATTTTGACAATAATATTGTATATCTTCATAGGAAAGAAATGCAGATCTACAAGCTCACAGCCTCACACAACGCGTGTCGATGCCATGCGTTTCAAGCTTGTAGATCTACTATGTCCATTATTTTGGAAAATGTTTAAAAAAAAAGTTTAAAGCATAAAATAGGTGATTAAAACCAGGAAAAGACAACACTTCAGCCATATCACAACATTACAATATCCCAAATATTTAGTCTCATATCCCGATATTAACATAATATCGATATATTGGCCCAGCCATAAGGAGAGGTGCAGTAGGGGGTGTGTAGTTTGCAAATCTGCAGTGCAATGTCATTTTGAGGTCAACGAGGAGTCGAGGACCAGGATTCACAGCCGTCAGTCAGTCAGTCAGTCCACCAGCCTAGTTGAAACCAGGTCTACTGGCATACTCCGTCCTTTGCTATCTTCGGCATACATTAGCTGGCAAAGGCACACTCAGATAGACATCTCTAAAATCCCACAGACCTGCTTTATATAATGTTATGCTTTTCTGTTTCACTTTGGTGTGAATCCCTCAAACAGACGCGTCGCTAGGTCTCTACTAGGTTGGGGGCTTAGCCCCGCAGGCAACGGGCACGCGCGTGCATGTGCCCCTCCCCCCCGCGCGCGTGAGATTTTTTCCGCGGATTTCGCGGATTTGGGTACTTTTTTCCCCGTTTTTTGTCACTTTATTTCGGTTTTAGGGTTAGGGGTAGGGTTAGGTTAGGGTGATAGATATATAATTAAAAAACTAATTTTTTTTTTTTTTTTTTAAACATTTTATTGGTGGCTTTGGATAAAACATTGGTGGCTATAGCCACCGAAGCCCCCCCCTAACGACGCCACTGCCCTCAAGCCAGAAAAAATATATAAAAATTAGACACCCACCCCCCACCCCCACCCTGTGACAGTGGACAAATTGCTTGTATCCAACAAAACCTGTGCGTTGCAATGTAAAGAATAATGAAAGCATAGTATAGGGTTCTCCTTTATAAAAGGCTTACTGATTGGTTGACTAATGTGCATAGATGATATCAGGTTCTGAAATACTTCTTAATATGCAGTATGTAGTGTTTAAAACAGGGAGGCCCAGCAGACGGTGTCCACAAATGTTTGCCTTTCATAGTCCAGTGTACTCAGCACACGAGCCCCATATTATAGACAACATTTCTCGTGGACAGGCCACACACAGACAGGTTTTTTTTTATTTACCCAGGGTAGTCGCTGAGCACAAGCGCTCATTTTCAGCGCACCCCCCCCCCCCCCACACACACACACACACACACACACACACACACAGGAGTTAACCAGTACAACCACAGTCTTATACTGTGGTTGAAAACCTTCCGGCAACAAAGCTACGTACAGACACAACAAATGACTGCTTTGCTTATCTCCTAGACGGATGTCTGCTCTTCGGTCCCTGAGCAGATGTCCTAGGACATCCACACAGGCAAAACTCTTAAACATCAATTTAACTTGAACTAAATTAGACTTTTCTTCCATGACACTGTGTGAAAATGACCAGCACATCATTGTGCCGAGCCCAGCGCACTGCTCCTGTCATGAAAAACAACCATTTTAATTGGTCATGTTTGAGTCCATCTGTAAAACACACTGATAATATATTCAGCCTAATCCAACCCCACCTCCCCACTTTGCAACAGGTACTCTCTCTTTCTCTCGTCCAGAAAATACCAATGTCTCTGTCACCACACCACACCACCAAGTTGACTGCACTTCATGCCGGTTCACCTGTTTCCCAAAAATAAGGTCCTTTTTTTTGGCACCAAGGGCCCCAAGGACCAGATTGAGGAACCACCGCTGTAGGCAAAACATTTTTTGTCCGTGATCATATGTGACCATTTATTGACTAGTATTGACTACATGAATGCAGGTGGTAAATGCATTTCCCACCTACACAAAGATGTTGTGCCCCATTACAGCCCCATCCTAGATCAATAAACATGGGTTTCAATGTCCCCTTGATCCCAATTACCCTGTTGACAGTTAATATTACTGTACCATAGGCTCTTCAGAGAGAGAGAGAGAGGGGGGGGGGGGGTGCTAGGGACCGCAGTACAGTCAACAATGCAATGATGCTTTGGTCCGTAGCCACAGAAACCTGTGTCAATGAGGAATCCATTCACAAGCATAATGGGCAGCCGGCCCGTCACACAAAGACAGTGCTCGACATCAGAGTTGGTAGCATGTACACAACAAAAAGGCCTTTGATGTCTACACCAGCTCTTGAAATTTTCACTGAATGTTGAATGTGAGTGGAACACATAGATATATCTGTGTGCACGCACGCACGCACACACACACGCACACGCACACACACACACACACACACACACACACACACACACACACACACACACACACCTCTCCCTCTCAACGTGCCACAATGTTTACCTTAGTAATGAGTCTTGCTGGATCACACTCAATGGGCGTCAGCAAAGAACAGCTGATGCACCACAATAGAAATGCGACTTTGGAAAAAAATAGTTAAAGCAGAGAGTGACATAGTGGAGTGCTCTTTCATGTTGGTGCCAGGGAGCAGACATACTGTAAAGGCAGTGGTTCCCAAACGGTGTGCCGAGGCAGACAAGTTAAAGCAGTGATTCTCAAAAGTTTTAATTTCAAAGACCCCCCTCAAGGGACCCCGAGGGTCCCTGAACCCCACACACCGCACACAGTTAAAGTAAATGGGGCGTCCCTCATTAGTGTGATTGAGCGCACCCGCAAGCAGTTAGGCAGGCCAGGAGACCTGCATTCCACCTTGGAAACTTTGTTCCACCTCCCTTTTCCCCTTAAACTTAAATCTTTCAATGGCAATGAAGAATACAGTTTTCAGAGTCCTGAATTGTATTCGCACCACAACAAGGTGTGTTGTTCGACAAGTTGAGGTGTGCCTTGGGATTTTTTGACAACCACACGCCGAACGTCTAGCGTGACGCGTCGTTCACTTTGCAGTGCCACCTTACAGGCACCTCACAGTGTGAGAGAGAGTTTTGTGCTCTCCTAAATCCACGGCAGGCTTTGAAAGTACCCACGTCAGAAAGAGGTGACGTGCATCACCTCTCCAATGACCAAAACCCACTATGGAAGCCGTCGAACTGGTGCGATCTGACGGCATCCTAGAATTTATAGGTAGGATGTGATGTCATGCGTGATGTCATGCTGTCGTGAGATTACGTCACACTGGCGTTGTGTCCATATTCGGGACGACCGTCTCATCGTGATGTCAGATTACGTCACACTGGCGTGATGTCAGATTACGTCACACTGGCCACATACAACGTACGTACATACTGACAACCGACATGGCGCAGGATTCAAATTGTATATATAGATTTCCCAAAACAGAGGCAAATTCTATACCCCAAAATTGTTTTTTGGGGGCTTTTTTATGAGTTTAATGATAGGATAGTAGGTTGACAGGATATGGGGAGTGACATGCAGCAAAGGCCGTCGGGATTGGGGACTCGAACCCGTGACGCGCTGTCAGGCTACTTTGGAGCCTAGGTGCCCGGACCGCTATGCCAGCGGTCTGGGTCAAAAATATATATTTTAACCAGAAATGGAGTCTACAGGGCATCCGCTGGCCTAGTGGTCCAGGCGCACACAACATATGCTGGTAATACAGCGTAACAGCGTGTCGCGGGTTCTACTCCCGATCCCGATGACCTTTGCTGTCGTCCCCCCATCTCGCTCCCCATTTCCTGTTAGCCTACTATCCTATCAATAAAGGCAGAAAAGGCCCAAAACATATCTTTAAAAAGAAATGGAGTCTACTACCGCGCCTCAGCCAAACGAGGCAAGCCCGGTGCAGACAGACTCACAGGGACTGTCAGGAGCAGGACAACAGCAATTGAAGAAGAGAACACAACTCGGACAATTAAATTATTTAGGTGCTAGTACAAATAGAGAATGACTGACATTTCGATGCTACTGCATCGAAACGTCAGTCATTCTCTATTTGTTCTCGTCTTCATATATAAATATATTTTTAAAACATTTTTTTTGGCCTTTATTTAGAGAAGGATAGGGAAAGTAGGCTGACAGGAAATGGGGAGAGAGATGGGGGGGTGACACGCAGCAAAGGTCGTCGGGATCGGGAGTCGAACCCGCTAGGGTGCCTGGACCGTCACGCTACGGCCCAGGCCTTCATATATTTTAACCACTTTCAACCTGGTGTTGAAAACAAAGCAAAAAGAGAAATCAGTGCGTCGCGTTGTGACGTGTGGATCTGTAGATCTGCTATTATTTGCGTTATGAAACCAGGTGTGTTAGAGAAGCAGTGGTGTAAAGCGGTGGTTCTCAAAGTGGGGTCCGGGGACCCCCAGGGGTCCTTGGTGGGGTTCAAGGTGGTCCCAAGCAAAAGTATTTAATATAGCACAATTTTAACCACTTTATCCTATTACATATTGGTTATTCAAAAATAGCACATGTACAGTACAAGCTCACAGCGCGTGTGTTTGGAAAAATGTGTTTTTTTTTCTTTTCATTTTGCACAAATCTTCTCTTCTGGGGGTCCGGTAGGACAAAACCTTTCTCAGATGGGGGTCCGCGGCCAAATACAAATCAATTTGGGTGTCCTTGACATTAAAACGTTTGAGAACCAGTGTGTTAGAGAAGCAGTGGTGTAAAGGCGCAGGGATAAAGGCTAAGTACGGTATTTCATTTCCAAAGAAAACCAGTGTGATGATCTCCAGGCTCACTGGGAGAGGCACTAACTCGGTGACCGTTGCCATGGTGTCAAGCATGTGCACGTATGTGAGTGGGTGGCTGTGTGTGTGTGTGTGGGGGGGGGGGGAGTATTGATAGGTTGCCTGTCCTTGAGAGGGCTAGATTGGCACGCCCCCGCGCTTCACGGGAGATTTCCCTTAATTAATCCAAGTGAGGAGAAACTTGGCCACACATGTGTGCGCGCGCACACACACACACACACACACACACACACACACACACACACACACACACACACACACACACACACACACACACACACACACACACACACACACACACACACACACACACACACACACACACACACACACACACACACACACACACACACACACACAGATACCTACATGCACACGTGATGATACACACACACCCACACACTATACCTGGGGTACATCAGAAGCGTCAATATGTGAACTCTACTATAGTCTATAGTCTAGTCTAGTGTATGTGGCTCTTTGCTTTGCATTAGTGTGTACATACAGTACACGTATACGTATGATTTGCAGGTTGACATTGCATGGCTTACAGTCAAACTGTCTATAGCACAGCTGCTTTGGAGCAGGATTACCCCAGCCCCACTGCAAAATACACAAACAAATACATCCATAACTAAATATATAAAATAAAAACCATTGTGCAACATCTCATTATTTGCCCAATACTCTGTGAAGAAAAGTCTGAGAAACCGCTTATAACCCTTTTATGTGCTTAGTAATGATAGACCACAAATCCTCTTTAACCGTAAAAGGGTACCCATTGCTACTGAACAGTCATCACAAATTGAGGAGATTGAAACTGGATGAAGAAAACCCTCTCCTTTTTTCTCCAAAGTCATTCATTCTGCCCTTCAAATAACCACCAAACTTGTTGAAAAGGATCTTCAAGAACTGCTAAAAAATGATAGGGGCCCTAAGTATTCAAACTTAAACTATGAGGAGTTGGAAGAATCCGGACACTATTCACATTTCCAATTAATCCTGCTGATAAATTAGATGCAGTGGTTGTCTTACACACTGAATTCTACCATTGGAAAATGCATGATAATCTGAATCCTATCAATGAATTCAAATCTGAAATTGGCAATCTACTGAAAGTTGCTTTCATATCAAACTGGATCACAAAATAGGAGCATGCATACCTCACTAATCAGTGGTCGGTAACTGGCATTATCTATATTGCCATCCCAAACTCCACTAACATCCCACAGAACCCCCTCTCCGGCCGAACGTCTCTGAACCATTATCAAAATACTGCGCGTTGACTTCTATCTCCTACCCTGGAGACACAAAAGATGTGCTTAAATTGTCTGAGTGATTGCATTTTAGATCAGATTACCCCAGGCTAATTATTTTGATGTTGAAAACTCATTAGATGCTTTGGACTCATCTACTACCCATTACCTACCAATCTGTACCAAACAAAGGCCCTCTGAATGCATTCCTTATTGCTACACCTTGTTGTCTGAGTCGCAAATATATGTAATATGGATCCAACTGGTATCTCCAACAGGCTGGGAGTTACCTCACATCACCAGGCTTTCCGCAGTACCAGTATGGAAAGCATGGTATTACATATTGAAAATATTCTACATTTGTATACTTTTTAAAAAATTGTATTGTTCATTATTGAATATCCGGGTCCTTTTCTGTACTGAGGCTCTGTAGTGGTTTACAACCATTCAGAGTTAGGTCTGTATACAAGCCAGACGTTGTGTCTAGTCTGACCACTTTTCGTGTCTCACCCATTTGTGACAAAGTGACACACCCGTTTTTATTTGTAATCATGCTCAGGAGGTCTCTGCCAAAAACGCTTCCGTATCCCGTGCTAATCAGAATAAAAAAAGTATAAAGAACATGATCATGAGTGCTGGTGATCATTGTGCTTTTATAAACTCGTTCAGGAGAGCACCCACAATCAAAACAATTGTCATTTATAAAAATATGATGGACAAGAGGCGCGTGTCTAGATGTGGTAACTATGCCTGTTGCAACAATGCAGCAAATACAAAAGTGCTCAATCATCTCCGCACTGGGAGGAAGATTCAGAAATGCATTCATATAAGTTGATTTGATTTGGTCTAGCACAGTGTTTCTCAAATGGAGCTACGTAAGAGAAAGTGTGTTTTTTCTTGCAGTTTTCCAAGCAAAACTTTGCAGTCAGACAAAGGGGGTACTTGGGATTCATAAATCAGGGATTGTATTGATTTGAAACCAAAAAAGTTTGAGAATAACCCCTTAAACAAGGAATATTGGAGAACAAAATTGAGATCCATACAGGCAATATGAATTATGCAATTGCAAGACATTATGCTGCAGCAAATAATGGTTCACCCTCTTCGATACATTTGGTGGGATTGAGATGCCTACTAGAGGAGGTAATGTTCTGAAGAAAATGTCCCAGAGAAACATTTTTTTGGATACACACATACAGACACCTAATGGACTTAACGATGACTGAGTACAGCTTAAAATGCTTTTTACATTGAGACTCTGAAAGAGGTACACTAGCATTCTGTAAGAGTGTCTGTCTGTCTATCTCTCTCTCTCTCTGGAGATAATCTTGCAAACTGCTGGACCTGTCAGCGTGTTTTTGTTCACATGATTACATTCTATACTTTAAAATATTTGAAATCATACTTTAAAAAAAAAATCACTTGTAATGGAAGTCAAAGGGGCTCGGATTGCCCATATTTGGGCATAGATGACATCATCGGCTAGACCCTTTCAGGGCCAATCCATCTATAACACTGGTTCTTAATGTGGGCACGTGCACACTTTTCTAGTTATGCTCGATGATTTGTCCCCGTATATAATAAGTAAGCCTTGCCGAGCCATGTGGCACACAGTGCAGGAGCCTATCTCTCATTTCTGTAGACTCAGTGAGGCGGCTTGACGTACATGTACATCCTCCAGCCATGATGTACAAGTACAGCCCCTGGACATGATGCTAGTTTGTCACATACAGCCTCGGTACATGAGGCTGGTATGTATGTCGCAGGGACTTTCCCTAAATCCAACCCTTGATGCTGGGTGCCAAATAGGGAGGCTTTGCGTCCATTTTCCATAGTCTTTGGTATGACCTGGCCAGGGAACCGAACCCCGACCTCGCAATCTCAGGGCGGGCACTCTAACCACAAGGCCATCGAACTCAAAGTGATAACAGGTAATAATAATATAAATAGAAAATGCATAAAATGGAGTCAAGCATGGATAAAAGAGAGGCAATCAAAAGATAAAAAATAAATAAACACTATGCCTTGCCATAAAAGTACATTTTAAGAATTGATTCAAAAATTACACTGATTTGCTAGACTTCGATCCTCAGGCAAAGCGTTCCAAAGCTGGCTGTAGGTTAGGTTCCCAGGCTGCAGGAGCCTGATCACCCTAGGCAATGTGGTGAGTTTTAGGAACAAGCTAGAGGGTCTATCCGAGGATATATCGGGCTGTGCTCAGGTTCATATGGGACCGGCATACAGTATCTAGAATGTAACTCTGAGCCTGGCCTTGTAAGGCTTTAAAGGACATCAGCAAAATCTTCAAATCAATTCTGAAACTCCCAGGCAAGTAGGCAACCAGTGAAGAGTACCGAAGATGGGTGTAATACAGTCATGTTTCTTAGAATTGATTAACAGTCTAGCAGAGCTTCTTTTCGCACCATTTGAAGATGGGAGATATCTTTTTCCATAAAGCGCTGAGTGAGTACAGGGAGTTACTGTAGTCTGCAACTGTGTACTTTAAATGCTCTGAAGAAGGCTCTGTGCTGAACGGCAATGTTTTTTTCCTAAATAAAAGAAGTGAAATGAGAGTATGATGTCCTCCTTATGCTACCTTTTTCAAATATATTTCTTTAAATATCCAGAAACTTCCTCAGATGGAAGCGACAGTATCAGTGCTGACGCAGGTTTGCCTAGCCCAAACCACAGGAGCCGGAACACAGCAGGGGGCCTGGGAGGAATGGAAGATGAGTCAGCGTCATCTAGCGTAGGTATGATACCTTCCCTGGTGGAAGTTTCTACAATGGGGCCAATTTATTTTGTAACAATGTGGGTTAAACACAGAGCTGCAGTTACTATACCCCAGTGTGCGGGCACCCCAGGCAGTGTGTATGTGTGTGTGTGTGTGTGTGTGTGTGTGTGTTTATCACGCCTATGTGCATGCAAGTACGTACGTGCACACACCAGAATCATCCTTATTGTCGCGTCACCGGTTTACAGGCGCAAAACAGTGGGTGAAATTAGTTTTTGGTGCAAGCTCCGTCGTGTTAGTTTTTTCCAGATAGAGAAAGAAAAAAAAGATGGCAGGGGGAGCAAGGGGGAAAATAAATAATCAACAAAAACAAAACAAAAAGGTATCTACATATTTACGTAGCATATCCATCTGAACAGTAATTAATGTGAATGAGCATAGCAGCTGGTATATACTGTACTGATCATGATATAGATATTAAGGTGCAGGAAGAATATCAGTACGTTGTACATGAGATCAAGGTGCAGAGTATCAGCATGCGTCAGGTTCAACCACATAGCCCACAAAAGGTAACTTTCACTAGTATATAATCCATAGGTAGGTCCATGGGGAAGAGCAAACGTCCAGGGCCATCCTGATGACAGGCGGTGCTCAAGCCTTGTTCAACAGTCTGATGACACACACACACACACACACACACACACACACACACACACACACACACACACACACACACACACACACACACACACACACACACACACACACACACACACACACACACACAAACACACGCAAGAACTAAAAATACACGCAAGAACTAAAAATACACCTGGCCATTTGTTCATAGTTATGCAGCCAGTCATCATGCTTCAGGGCTGATGCGCTAGCAGATAAAGAGAAGCCAAATCTATTCAAAATTCATGTATTCCATATCTCATCGCTTGGCCATCCTGATGGCTCAGCAGGTTAGCGGATGAGTTATCATGCTCGTATAATCGTGAGAGTGTCACGTCTTTCACGCTTCGGCCATGCAGGCCATCTTTCCTGTTCGTCTACATTATAGCGTATGTACAGTATGTGTACAGGAAGGAAATCTAAAAAGACATTTATACGGTAGTCTGTTGATGATAATAGTTGATAATGATACCGATGTGATTTGAGAGGTAAATTAATCATAACGTTGTAGTGACAGTAGTGATGATTAGCTCCACACCATGAATGTGATGCAACACACAAAACATCATAAAACTCAAAAGACCACGGTCATACTGTAGGTCACAGTCGCTGTTATACATAATGGCTCATTTAGGTATGAATGATGGTTTGGAAAACATGTAGACAAGGTGGACAACATTTGTCTCATTTTCATTGTTGATGAGCAAATATCCAGACCTATCCAGACTTTTGTCATCATCTCTGAAAAAAATATACTAAAGTTGTTTAGGAACATATGGCGGGAGGGAAGTAGTCCAGTCTACTCCTCCGAGTAGTCCAGTCTACTCGGAGGAACTACAATGACACAGCGCGTGGCTTTCGGGTGGAAACCTGGCATGTCCAAAACGGTTCCTTTTGTATTATTATAAAATCATTTTATAGTGAAAATAGCCAATCTACAAGCTCAAAGCGTGCTGTGATGCGACACCTTTTGGGATTGTAGATCACCTATTTTTGCTACTTTTGTGTGACACTGTAGTACCAGTATGTATATATGGTATGTACACTTAAAAAACAAGAACATTTTAAAGCTGCAACACTTTGCATACATTAAGCATTACAGGGGGGGGGGGGGGGGTAGCTCCCAAGCACCAGCGAGAGATAACTGTTTAGATGGCAGATCACTGAAGTTCTTCACAGTACAGCATTTTAATTGGGGTTTTCAATCAGTTATGTGATTTAGATTGATTTATTTAAAAAAAAATCTTTCGCAGTGCATATTTAACATCAGACTCTGGAAAACAACAGTCTTTTATTACTGCAGAATGTTTTGTGTATCAATGAGCTTTAACGTGTGCATTAATCAACCTTATTACATGGAGTAACAAAGTCCAAGCACCACAACCTTAGTACACTACTGCCGTTGCATTTTTAAAGGCATAATAATTTGAAAGCCCTATGGCAAGTAAACACCATAAAACAGTTTAACGTGGGATTGGTGGTAAATTAACAACCGATTAGCACAGGAGTCACTGCAAGTTTTGCTGCGGCCAGCACTGCGTGTTCATAAGATTTTAAAGGACTCATGCAGTGAACTCAGTTTCCCTTTTCAAACTTTTACACTTCTCTGAATACTGTCCTTCTCAGACAGATTTATATGTGTGGGTGCATATCGTTGCTGCCGGGCAAAAACCTTGTATCTCCATATTTCCTCTTTTTATGTTTTTTGGTCAGTAATGCTACTGGTCATCCTTTAGAGTCTAAAGCAGGGGTCTTCATCGTTTTCAGGCCAAGGACCCCCTAGCTGTGAGAGAGATGAAGCAGGGACTATATGGTATAAAATTGTGTTGCAGATTAAACTTTTTTTTTTAACTTAACACAACACCTCGCAGCGCGAGGCCTTGTGAGCTTGTAGATCTGCTATTTTTGGCTAAAGTTCTCCTCAGAAAAGGGATGCTAGTGGTTAATGTAAAAAATATCATATCACAGAAGGATTTGGCGGACCCCCTGTAGTAACTCTGAGGACCCCCTAGGGGTCCCGGAGCCCCTGTTGAAGACCCCTGGTCTAAAGGATGACTAAATGTCTAAAGTTTGGACCTATTTATTTGTTGTATGACAGTGCCTCACACAACTGCACGTTTGAATAGTTTGACCAGGGAGATTATTCTCACCTTTAGATAGCTTTTTTCACTTCTTTTGTGCAGCACTCTTGTATGATGAAGTAGGGAATTCATTTACAAAGAAAAATTGAAATACGGAGATACAAGGTTTCTGCCCGACGGCAACGCTATAGAGTCCGGCTTCGCCTCATTTGAGATGTCTGTCTGGCTAATTGAGAGGCTTGTGAACATCCAGGCAGAACAGAGGCTCACACTTCTCGATTGCGTGAGAGCTTGGCCTTTCTTCCTTCCTGCTCCTGCAGACACTGTAGAAGAGTACTCCAGACGAAACATGGCTGCTCCCATTCTTGACCACATCAGGCCCAATTTACCTCCCTATATCGTTAGGCCTGTCAAAATTATTACATAATCGCCTGATCGCTATTATTTCAGATAATCTTTTTTTTTTTGTTGCATAATAGGAAATGTTGAACATTTTTCATACATTTTCAAATATAAAATAGCCGATCTTTAAGCTTGCAATGCGTGGCATTGCAAGCTTGAAAAAAGTTTAAATGTCATTTCATTTCTTTGTGTATAAGTTATTTGCCATAATTATGTGCAATTTGTGTTTACGAAGCCTAAAAGGCAAACAGAAATGAAAATTGCATGTATATGTTCCGATGTTCAATGGCAAAAACAAAACAATTGTTAATCGCAATTATTTGTTAAGACAAATAATTCAAGTGAAATGTCATGATCGTGACAGCCCTACCCATCATTGAGCTCCTCATCCCTGCTAGTTCCATCTGTCTAGTGCCAGGAGCACACAGCTCTTCATTGAAGTGTGATTGTCTGAGCTGTGAATGTTCACATGCTTCTCAATTAGCCTGAACTCCTGTGACAGACTATGACAGTATAGGAAACACTCCTTCTAAGCACATTTTCTAAGGCATTTCTACAGCCTTTGTAGCAGAGTTCTAAGCAAATCGGTGCATTCATCGGAAAGGTACGAGTTTCTGTAAATGCATTGTGAAAACAATACAGCAATGCATTGATGTGAGACAGAATTTCTTTTCTAAAGTATTTCTAAAAGCATGAACAAGTGTTTCAACTCAAGAATTTGACTGAGCAACTTCAATTTGTAGTGGATTAATATTTGACTAGGAGTGTCTATACTTCGACTCAAGTAATGGGTTGTGTAATTTGTCCACCACTGAAGAAGCCCAATTATATCAGAACTAGAGTTTCGGGGGGCTACGCCCCCCTCAACCCCAGCCGCGCACAGGGCCCAGCGTGGCCGTGTGTATATTGGGGGACCCAAATCGCCGGAGTGAAACTGTGGAAAAATTTTTTTGAAAAAGGAAAAAATTTGAAGAAATAGTATTTGTTATGTTTCAGGGGGTCCACAGGGGGTCCGCGGACCCCCTGATGGTCCACTGACCCCCTGTGGAGTGTTGGGACGCGCGGGGACACCCCTGGAACATTGCGGACCATTTTGTTTTGTTTTTTTTTTCATGAAGGTGGTTGCTTGTTTCTGGCGCAGGCTGTGCAAACCTGGCAACCCAGCGCATGCTGCCGCACGTTTAAGTGGCGTAGCGTCATGAGGGTCAGTGGGGCCGTGGCTCGGTCAGTGAAGACCCTGTAGTGCGGATGATATGTGGCATAGAGGGGCAGATTGTAAATCCACAGAGGAAACATCCGTGGGCTACCATTGGTTCAGCGATGTGTGCGGTCGCCCTGCGGCCCCTCCTCCTCCACCAATGTGCAGTATTGAGAGCCCTGACGTGACAACAATTGGAGCGATGGGCACTGCACTGTGGTTGGTTAGGGTACACCTAGGGCCCAGGTAGAAGCCAGTTAAAGCCTGCATGGGCAAACCCAGTTAGGACCCGCCTTGGTCCCACATAAACATGGCTAGTTGGGGCCCACCTAAGGGCCAGGTAGAAGCTACTTATAGGCTGCATGGGCATCGCAGTTGGGACTGAAGTGGATGCCGCTGACATTGCTGACATGGGGTCCATATGGTTTAGCCCACCTTGAAACCATATGGGAAGTACGCTGGCATGCTGGCTGTAATGCAAACGCTGCATCATACCTGCAGTGTGTAGTTTGATGTTGTGTGTGTAGCAGATATACCTGCAGTGTGTAGATCAATGTCCATAGGAAAGTCAATGCCCAGCAGTGTTTTTTGTCCCCAGCAGAGTTTCTAGTGTCTCTGTGTCTCTCTGGAAGAGGTTGCACATGAACTCTGCAGCCGCACTGAGGCGCTCCAACACAAACACTCTGACATTAAGCTGCTTCACACAACAAACATCAGCACCACGCTGCTGTTTGTCCAAAAGACACAATATCTCCTCTCCCACCGACGTCATGTGTTAATTTATCGACAGCCGTACAGACTCCTTTTGACACATTTTACGTCGTTTATCCAGCTCTCACTGACTGTCCACATCGGGCTGTTATTTTGCTGCGATCAAGTCAACGATGTGAGAGATTAGCTTTCACAGACGGACGGACAGGGGGTGAAACATCTTGCGCCATGCCTTTCGGCCTGGCGGAGACAATAAAAAACCGAAAGTAAAGGAAATGGCCATTTCTGCAACAGAAGTAGTCAATAAACTATGCTATGAAAACATGGGCCACATTGGCAAAGAATGTAAGAAAGAGGCAATCATGTAGAAAATAGCCGATCTCCAAGCTTACAAAGCCTGTCAACGTGAGGCGTTTCGAGCTTGTAGATCGGCTATTTTCACAATATTTACTTGTCAAGTCAAGTCAAGTCAAGTCAATTTTATTTATAGAGCACATTTAAAAACAACCAAAGGCTGACCAAAGTGCTGTACAACAGGGTTAAAATACACACAAAAAAGCATCAATACATACACAAGCAAAAAATACACAGGACAAAATCAAAACAGGAAGAACAACAATATATACAAAAAAGCAATAACTTGTGGAACGGAGTCAAACAGAATGGGGGGGTCCCAGATCAAGTACGTGTATTTGGGGGGGGGGGGCGTGAAAGGGTTGATAAACACTGCTCTAATCGGAGCGAAAGTATCTGAAATTACTACATGACCATAATGCAGCCTAACATGCATTGCACGGGGCGGTCCTGCCATTACGTTAGTTACTGTAGTTGCTGTGGAGCTACATAGTTCTCCAGAAGACACACACAAACATACACCATCTACAATGGACGAACTGAGCAGCAATATAGACATTCACCACACGAACGTGCATTGTTGACAAAGTGATTGCACAGCCGCTGCAGGCATGACAACCAGGTTAGCGTTAGCGACATGGCAGCTATCACAGCGCCCTGTCCGTCGTGCTGCAACTGCCTGTGATGGCTACAGCAGTAACAGCAAGCGTCTCTGCCCCATAGCTTGTAGATCTCTCACACATGATTGGCGTAGGCTGCGTTGCCAGGTCTGACTTTGTGTCTAAGCAATGGTCGGCTTATTTTTGCGCGCCTTTGGGCTCGTTTGCATTGTGCGCACGGCAGCGCTTGTTTAGCGTACGTCAGCGCGACGTGGCAACGGACGTGGCAACGTGAAAGGTGATTGGCTGGTGAAAAGAAACACCCGACGTTACACCAGAAATGGTGCCTGGAGAAAATGGTGACCAAAAAAAAAGTTTGGAAAAAAAGGAAAAAACCCCCGCAGCGGCTGCCGGCTGTTGTGGTGATGAGGTCGTGCGCACGGTAAACGGTACGAAGCTGCCTCCCCTTCCGTTTTGTCCGACATTTGGTGAGTAGAATTAATTATGTTGCGCGGTGGAAAAGGTGTAGTGTGCAGTGAGATGTCCCCTACGCGAGGCGTAAATTCAGCGCGGCCGCCGTGGCGAGTCAGTTGCCGACATGTGGTCTGGCGGTGCGTTGTTTATTCGATAACAGAGCTGTGGGGTGTCGCACCCAGGGTGCGGAAGTTGCTCGCCATTTATATAGTTAGATAAGAAACATTGTGAACAGCTAATAATGTTCTTTGACACAAATAACACTATTCACACCATAAAACTATAACCAGACACTTTCAAGTCACACATTCGACCAAACATTCAGAAATTCTATTTAACTTTCAACTAACCTTCTTTTACATTTGTATCTGTGCCATGAAGTTGAAATGAGAAATACAACTACTTTTTCTCCAGTCCATACAGTGGACTGCCAACCTACTGTGCTGGGGTGTACATGACTTTATAAGCAATGGACTCTGTGCATGACTGTAGGGTAGTCCAAGACTAACAATAGGAAAGCAAGTATCTTCCTTTTACTTCCCGTATCTGTGTGACATACTGTAGCCGCCTCTTTAGGAGACCAGAAGTAGGTTGTGAACTTGTGAGTATTAACTCCAATGGCAAAAATGAACATGAATATAGCTTCTGTTCTGACCCATTCTTTAGCTCCATGGTCATTGAACTATATATTGTTCACAATCACAAGCCACACACTCCTCTTCCATACATTCTAAACACTAAAATGGCCTTTTTAAGAAAGACAAATCAGGCAAAAATCTACTTTGTTATCAACCTTTTTCTGTTCCACGAACACACTCTTGCGAGATCTAGCAACAGTAATCATAGGACGTTCTTCAGATTAGATGTCAGATGGCACCCACTTAGGAGACTATTTGTGGACCATTTCGCACCTAGTGGCAAAGCGTGGGATGGGCCATCTTCCTAGAATAATTGAGCATCTTTGCTGTAGTTCCCTTTTCGCGAAGGTAGCAATCCTACTTTTCCTGTTCCGGGTTAGTTTCTCACATCTTCATTCCTTTGGCTCAGCAGCAGATTTGACACAACACCTTCATTCTATATGTTTCCAGTTCAAATCTGCTGCTGAGACAATCAAATGAAGAACCTCTGATAAGACCTCGGAAAAAGAAAGGGGAATGCCACCTTCTGCAAAAGGGAACTACAGTCATGCACAGAGCCTATACTGGATGTTAAACCTGCTAAAATAGACCTGGAATTGTTTGTACCCCCCTTTCTCTCAGACAACAGACAAGTTCACAAAATCTAATGTCAGAGGGCTAAACGCAAACACAAAAGGGGCTAAAAATACCACTGGTGTGAACAGATGCTTGCATTCAATAATATCATCTGTGGCCACTGGCCAATAATGTCGTAGTGGTGTTTGGAGAGTGCCCACTTTGTCCCCTAAAACAATGCATCCCACAAGGCCTCAGATCATGCACTTATGGGACTCCTCTACCAGGCCAATTATATTCACATTAATGTGTACAGGATTGACAAAAGTAAAGGAGGGTATGGACGTCAACCCAACAGAGGCGGGGTTTCCTACACACAGAGAATCAGGTGAGCGCAAAATGACCGACGTGGGAATCGAACCTGTGTCAGAGGTGGGAATAGGGCTGTCACGATCATGACATTTTATTTGATGATTAATTGTAATTTAATTGTGCTTTTGGCATTGAACATTGGAACATATTAATACAAATTACATTTCTGTTTGCCTTTTAGGCTTCGTAAACAAAACAGATCTTCGTTAACAAAACAGATCACTTCTGGTCAGACGAAGGAGGAGCCAGGCCCGGAGGCAACCCACAGTGCCTAGAGCCTCCTAGTGTCGCCAACACCTGCTGCTAACATCTCACCTAACCTGGCCTGGCATTGGCCGGACTGATAGCGTGGATTCACTCACATACGCTACAAGTGTGAGTGGATCCGCGTTGTCGGTCTGGCTTGTGCCAGGCTAGCCCTAACCCCTAATTAGCACTGTTTCTAACCCCCAGGAGACAGTGGGAGCAGTAGCATGCCACTTGAACACCGGTGGCACTTTCAATATGATGATTATGCTGAATAATTGCGATTATCTCAAATAATTGCGTTAGGTCACGATTATGTAATAATTGTGACAGGCCTAGGTGGGATTCCTGCCCTCATGTTCTCACAAAAATGCTCTGTCAGCAAGTTTGCTGAACTTCTGTTTATAACTCGTCTCACAGTCCTTGCAGTGCATGCAAGAAATCGAAGGATTCAAGAACGTCCAAACTTATAGTTATTTGACCCGGCCTCTGAACTTTGCCATGTCACTTCGTTGCCCTGCTTCTGCAAATATGAACCCATTAAGACCGGGAACGCATCTCTGTCATTTTAGATTTCTTTGGCGTGCCACGCTATGAGCTTGCAGATCTGCTATTTTTGAAAAATCTTGACATTTTTTGCAAATCTTTGAATTATGTATTTTTTAAAGCGAACATTTGTAACAAATGTTCGTTTTAAAAATACATATTCAAAGATTTGGGCAGATTTTCACAATTTTTCAAAAATAGCAGATCTGCAAGCTCATAGCGCGGCATATCTGCTATTTTTGAATAGCCAAAGAAATCTTAAAATGACACAGATGCGTTCCCGGATTGAATTGGTTAAGGAAAATTGGCAAAGAGCAGTGAGCAGGCAGCGACTACATTCCTCGCTGATGTGTGGAGCTCTAGCCAATTAGCTGCAGGGTCAAAATAATTGCCAATCTCTGGACACTCCTGGTGTCAACGATCCTTTTCTCTGCCTTGAGGGGGTTTATGCGTAGTTGTGCAACTGTGTTGTGCACCGAAAAGGTTTGTAAATCAGCAATCTTTGGTGTGCAACCCAGTATAAACCAGGCATTACCAGCGGCGCTCATGTCACGTACGTATGGATAAGCAGGCAAACAGCTCATTCCAGTGATACAACGAAGGACAGGGATACGTTTTGTGCTTGCAGGCACATGTGTTCAGTGTCAATCTCACCCTGGCTGGTGATGCACAGCAAACTAAATGTTGAAAAGTGATTTCTCACCAAGTAAACAAACCATCACCAACGCTATCCACACAGCACCGAGAGCTTAGCACAACTGAAAGGCTCGGGGCAAGCTAGAGAGGAGAACAGCAGGTGCGCATTTTCTCTCTCTCGCCCTCCCGCGCTCTCAAACACACACACACACACACACACACACACACACACACCCACACACACATGCACACACACGCACACACACACACATGTACTGTATGCACACATGCAATAAAGTATTGATGCACACGTCCACAAATCCATCCGCCCACACACACATTGCACACACACAAACAGACCGGGTAATGAATAATGAGAACAAACCTCTGCCCCCAGCTTTACAAGGCTGAATAACTTCACATTTTATAATGGGAAGTAGCACAACAAAAGAGCTCCCAATTACCATAGTCATTAAGATATAACAAAAACCAGTCCGTCCAATTCAATTTTAATCTGGTACCCTCCTCCAAATCCTACACCTACACCCTGTAACTCCCTGTTACTGTGCTCCCCGTTAAGTAAGCGTTTGCTACAGTCATGCATGTCTTCGGGTAAAATGGAATCTGTAATGACATTGTCAATGTTGATGAGAGAAGACAGAGACAGACAGACGTAAATAGAGAGACACAGGGAAAGAGAGAGAGATACATATTAAGAGAGACATGGAGAGTGTGAGCATTATGTGTCATTGACAATGAGAAGATTGCTGCGTACATTAGATGACAGAGCTATTAGCTTCAGGCTCATTAGCAACCGTTACTAATGGATGCTCCAGCTGTAATAGAAAATGAATGCATGTACAGCTGGCCCTAGAGCCACACCTTCCCCTCAGAACAGTGATTCCCAACCTGTGGACCGGGGGCCACTGTTTGGCCTTGAGGATACTGAAAGTGCCCCCCAAATAATTGGCAAAACACGTAATAACATAAAATGAATAATAGTACAGAGAAAAGGGTATTTTTTCTTTAAAACCTTGAAAAGTGAGTTTTCATTGTGAAACTGATAAACAGGCCTGAAAATCAAGGCCTGGCCCTAACTGGGCCGGCCCGGCCCGAACAATGACCATAATTTTAGGCCTTACCATTTGGCCGCTAGGGGTAGTTAAACATTTTGTTTTGGGGTGGGGGGGGGTAATATAATTATATTAATTTATGTTTAAAAAAAATGACGGAGCCGGAGGCTTGGCTCACCCCGACTAATTCGCATATTTTCGGATAACGTCGGGTCGGGTAAGGTCGGGTTCGGGCAGAATTTGAGAACTCTATAAAGAATAACTTAAAGTATACTGCGTTAGTTCCATTGATCCAAGACGGAACACAATCGATTGATTCATCATCCAAATAAACATGTTCTGAAAATGCAGGCGGCCCACCCACCTGACCACATAGCACGGCAGCCTAGTCAGATGGGTGGGCCACAAACGCTTCTTTTCCGCCAAGTGAGCCCAGATCATGAAGTCTTTTAGTCTGAAAAGTCCCCACTTGGAATTTCCAACAGCATTAAAGGGGATTGGCTTTGAGGCAAAATGTAGCTGTGCAAATTGGGAGGTGTGTGTTTTTGCCTAAATGGATTATTATGGTCTGAAGGTCTTGGGTGTATTAAATGGATCATTTCCAATTTGGACATTGAGCCAAATTCTCCTGTTCTACAAATCACATAGATTATAGTAAATCCCTTTCCCAATGACTTCACCGCAACACTATCCCCTTCTTCACTTCTTTTTGCATGCTTAGCCTTCATCCTATATGGCCCGGCAGCCCCATTCTTCTTCTTCTCCTTTGCGGAGGCGAGAGGGGACTTGCTGATTTGTGACAAACATGACGCCATCGTAACACAAATAACCCTGCCTGCAGCTGCACCATGTGTTCCGGGGGCTGGGCGGGGTGGGGCGGGGGTGGAGGGGGTAGTCCCAGGGATGTAAACACCAAGCGTCTGCGTGCCTGTGCGCTTACGTTATCTATTTGTGTGTTAACCCATTAAGACCTGAGGCCGATTCTTACTAATGTCTTCTAAATCCTAACAGTTTTCTGAAAAACATATGTTTCTATATCAGTGGTGCACTTTTTCATGTCAAGGACCGCCAAAATGATATGTATTTGGCCGCGGACCACCATCTCAAAATATTTTGTTCCAGGGACACCCAGAAGCAAAGATTTGAGTTAAAAATGTTCGCTTTAAAACAATATATATTCAAGGATTTGCACACATGAGCTTGTATATCTGCTATTTTTGAATAGCCAAACTGTAAAATAATGCTTTTTAGCTCAAATCAAAAAGTGACACAGATGCGTTCCAGGTCTTAATGGGTTAAAAATAGCAGATATACAAGCTCATTGAACATTTGTGAACAAAATATTTTGAGATGGGAGTCCGCGGCCAAACACATACCATTTTGGGGGGTCCTTGACATGAAAAAAATACATTTGTAGATGCGTTCCCGGATTGAATGGGTTAAGAGTGGGTTAAGAGTGTTAAAATAGTCTGTGTGTTTTTTGGATTGATTGAATACTTTAATAACAGTTTGCAAATAGTACAGTGGTATACGATTATACAATGGTGCCAAAAGGATAACACAAAAAGCCCCTGAGGGCTTATTTCCATTGTGGTCCTGTGTATTCAATTCATAGAGACATTTACTGTAACGTACAGTATGCAATGCGTTTCGGTTTCAAAAATGGCTAAGTAGCCCGTGTCATACTGTGAACGATGAAATAATCACCACATTAGGGCCGACCGCCAGACGAACAGACACAGTAAATCCCGGGGTCCTCCGGGGGCATGTGGTCTAAATTCGGCCTGGGGGACAAGAGACCGTCGTGCTCTGGTGTCATCAGGGTTTCCAGAACAGTTGTCACACGAACAACAGTGGCTTTAACCTTGACACCCCCATTACATTGCGTTCCATTGCCTGCCTCCCCCACCCGCCTCTCCTCTAATCTCCTCCTCTACGAGGACCGTCTGCCGTTCTCCTCACTGATTCTCTCCCATTCTTTTGGTCCGCATCCATTCTCCGTCTGCCCTGTCTTTCCCGCTCCCTCCTCAACCCCCCCCCCACCCCCCACCCCCTCGAGTACCTCTTCATCTCGCGTCTTTAGCCCGACTCCTCAGGGACGACAGCAGTGCATTGAACCAGCATTTCTCCGCTCACCTCTTTTCTTCCGTGAATGATGCTGTTGTACTGTACTTTTAACGCACATGAACGTACAGCACACAGTACAATCGTTTTGTCTTAAGGGCTTCACACTTAGAGGGTTTAGTACTAGGATTTCCTGTCTGACAGTTATACAAAACACTTTCTCTGCTTTTGTCTGACAAACTTGTACGACGAAGTAGAGCTTTAATAAAAGAAAAATGGATACACAAGATTTCTGACCGACAGCAACAATATCATACCTTCTCTGCAGATACCTACTTTTTCAGCATAACTGACAGTCACCCACAGACACAGTAAATCAAGTACAAAGGAACGCAACAAGACACACACACTGTATAGTCTTACATTCTGTCGCATCTCTGTGCTCAGGGTCAGGAAGTGAGCAGCGGGACAGGAGTCACATTGATGTATTTAGGGGCCTGCCTCCGGACGAGTAGAACCCCTTAAGCCAGTGGTTTTCAACCTTTTTCATGCCAAGGACCCCTAAATTGATATACATTTGGCCGCGGACCCCCATCTGAAAATGTGTTATGCCAGAGACCCCCAGAAGAGATCCCCAGAAGATTTTTAAAAAATGTTCAAAAATAGCAGATCTACAAGCTTGCAGCACGGCACGAAGTGACGTGCTGTGAGCTTGTATATCTGCTATTTTTGAATAGCCAACGTATACAATATGGATAAAGGGGTAAAAATGTCCCCTTTTGCTGGGGACCCCCTGGAACCCCCTCAAGGACGGTTGAGAACCACTGCCTTAACCCATTAAGGCCTGAGGTTCTGAGGTTCTACAAAATGTCTTCTAAATCCTGACAGTTTTCTGAAAAACCTACAGTATGTTGCTATATCAGTGGTTCTAAAACTTTTTCATGTCAAGGACCTCCAAAATGATATGTACAGTATACTATGTATATGTAATATGTATACTGGGCCGCCGACCCCTATCTGAAAATATTTTGTTCCAGGGACCCCCAGAAGCAAAGATTTGAGTTAAAAATGTTTGCTTTAAAATATATATATATATTCAAAGATTTACACAAATGGTCGCGATTTTTCAAAAATAGCAGATCTAGAAGCTCATAGCCCGGCACTCGCTGTCGTGCTATGAGCTTGTATATCTGCTATTTTTGATTAGCCAAAGTATAAAATAAAGGTTTACGTGGTTACACAGATGCGTTCCCGGTTTTAATGAGTTAAAAAAACGTGCATGTCAGAGGCACGTTTAGTAATGTGAATGAGGCAGAGTCTGATGCCGCTAAGCCATGGAGGCATACGTGTGCGGCATCGCGATGGGTGCACGTGGCCGACATTTAAACAAATAATATGCGTCTCCCTCGCGCCAGTGAGATGTGTGTGTGTGTGTGCGCGTGTGTGTGTGTGTGTGTGTCTCTGTGTGTGGTACAGCTCTGAGAAACGAGGCAAACCAGAGAACATAGAACATGTGCAAGCCTTGGGGGTGAAGGGCAGTGTATTTAGGCACACAAGTGCCTATACATAATGGTATACATCCATAGAAGAACAAAAAATTAGCACACACATGCACACGCACATGCACCTGCATACTATAAATATGCTGAATCATAGGCCTCTGCTGTTCTGTTCCAGTCTTTTTAATTACTGTAGGTAAATTACCCTTTTATTTTCTCGTGTAGAGGAACGGGTAACTCATGAACTCGAAGGTTAACCTTTATGCACCGTTGGGGAACCGGACTTTGATTATAGGAGACAAAATGACCAATTAAAATGGAATATATGACAACGATCGGCAAAGCGTTTCTAGCTCTTTCAATGATCAATCTCTCTCAATTATTTATTTAGGAGGAGATGGAAACAACTCCCTCTCTCGGTATCCCAAGTGTGCCACAACTTTATCCTTAATGGATTTAGTCGTATAAAATGCAGATCGGCCTTTAAGCAGCTATAGAACAGACACCATGCTTTGGCCCGATCCTGCTTTGGAGTTGCATTTCTGATTTATTCTGGGTCAGCCTTTTGGACAGGTGGGGAGGGACTAGAATTGTTTGGAAGCTCTCACCGTGTTCCATCATGGGTGTGTGTGTGTGTGTGGCAGATGTTGGTTGAGAAGCATGCGGCCAAAGAGAGGATGGCTAATTCGCATACTGACAGACTGTGCAGTTGGTTCTGCGTTTAAAATTGCAGCGCATTTCAAAACCAGTGTGTGCACGTGGCCCACTAATGGGACATGAACGATGGGCTACAATTTTACTTTCCTGGAGTATTTCCAATTTTCGAAACTTTTACTTCTACTTCACTACATCTCAGAGATAAATATTGTACTTTTACACCACTACAATTATATAGTATTATTACAAAACACACTAACCACTTCAGTCCTATATATATTTCGGCAACCATGACGCATTGTGAGCTTGTAGATCGGCTATTTTCAAAATATTTTGTATACATTTTGAACTTGTGAGATGGGACTTTCTGCACAATGAGTACTTTTACTTATGGTACTTCAAGTATATTTTATGCCGATACTTTTGTACTTACTCAAGTACATTTTAAATACGGGACTTGTAACTAGTACTTGTAACAGGGTATAGCTACATTGCAGTATTGATACTTTTACTTAAGTAAAACATGTGAGTACTTCTTCCATCACTGCCTATGTGCTGATTGATAGATGACAACAGGTGTGGAAATAAGCCCCAGGAGAAGAACATCATCTTGTAGCATGAACGGTAACGCACACCAAAGGTTTGATGACCTTCAGGAACAATTTTAACCACTTAAACCCCATATGGTTGAGCTGAGTTCCACAGGGCTCTAGTGGAATACTAGTGTATTTTCTGTTATTGTGGTGAAAGCTTTCGCTGAAAATAGCCGATCGACAAGCTCACAACGTGTCGGGGTGTGAGCTTGTCGATCTGCTATTTTCAGCAAAAACTTTCCCCACAATACGGATGCTGGGGTTTAAGTGGTTAAAAAGGAGGGGGAAAAGTTGCACACTCTGGCTCCATATGCAGGGATTTATTTCATTTGACGTTTCGGCCGTTTGGCCTTCCTCAGAATCAACTAAAGATCAGCATCTTCTCACATTTGCATAGATTTGTTTTTCTAAATTTAGTTCATGAAAGGGAAGGATGAAAGAGAAAAGAAAATAAGGTGTGCAATAGGGGTAGTCATTCATTGTCTGTTCGACACCTCTCTATGAGCTACAAGTGCAAAACACGCACGCACGCGCGCGCACACACACACACACACACACACACACACACACACGCACACACGCACACACGCACGCACACACGCACACACGCACACACACACGCACAGAGAATACACGGAAAATAGACAGAAAATAGACATTTGCAATAAATGGGCATTTGCTTATCTGAAGACATACCCTGCAAATGTATCACACGTTTGTAAGCAACAGATCTACCTATATGAGCAGATACTGTACCTGCAAACTCCAGGTTCACAAAGTGTGTGTGTGTGAGTGTAGTGTGCTTGTGGTCATAACGTACTGTACTGTACATTAATATATTGTCACTGTTGGGTGGAAACCTTGTATGTCCAAAACTGGTACTTTTCAAGAAAATGGGGAAAAACAGAACCGGTGTTCCTATGGATCCAATGTAGTTATTATTTAGTCTCTATTTCTCAGTTTTCCCGTGTTCTCCTTAATGTCCAACACCTGGTGTTTAATCGTTTTGTTGTGCGTGCTCCAGATGTGTGGGACTTACTGCAACAGAATTATGCAGACGGTGGTCAGGCATGTTATCAATGACAGGAAAGTATACTAAACATGATTTATAATGCCCTCCTGTGAAATGTTTAAGCCTTTTGGCAATCATGGCTTTGTTCCTGTGCGACAGATCCCAGCCACCTGCCACCAAAAAATGAGATATGTGCACGTATGCGTATAAATATTGGATTTTGCTGATTTCAGTGTATTTGCAGGTATGTGCGTGTAGGCCTGTGCGTGGCTGTTTTGAGTGTGCATGAAAAAGCACTACAATGATGAAGAATAAATAACACTATTTTTCAGTATAATATTGTTTTTACCCAACTCTTGACATGTAATCTCCCCTGGGCAGTAAGCGAGATGCCAAAAGCTCAAGGCCACCCTGGCATATACACTCTCCTCACCTTCACTCAGTATTGGTACCGCCTCCAGGCACCCAGTAGCCTGGTTTATCATTCTCTTTTCCTGAAGAAAACATGATCCCTGATCCCTCTTTCTCCACAAGATGTGTATGATGGTGTGTGTGCGTGCGCCCGTGCAGTATGCATTGTCTACATGCATATGCGTTTGTTTGTGTGTGTGTGTGTGTGTGTGTATGTGTGTGGGTGTACTGCATGTGTATGCACGTGCGCGTGTGCATTGTATGTGCATCTATGCTCGTGTGTGTGTGTTTGTGTGCATCTGCTTCCTGTGCGCGGGTAACATTTCAGTGATCTACAGCAGCGTTGGTGGGTCCACCACCTAGAGTACTTGTTCTCCTCATCGGTTACATCAGTGGTTCTCAAAGTGGGGTCCAGGGACCCTCAGGGTTCCTTGAGGGGGGTCCAAATTGACCCTTGCAGGTCTGTATCTCTGAGAGCATACAAATGGAACCAAACAGCCCCATACAGGTCCGTTTGGTTCCATTTGTACGCTCTCAAGAGTTATGAGGGCCCTTGAAATTGGGTGCAGCACAGACGGAGAGGAGGAGGTGTACTCTAGATCAGTGGTTTTCAAACTTGTCAGGCCGCGACCCCCCAAAATAATCATATTTGAACTGGGGACCCCCCACCCTGACAGGCACTTGGAATTGCAGGAGTTGAGGCATTGCATTTAGTTTGACCTGGTTCCACTGATAAATATTGTGAAAATATGTTCAGTTTTGCCTCTTTCTTATATTGTTGACAATTTGGCTAGTTTTTATAGTGCAGTTTGTTGATTACCTTTGATGCAGTCATGGCCTTTTTTAATTTCATTTCATTTCTATCAATTGTCACTGTCATCTGGGGACCCTCCCAAAATCATGTGAGGACCCCCCTGGGGGACCCGACCCACAGGTTGAGAACCACTGCTCCAGATAAGGAGAATGTTGTGTACTGGAGTTACACTGCAGTGACGCAAAGCAGAGAGCAGACAGCGAAGGGTTGCCTTGAGGTCAAACGGACCCAAATGGGCTCCAATTTTGTGCACTCTCATGGGCTCCAATTTTGTGCACTCTGAGAGTTATAGGGGTCCTTGAAACGTTTTTAGAACCACTGGGTTGCCATAGGCCTATTGTGTGTTACTAGCATGGCTGCAACTATTTGAAACCTAATACAGACTGACAGTATCCCCTACATCAGTCACACAAGCCAAGACCAAGGTTAGAATAGTTTTTCTCCATTCTCTTTCGTTTTTATTATTATTTCGTTTTAACTTTTTGTTTTTTAATTTCAGTTTAGTTTGAATTATTATATGAAAGCAGGTTGGCTAGTTTAGTTTTTTATTTCTTGAAAAGGCTTAGTTTTAGTGTTAGTTTTTCATTGTAATATGGGCGAGTCAGGAAAAATATTAGATGTATGGTTTTAGCTCATTTTAGTTAAGTTTTGTTAATACATAATATAGTTTCATTTAGTTATGACTTTTTTTGTAAAGCCTCAATTTTATTTTTATATTCTAGTTTTCGACATGCCGTCTATAGCAGTGCTACACATGGGCCTACTACTGTTGAGAAAGCCTTTCACATCTCGTTTCACACCTGAGGTTCACAACTGGTGCTTGTTAACTGCTGAAAAAACATGTGTCACCATCAACAACTACTATGAAATGCGCCCTGAGATTGAGTCCATGTTGCAGATCATAACATGAACCATGAAAGGGGGGGGGGGGGGTAGAGTGCTATAACTGGAGCAGGGGAGGACAGCTCCTAACAGAGGCTTATTGTCTGTCCAATGATGCATAGAACAGTCAGGCTCAGAGAACCTATACTCTTATCTTCCTTCATACTAGGGCTGGGCGATATGACTCAGGGGTAGAGTGGCTGGGTAGAGTGAACTGGAAAACCGCAAGGTTCCCAGTTCGATCCCGCGCTGGGGCGCTCCCCTAGAGTTAGTGTCGAAGTGTCCTTGAGCAAGACGCTGAACCCCTAATTGCTCCCGATGAGCAGGTTGGTGCCTTGCATGGTTTCCGCCGCCATTGGTGTATGAATGTGTGTGTGAATGGGTTAATGGCACAATCAATGTAAAGCGCTTCGGATAGAAGCGCTATATAAATGCACCATTTACCACTTACTTCAAATCGATATCACGATTATTTCAAGCTTTTGTCTCGAGTACGTTTAATGAACTTTCATATTTTTTCAATAGTGAAAATAGCAGATCTTCAAGCTCACAACCTGTGAGCTTATCGGTTAATTTCCCAGCCATACTTCACACTCGGTGAAGACGAAGCCAATTATCTTCCGGTGACCTTTTTAATCCTTCCCCTCCCCTCCCTTCTGCAACCCGTTCCTTCGTGGAGGCCACCTTTAACTTGGCAGCGAGGGGGGAGAAGATCCACTGCTTCCCTCGCTTCCGCCCCCACACACCTGTCATCGTTCATGGCAACAAAAGGTCTTGGTGATGGTCTGACTGCAGCCTTCCATTTGTAAAGCCCGCCACACGGCTTGCTGTGAAGCTGTAATTAGTGTCAAGAACAAATTTGTTGGCGCTAATAAGGCTGCAAGCTGTGGCGCTAGCCAACAATAATGGCCCCATACAAAGCAGAGGGACCAGATGTAGCTAGCGCTGGCTGGCTAGCTGGCTGGCTGGTCTGATGTGATAGAATCAGGCTTGTCAGCTAGCATGTGCAGAGGAAGTGCCGTGTTGTAGGTTTTTATGCCAGTGTTCTTCCCCCTAAGGCGACAGGACACTAAATCTCCAGCAGTTTTCCCAGGATTCAAAGAGGCCTTATCATGGCATGCAGGCACAGATCCATGCACTTACGTAGCCGGCACAGAATCAGTCACTCGTTCACTGGGAGGATAAAATTCAATGCGAGATCGCGAAATGCATTGGTATGAAACACTGCGCTTTACAAATAAAATAATTGAGAACAATATGATGATGATGATAATGTTGATGTAGTGGTGATGGGATAAAGTGGACAGAAGTATTAGGCTGACATACTCGATTCAAGATTACATTATGACGCAGTGGGGAAAGCCTTGATGAAAAGATTTATGTACATTGAGATTTTCCACTAATCCATGAAATGATCCCTGATGAAAATGCTGCAAGCTGGCTTGCTGAAACCATACAATATTAATGGCTGCCCTGGTAGGCAAATACTCCACACAGTGTCTGGGGCAACAAACAAAAAAAAGATACAACGTTTCTGCCCCACAGCGATGACATACAGTAAGAAAGATAATGGCCATCCGGGTGACATAGAGGTAAAGCCTCACCCACCACCCTACGGTGGTGGGTGAGGCTTTACCTCTATGTCACCCGGCCTGGGTTTAATGCTCCCCAGCTTAGCCAGGCATTCCGATAAACACAATAATTGTCAGTGTTCACTGGCCGGGAAACAGCAAGGGGTTTGGGTCCTTGTAACTGCACTAGCGCCTGGCCGGTCGAGAGGGACTTTTTTCACCCAGGACTTATGTGCGAGTCCTGGGTGAAACTCCTCCTTGGTTTGGTGACTGTGTGTTTCGTTAAAGGGACGTGGCTGTCTACACCGTCCCCAGGACAACCGACAGGCGGTTGGCAGACACAGCGGGGGACTGCCAATGACAAAATTGGGGGAAAAAAGAAGCATATAATAACCAAATTAGTCTCTGTCCCCCATTTGCAAAGAAGAGAAACAGATTAGGACTAATCGGCCTTTCCTTGCAGCAAGTCCTTTTTACTCATGGAACATTATGTTCATATTCTTGGTATAGTTTCCTTTTCACATGGAAATACATCTATGAATATTTCCAACAGCAGTCCTTCAAATGTCACACCCCAGCATTTTCACAAAGGATGTTATCAAAGGGGTAGTTCTCAGGCGTATTCAGCCAAAGATAATCCATATATAGTGAGCTTGCAGTCAGATATATGCCTTTTGAAAACCCATTTCACACACCTATTGCAGTTTTACTGCTTATGAGAAGAACTCAAATCCTTTCCTGGGGGCTGATATATGCTGAGGTATGAGGTAAGCTTGTGTGTGTGCCCGGCTGTGTTTGCATGTCTCAATTCACGTTGTTATTTGGAAGGTAAACACTATTCATAAGAGAGTCTAATCCCTCTGCTTCGTCTCTCAATCTGTAGTCCATTAAAATGAAGTCTGGTGGTGTACTGTTTAAAATAACACAATTACAGTAATCCTCCAGCTATATTTCAGTAAATAACAGTCTATGTACACAATTCCCCATTGTTCTGAAAGCTATCAGCCTGAAGTATTATCTACATCAGTGCTTTTCAAACCTCTTTTGTCGAACCAAAATCTCAAGGCACAACTGTATTCATAGTGACAATAGCTCACAATGTGTCTGAGCTTGTAGAGAAAACATTTAAGAGAGAAAAAAAGTTATTAAAAAAACAGGTTGAAAGTGGTTCAAATATATTTGTTAGGGTATAGAATGTGCCTCTGTATTGGGAAATGTGTGCACACAAAGTACTGACATAGCAAAAAACAAAAAAGCGAATTAATTCGTAATTGTTTTGTATAGTTTTATGACAAACACGCGTTTGTCATAAAATTCCATCACACCAATGTGCCTCAGCACACCATTTGGGAAACCATGGTCTACATCTTCATTGAGAGAAATAAGCAACCAGGTTTATGAAAACTGCTATTTCCCAACAACGAATCTTGAAAAAAAACCTTTTTGAAACATTTTAGGTACACAAATCTTGTATAGGGGACCTTGCCACTAAATATTTTCAAATGGGGGTCTGCGGACAAATACATATTCATTTGGGAGTCCTTGACATGAAATAACACTTGTTTAAACAACATTAGGAATGAAGCCCAAATCAGGAACTACACTTTAAAAACAACCAAAAAAATACAACCCGCAACTACAAATATTTACAAGCGACTTTACAGATAAACAAGCCCAAACAAAGTCGCTTATAATAAGCAGACATGGCAACACTGCCCTCTTTCTCTGTTCCCCATCTCGCTCCAGCCGCCCACCCCACGCCCCCACCCACCTCCGCCCCGGACTCCCACCCATCTGAAATCCCTGTCAACAGCGTCCACCTGATCAGCCCGTTCATCAGACGGTAGAGATGGAGTCGGTGCAGTCTGAACAATCTCTGCCCCCGTTGGCAGTGCAGAGTGCAAACCGTGGCATGCAGCATTGGTGAACAACAATGAAGTACATTCACTTGAGTACTGTACCGTATAAGTAAATGTTTTGAGTATCTCTACTTTACTTGACTTTCAAAGACAAATATTGTACTTTTTTGACTCGGCTATCATCCTAGGAAGGGAAAAAGTACATTATGAATTAATAGAGTGCCAGAATTGCCAGAATTATATAGAAATATGTTGTCCCAGTGCCAGAGTTTTTTTCAAAGTAAAAAAAAAGTGCTTAGGAAGCGAGATACAGCCTTTTTCAGTTATACGTTAAACAAGGAGTGGATGAAGCTGCAAATCTTCAGATGATGATATCTTGGGTTCTGAACATGTTTTTTGTTTTTAAACAAAAAAAAACATTTTTTTCAAAAATACGTCAAACACGTAATTGGCACCCAGCGCCATAGCGGTAAAAACAGGCACTCAATGAGTTAAGCCGTATGTCAAATCTAGAGGTTCTGGCCGCTATACGCAGCCCGCAGACCTACGTCGCACTGCCGATCCAACCAATATTAATATAGGATGGTAGTGCAAATAGCAGATCTACAAGCTCACAACACATCACAAATTTACAAGCTCATAACACATCCCAAATGATTTAAGTATTCTAAAAGCAAGTACTCAAGTAAACATTTGACAAAGCAACTTTTCACTTGTACAGTTGAGTAATATTTGACCAGGAGTATTTTGCTTTGACTATTATGCTTTGACTCAAGTACTGGGCTTGAGTACTTTGTCCTATACTGGTGTGTACAGTCAGACATCCTGTGCGAGGCGTGGGGGTGGTGGGTGGGTGCTGGTGGCTACCTAACAATACGGTATAAGAGACCACCAACGCCTGCTCGTTAAAAGCACACAGCGGACTGGAAAATAACGAGCAGCAGAGTTCACAGCTCTGCCCGCCCGCCACGCCGGGGCGGCTAATGATCCGCTGTTCATCAGACGATGTACGATTTTCAGTTCGTGGCACCTGATTAAAATCTGAGTTGATCTGTGCCGAGGTTAAAAGAGTGATCTGTCTACTTTACCTTCGTTTGTCTTTGTCACAAAGTTAATTGGAGGCCCGATGGAGAAAGACTGTAGGCTATCTCTCTGTCAACTAAAATGATTTAGGTAATTTTCTCTTCTTTCATTTCTGTTTTCTGGGGGCTGTCGTTATGGCCCTCGGCTTCATCTTATGTTGTTGGAAGTGCAGGAATCTGGCTTATTTTCTTGTTCTTGTTGCTGGAATTTACGGATGTTCTCTAAGGGGGCTGTGTCCACCAAGATGTTTTTTCCTGAGTGCATTTTTTACAATGGCCATGCAGTATTTTTGGAAATACCAGCAGGTTGCCGTGGCGCTGAGCATTTATTTTGCGCTGGCGTGTTAACGTGTGGCGCTTTTATCTGCTTGAAGCTTGAGCTGAAATATTTTCAACTCTGGCATTTGGAAGCGTTTTTAGGCGAGTGTTTGGCGTTTTCAGTTGTGGAAAAAAGCCTCAGTGAACACCGCCCCTAAAGGACCCCTGACTGGAAACTCTGCGGTAATGCAAGTTGGGAAACGCTTACTGTGTGCCGGACAAGACTATCAGCTGAATGTTGACTAAAAATGTAAATAAACAACCCGGGTGAGTAAGACACAGGGTCCCCACGGTCATGAAATTCCTGGAAATATTTTGGAATAAAAAAAAAAAAAATCCAGTACTGGAAAAGGTTTGAAATTGATCAAACATCATCAAAGGTCCTGGAATTTATCAAGGGTCCTGGAAAAATATTTGGCTATGCATTGTTTTTGGCTATTGATTTTGTTAAAACAAAACATTTTCATAAACATGAATAATATTACACGAAATATGTAACATAAGTAGTTTTTCGCCGAACGGGCTGTGTGACGGCAGCCTAATGTATGTCTCAAACTTTATTTTTGCTACACTGCCTATCTTTGGGCATTCTACATAGGAGTAAGAGACACATTATTGTGCCGAATGATTGTTATATAGGCCTGGAAATTGGGCTAAATATTCTGGAAAAGTTTTGGAAAAGTTTTGGAAATTCATTGCTAAAAATGTGTGGGGACCCTGAAGACAAAGTGATCCAGAGTGGTGTGCCATAGCAGTGGTTCTCAAAGCGGTGTCCAGGGACCCCTCAGTGTTCCTTGAGCGGGTTCCAAACCATTATTCCGCCATCCCGTTGGTCCGACTGGCCCCACTATAACTAACCCTATCCCTTACCTCACACTAACCTAATGGTCGGAATAATGGGATGTCGGAATTATGAGTGGACCCCTGCAAATGGACGCTTACAGGTCTGTAACTCTGAGAGTGAACATTTGCACACCTTCAGTGTTGAAGGGGTCCTTGAAATTACAAAAGGTTAGTGAACCGCTGTGCTGTAGGACGCCCAGCGCAGTTGGAGAGGAGGAGGAGGTGTACTCTAGATAAGGAGAATGTTGTGTATGTGTACTGGAGTTATACTGCAGTGATGCAAAGCAGAGAGCAGACAGCTAATAAGGGTACACACTTGCCTTGAGGTTGTAGATACACATACAGAACATATCTACACATACTTGATAATACAATTATAAATAATAGTATGCATTTAAAGGCATGAGGCATTAAAATAAATCACGACTAATATGCAGAGGTGTCTCTAGTATCAACACACTGTAATATTGCAATAATTAATCACTTTCATTGTTTTTAGATTCATGTGTGCGTGCGGTGTGTGTGTGTGTGTGTGTGTGTGTGCGTGCGTGCGTGCGTGCGTGCGTGCGTGCGTGCGTGCGTGTGTGTATGCGTGTGTAGACACAGAGAAGGAGAGTGAGAGATGGAAAGGATTCTTCCTCTGTGTTCCTCTGACCTGTGCTCTGGAGCAGTCATCAACATCTGCCCATAGGAAGAGCTAAGCAGATTAATTGAAAGATTTGGATGTTATCCTCACTGAGCTTGGCTGGCTCCTTTTATTCTTATTCTCTCTCTCTCCCCCTCTCTCACTCTCTCTCTCTCTCTCTCTCTCTCTCTCTCTCACACATTCTCTCTCTGTCTCCTTTCTCTTGACCTTTCCCGATATAGGCCTCCTCCACCTCCTCCATCCACATCTGCAGAAAAACACAAATACTTGCACAGGATTGTTTACAGCAGCGCGTCTCTCTGCACATACTTGAAATTCACCCTCCGCCTCACACAAGCTGCAGAGAACGATAGATCATTTTACACATGACAGGAGTAATATCATGCGTTTGCGTTTTTTTCATATGTGTGCATTCATGCATGCATGCATGTGTGTACTGGATATGAATGAATTTTCACAGTTGTGTCTATCTTTCATATTTTTCATGACACCGGTGTGCAACTGCAGTGAGTATTACTCAGGCTTTTATTGTTGGGTTTAAAAATGGCATTAATAGAATTGCCGTCCTTAAAACGGAGATGTCCTCACAAGTGCAGTAATACGCGTGTGTGTGCGTGTGTATATGTGTGTGTATAAGCACAACAAAACTCAGGAGTCAGTTAAGGGTTATGAGAGAGACGAGGAGGGTTCCTCGCCTCATCGGAATACTGAATATTTGTCATCATGTTTGCAGAACTGGTGTGCTGTCATTTTTATACAGAGGGTTTCCTCCTATATAGACTCGATAAAAGAATATTATAGCATTGGCTACTGTCCCCCACTTGTCATACGGCTTTGAATAGATTACAATTCTCTTGTCATGTCCTTATATCGTTGCTCCCAAGACACACGCGCACGCACGCATGCATGCATCACTCGCTCTTCTGTGAGATTGAAGGACACTTCAGCCGTAACTCGAGGGACCATTTCCTGCCTTTCATTGAGGTGACGTTTCCCGACATCAAGGTGACAGGGTTTGGAGGACATGCATGAATTACTGCAACAGAAGCGGAGAATACGGGGAGCGAAGGAAATCACCAGAGAAGAGGAGGTTCCTACGGTGAAAGCCTTCTTTCTCACTTTTCAGATTTAAATTAGCACTCTGTATTTTGAGGTGCATGCAGGTACACCTTGTAATCTGGAGTTTTGAAGGTGAACTTTCAAGGTAGCTTGCTATTACAGCCCCTAGGCACTGAAGACAAATCTATTCCTTCACCTCAGACATACTGTACACAAACATTGCAAATACACTCTCTTTTACGAGGGAGCCCTGTTTAGGGTAGCAGCAGTACAAAAACAAAAATATACATGAAACAAACATTTAAAACACAAATGCATAGGCACAAATTACGAAAGTATGCATGTCACGTGCAAGTGCGAGCACCCATCCGCCAACAACTTTCCACCTTCCACGTCAAGCTGCTACCAAGACTGACTGTAACTGTGGCAAACACAATTGGCCCGTGTTCGAAGTAGGGAAGCCAGGCGGGGAGGGTTGTTACATTTTTACAGTATGTTATACTACGGGCTGGGGCGGCACCATAGACCGTAAATAAATATGGACAGTTTGGTTTTCTACAGACCGTAAATGAAGCCTAGT
>NC_139959.1:14907212-14974712 GCF_963454915.1 Gymnoscopelus microlampas | reverse complement strand
CAGGTCGCCTGCAACGCGTGTCGAATTTGAAGTTGGTCGAACGGTTCTCAAGATACGTGGATTACAGACTGTGGAATAGGGATGGGTATCATTAGGATTCAGATTCTGCTAATCGATTCTGCTAATCGATTCCGGATTTGATAACCAAAAAGAAAAATAATTCAAGAAGTCAAATCCATAGATAAAAATGTCTTCATTATTTTAAGCTTTAATTGAAGTCAGTATTATTTACTACCGGTATTACTAACTCTGTAGTTAATAGTAACCTCTTACACGTTTATTCCATGACAACACAATGGAAAGCAGTAGCAGCTAACACTTGTACACTGTTATTTATAGGAAACCTACTGAACCCCTTAACACATCAACCGCCAAGAACGTAGTCCTACGGTCCATTAAATCCAACTGTTAAGCGCCGAGACCGTAGTGCTACGGTCCGGGTGCTTTTTCCTTTTTTTAGATTTTTTTTTTTTTTTTCAATTTTCTAGGGGGACCATTTTCAGTGTAACACCACCGGAAGTCGACCGGACGTGCGATCCCGTTTTTTGTTTCCCGTCGGCCTCCATTCTAAGTAGCACACTAAAACCCTTATAAAACCTGTGTAGTTTTTCCTCCTCGCATTTCCCATGTTAACATAAACGGTCAGAACTCAAACATGGCGGCTCCGTTTGACACGTGGTGTGGACTAATAGACGCAGGGACATGTGCACGTTGTTTACAAACAGTCCATCGCGCATTCTAAAGGATTTTAACGGGGCCTATGGCGACTTGAAAAAAACAAAAAACAACAATAAAACCTTGGCACTGGTGAGTACATTATGAGATTAGCCCTTGGCGGTGGATGTGTTAAAAGAATGATTAGGATTGTATTGATTCTGACAAAGACTACTGGGTCAGCGACCATCCAGGAACCTACGTCCCCTTCCCACATCCATCCATCATTTATTTTCTAATAACCTTAATCGTCCTCAATGGTGTGGTTCTTGACTCGTGAATAGAGCATAAATATCTATCAGCATAGATATACTGTATATATACAGTATTTGGCATCAAGGCTCTGTCTCAATTCATTCAATCCCGCAAGCATGAAAATATTCATAAATAAATAATATGGCAAATAGATATTATTTGTAATAAAATAGCAAACCCCCAAAAGGGGTTCAGCGACAGAGCAACAGAACCCACAGGTGGATCCTGGGGAGGCGGTGGGATTGCAAAGTCATACATTATTTCTATTAAGGCAAGAACAGCAAGCAGCAGAACAGCACAGCACAGCACAGCAGCAAGATAGGTGATAAGATAAGGTGTGAGCAGGCAAACATGGAGGATGGAGGTTTAAAAACATGAACACTAGCGTCCCTATTATGGGGGCGAATCTTCGCCGGAAATAGCCGATCTGCAAGCTCACGACGCGTTGTGTTAAGAGCTTGTAGATATGCTATTTTCGCCAATGAAATTTGGTGTAGTGTGACTCGTTGTGAGCTTGTAGATTGCCTATTTTCGGCGAAGAGATTTGGTGTAGAGGCCATTTCCTATCGCCTTTGTACAGTATGTGGATATATCCCTGGATAGATTAATTCAGACAGACAGTCATTACAGTTTGCGTGCTCTCAACAAATCAGTTGTGATTTAGTTTTTGAATGGCCAAAATATTATTAGTTTTACAGTCAATCCGAAACTTTATTTTAAATAATAATGTCTGTTAGTTTAACCATGAAAAACCAAAACAGTTCACCACATAATGAGGATCTCCATCTCTTAACTGCCACTCTCATACTGCATGACTATTTGTCTGAGGACTTTAAAATTACAATACAATCCTGTCAGGAAGGTGAGGGCTGGTGTATTTCATTTTTGACAGGGGCCCTGTTTGAAAGCTCATGTCCTCCAGGGTGATAGAATGGCACTCAGCCTCCAAAAAACAAAAGCCTTGATCAATACAGTACCACCACGGCTATTCCCAGCACAATGACAAAGTGAAAGTATTGAATTTTCCACACTGTGGGAACTGGGCAGAGGGAGACGAATAGCTTGGTGGGGAAACCCACACAATATTTATTGAGGACATTCTGCACTCGGACCATGCCGTCTATGTGTGTGTGTGTGTGTGTGTGTGTGTGTGTGTGTGTGTGTGTGTGTGTGTGTGTGTATATATATATATATATATATATATACACACACATATATACACACACACACAATATATTTTTTAGCACATACTGTAATGCTAATGTCCTTAGCAGGAAGTGCATTCCCTGAGTCCATGGCGCCAGGGGGAAATCGGGAAGGAGGAGAACATTAAACCAATGCATGAATTAATTAATTAATTAATAAAATGTAAACACTTAAAAACTACTTTTTATTCACGAGTGTCTGCCCCACTCTCACTCACCAAAAATGTTTGTAGGCAGCGGAAATTTTGTTATTTATGTATTTTAACACATTCCCTGCCATTGACGGAGATCTCCGTCATTATATAATATAAGCTAAAAAGCCAGAGGATGAATTAATTAATTAATACCTGGCAGAGAATGTGTTTAGTTAATAAATGAAGTTTTTTGACAACTTGTTGCTGCGTTCCATAATATCCTGAGGCTGTAATGACAGTGGAGCTATACATGAGGTGTTGTCATGAAAAACGTTTCAGAACCACCGCTTTAGAGCCCAAGAAGCCAGGCATGCAATTTAACACATCTACAATGACGTCTATCTCTGATCACTGATCCAAACACTGCAATTGTTCAAAGAAGGCATTCAATTACCAGCAAAGAATACCTCCCTGACCCCAACAGCAGGAGAGCAACACAGCGCTGATGTCACCCCTTTCAACACCTGTATACTATATAATCACTTAATATCACATTTAACACAGTGGCAGTTATGAGCCCACTTAGGAGGGCATATTTGTCACTCTATGTGTGTGTGTGTGTGTGTGTGTGTGTGTGTGTGTGCGCCCGTGCACGCATGTGTGTACAAGTTTTACACTTCATCTGAGTCACTTCCTTTTCCTCCTCTTTTACCACCGTGGTACCATGGTAACAGCATTCTAAGTGCATGAGGCTGAATTACGTGTCCATGCTTTTAACGCTTACATTCTGTCATCCCTTACGGCCTGGCATCTATTGTCTGCTAGTACAGCACAGAAGGATGATCTTGTGTTTTTTGACTATGAAAGCAATATAAATATATAAGTCAAGTCTACACTGTCTCTTCCAATATCCTTGTACTAGGCTGACCGTGGTGGCAATATACAGAATCAAGCTACATGGCAGGCTGTGACTTTTCCTTGTAACATAACTCAGGGAATATAGCAATAATAATACATCAAGCTCCCAGAAGATGTCTCTACTGGCTGAGCAGGGAATTCCCTTTTTTTTGGAGGGCGGGGGGTGGGGGGGGGGGGGGTGGGGGGCGACCAACATGTTTGCAGTGTGTGCAGGTTTTCCATTTACTGTACCCTGGCCCATTGAGCTTTATCTCCCATATACTTCATACTCCCATCAGCTCTTGCTTCAGCCACACATGCCTGACATTACACCCCCGGTTAGTATAGGATGACAACTAATGGGCCATATTATGGTGTCCCCAAAGCATGGCTCTATTGACACACTCAGCTGACTCTCGATAACTGTAATTTAACGCTGACAGATTAGTTTTGCTCACTTTGGATGAACTTGTTTATTTTTTTGACATTTTATGTTAGCCGTAGTCACGCCAGTCATGTCGCGATTTAGCAACGCTGGTTTGTACGGTACATCGTGGGCTATTGCATATCAAAGTGGGGGTCCTTGGAATCAAAACGTTCCGAGAACCACTGCTGTAGGCTAATGTGAAACTCCATACACTAGATCAGTGGTTCTCAACCTTTTCAGGTCCACGGTCCTTTTCCATTGCAGGAAGGGACATTGATGGGAAAATGTGAAAGCTGAATTCATAATAAATAGCCTAAATAAAAACGTATTGTATTGTATGTGCATTTGAGGTGACGGAGCGCCTTCTAAGTACCGGGGTGCAGGCGGCAGGTTCCGGAGCCGAACTCCGGCCAGCTCCGGCATTAATTAAGCGCTGGGTATTAACCATCGAACGGAGGCTGGGTCAGGGACAGTGACAAACAGAGGTGAGTAATGTAGGAAGTAAGCCGAGAGGAATGAACCATGTAATGAGGCACAGGAGGGAGGCCAAGGCAGGTCAGGAGGTTGTCAGGGACATACCTGGAGGCTACTGATTAAGTAAAGACAGAGATACTGGACCCAGACAGACACCCACTGCCAAAATCCTGAGTGTTATAGTAACTCTTGAGTCGAAGCTATGAAGAGAAGACAGAGTGTGTGGTGTGTAGTAGGTGAGTTTGAGGACCTTCTTATGGAGAATAAGATGGATGGATCCCAAGCAAAGATAGAGGTTGTCAGAGGCAAACGGGGCAAAATGAGAGGTGGAGTTAGAGAAGAACAAAATGCATGTGAAGAAAGGATGACAGTGTTGAGAAAAAAGGGGAGGCTGCCCTTCTTTCCCAGCCAACGTCTCTCGTTAAAATGCCACACTTCTGTTTGATTCAGGTTGAATCCCCTGAGACAACCATTTCTGTATGGCAGTGGTTCTCAACCATATTTATGTCAATGACCCCCACATTTATATGTATTTGGCCACGGACCCCCATCAAAAAATGTTTTGTGCCAGGGACCCCCAGAGGAGATTTTTTTCGAAAAGGTTCATAAATAGCATATGTCCAAGCTCACAGCGCGGCATGAAGTGACATGCTCTGAGCTTGAAGCGGTTAAAATGATTGTGATGCTGTATTAACACATTTTTCTGGGAACCCCCTGGAACCCCCCCACCCCCAAGAACCCCACTTTGAGGACCACTGCTGTATGGTATACCGCAAAGACACTTCATATCAATCTGTCTCTCTCTCTCTCTCTATCTCTCTCTCTCTCTCTCTCTCCCTGTCTCTGTCTTTGGACAAAGTCCACAAACAACAAAATGCAGAGCACCTGAGGGCACCCAACACAGACAAACGGTAATCTGCTGTGACACACAGCACACTGCCTCTGCCATGACATGACTTTTATGAGGGAAAGATTAGGGCGCCTCTTGTAATTCTGTGATTATGTGATTAAATTAGGAAGTCGATAGCGGGCCCGCTGTCAGTCCAACTTTATGTGGCTCTGACTAGGGCCGGACAATTAACTGAAAATATATCGAAACCGACATTTGGAACCTCTAACCAACTTAATCTTGCTCATGGAGGTTAATCAAATAATCGAGAGGCAGTTTTCTTTTAATATTTTTACTACCAAATCTACACAAAAAGAATTCTAATGGATTTTATATCATCAACTAAATTGATTAGTCTGATTGGTGCCATGCCATTAATACGACAGCCATTTATTCCAAAGTACCTTTTTTTATAGTTTATTGTTCATACCAACAGCAGTTACAGGGTAAAAAAGGGGGTATAATTATTATTTTAAATAAGCCTGCTCCCCCGCCCATCCAAAAGAAAAAATGAAAAGGATAAATAAGAATAAGATTAAAACTCTGTTTTTCAAACATAATCCTACTTGTATACCCTACATAAGCGCATCATAATGCATACAATGACTGTACACAAAAAGTAAATGAATAACTAAATAAATGAAAATTAGCTTGGTCTGAATTCTTGTGCACGAGCAAAGGTTGTGGTCTGTTGAGGAGCCTCAGGGCGTCTCATCTGGGTGTACCCTCTGTAGGCTTTTAAAGTATTGTATAAATGGTTGCCATTTTTGGACAAATTTACCGTTCGAACCCCTGAGTGAGTATTACATTTTCTCGAGCTAGTATACGTTGTTTAGCCATTGGGAAAAGAATGGTGGCTGGGCGGATTTCCAGTGTAGCAGAATCCTGCGTCTGGTTAATAAGGATGTAAAGGCCACAATGTCTATGTTTATAGGGTCCAGAAGCAGTGAGTCAGCAGGATTGCCAAAGATGGCCAGCAGGGGACATGGCTGGGGACATTTATTCCAAAGTACTGTTGGTCCGATGGCCCTCATTATAGTATAGCTAACCCCATCCCTAACCCTAACCTCACACACACCACACACCTAATGTTTGTCGGGACTACTGGGACGTCGAAATAATGGGCAGTTTACTTTGTTTTACAAATGTGGCGTGCAGGAATAGCCAATCTACAAGCTCAGCTTATAGATCGGCTATTTTTACTTATAATCGTTCATTAATCACAATGGAGGCAAAAGTTTGAAATACTTGTGGTATATATTTGAAGTCATAATATCGTCATATTGCTGTCGGAGCCCTCGCTCCAACAGCATCCGGGGTGATTAGCAGAAAAAGTATTGCGATTATCTCAAATAAGTGGGCGTAAAAGGCGTTTATGTAACAATTGTGACAGGCCTACCCCATACAGTACATAGAGGGCGCTCAGCCTTCTCCTCAGCTCGCCCTTCGCAGGATTTAAAGATAAATAATTAAATTGATTTGGGACCCGATCGATGAGTCAGTGAATTGGAAACTTGGCAGACACGAGAAGTTATCCCCAGCCTCCCACTGTCACAACGGCTCCATCAAACTCTGTTCACACGCTTCGACTCACAGTGGGAACATCACGTCATGCATCACAAGCTTGCACGTGCATGCACACTCTCTCTCTCTCAAACTCTCTCTCTCACACATACACACCAACAAACGTATACAAACAAGCACAAATGTGCAAACATGCTTGAACACACACACACACACACACACACACACACACACACACACACACACACACACACACACACACACACACACACACACACACACACACACACACACACACACACACACACACACACACACACACGCAAGACCAGATCTATGAGGTGAAGATCACAGCTCAAGGCTGGCTTTGGAGAAATCCATGTATAGATGTAGCAAAGCTGTGGGAGTTCAATCAGTTGATCTAACCTCTGCTGTGCTGCAGGGTTGATTCCCCGATAGGCTAATAACACACAATGCTTCCTCTCTGTCCTCTTTACCCCCCAATGTGGTCACTGGCCATCAGAGAGGGGAGGGTTTAGCAACATGGCTCCCTCTCATCCCTCAAGTCCTTTGAGGGCTCTCGTAGCGGCTCTGACACCTATGTTGCATCACCGATCCGACAGATATGACCATAATGGAGATCCCTGATGTCATCAGTATACTGTATGCCCAAAAAGCAAGTACTGCACCCCATTACTTAACTTGAGCACAGATTTGACAGAGCAACTTTCTCTTGTAGTCGAGCAATTGTCACGGTGTGTCAGGTGAGGACCCAGAAGCAGAACCAAGCAGGCAAACCGATGAAGTCCAATGAAGATTTATTAACATAAAACTCACAATGCAGTGTAGCAGGTAATATACGCAGACAGGAACACACAGTAACATTGACAACAAACTGGCAAGAGCACACTGAACAGAGGGAGGTTTAAATAGACAAAGGCTAACAGGACACAGGTGAGCACCAAGGACAATTAACACATGATTAGCTACAGCTAAACAAGACACAGGTGAACACACTTGCTAATCACAGGACTGACGAGACAAGAAGGTAACAATAACTAAGTAAAACAGGAAACACTAGGACAACACTACATAATAAAGTACACAACCGACAGGCCATGACCAAGGGCCCAGCATCAGCCTTTGAAATTGAGTCTATATGAAGTAACAGTCCATATGAATGGCCTGTAGGTTCGCTGTTTTACCCCTGCTGATTTCAGAAGAAATAACTCTCAATGCAAGTGGGTGGGGTTTTGCCAAACTTTAGACTTGATTTTATTATCTTAATAAACATTGTCATAAATACTATATGCTTCTAGTCGCTAGTTTAAAGTCTTCTTTCAATCACCATGATATGCGTTTTGGTAAATTATGGTCCCATTTATTTTAAATTTAAATTGATGATAAAGTAGGGTATGCTCTAGGAGGGGCGTGGCTACCTTGTGATGCTTTGATTGACAAGCTACAAAACCAATAACATTCATTCCCCACCCCCGCTCTGGGTTCCCAACCAATATCATTCATTTCCGGTTGCTTATAGAAAGATGGCGTATTTGAAATTTCAGAAAAATAGGCTTCATTCGAGTCTATGGCATAACACTGTCCATTCTTTTTTACAGTCTATGGTCATGACCGCAATATTTGAACCAGGAGTATCTATACTGACTCAAGTACTGGGGTTGAGTGCTTTTGTCCACCCCTGCTCACGGCACGCCGTTTGGGAAGCACCACTGGGTTAAGGTTCAGCAGACACAGAACAAGGGAGGCGGGGAAACCGAAGCTGCCTTTTAAACATCTGCCTTTCATCTTCACAGACACTCTGCAGTTCAACGAGTTGAAGTCGACTGAATGGAGAGGTCTAACGTAAGTGCCATGGAGCACAAATCAATAGGCATTTGCAAGACATTGCTGTCAAGCGGAAACCTTGTATGTCCAAAACTGACTTTTCAGGAAATGGGGGAAAAAGAAACTGTGTTCCAATGTAGATATTATTAATATTTAGTCATCACAAGCTCTTGTTAATACTTTTCATTGATTGAATATTGATATAATCCACAGACGACTTAAAGGACAACTTTGGTTTTTTACAACCAAGGTTTATATTTTAGCTTGTAATTAAAGTAAATAAAAGATGAGTGTTACATTTTTTTGATTTACTGCTTTCTATAGTTTTAGCAATTTTCGCGATATTTTTTACAGTGTGTGTCTAGTGGGCGGGGGCATTCTGTCCAGTGGTTAAATATGTATTTTTTTACAGAATAACCCAGCGTTTTCTTTATTAGTATTTACAGAAGCTTGTTTCTAGACCCCAATAACTCACATCTGGCCATCAAAGACCACAGGACCTTTTTTTATTGTGTAAAAAAGGCATATTTAGCCACCGGACAGAATGCCCCCGCCCACTGTAAAAACTATTGTGAAAATTGCTAAAACTATAGAAAGCAGTAAATGAAAAAAAAATGACACTCATCTTTTATTTACTTTAATTACAAGCTAAAATATAAACCTTGGTTGTAAAAAACCAAAGTTGTCCTTTAACCACTTTCAATCTGGTGTCCCGATTTTGGGAAAAAAAACTTCCACCTTGCTGCTATATTTTTGAGTGACACTGTCATACAATGAAGTATAAAATAGGGCATTCATTTATGAATAAAAACATACAGATAAAACATGGAGATACCAGGTTTCTGTCCGACAGCAACAAGGTGTAGAAAGACTCAGGGCTTTTCATGTGCTGGAGTGGATTGTAATGGTCAGTGCCACCTCAGTCTACAGTGAGCAACAGCAACTTGACCCAAAAGCAATCAAATCATGTATCCAGCCTGAGCTATTGAAATTCCATGATAATGATAAAAGAAAGGTTGAACAGGATAGTCTGCACACATGTTGCCATGCTGGAATCACATTCAGGAAACCGGAAAGTTTTCACAATGTACAGTAATGCTATTACCGCCATGATCAATTGCATTATTTACACCATGACGTCTTATCACGCACCGCTAGCTACATTGTTTTTTTTCCGTTCACAATTTCAATGCAAAGCCATTGCTATGATGCTATTTGCATCGCAGATGAAACGGAAATCAAATTTGTGCAGGTCATGCCCGGATATGCTATGTAAGTCTATAAGAAGCTTAAGGTATTGTTCCAAATGTCTACATGGCAGATCTTTCTTTTCTGGGAAGCTTTTCCCTGAAACATCTGCCTACACCAGGCCAGGAGAGAGGACTTTAAGCCCTTGCTTGTTTTGTTCACATGTTTATCATGAGTGCACTCCAGTGTGTATCAGCATAGCACACGAGCACAGTGTGTCTCACACACACACACACACACACACACACACACACACACACACACACACACACACACACACACACACACACACACGATTTTACAACACGACTGACTGCTGCACTTCCATAAATATTCATCCACAGTGTCACTGTTTTATTTCTTATTTTATGTGCACCATTAGCGAGACACCGGGGACCCCCTTCACCCCATCGACGCACTGATGTGCAGTGGTCCAAGCACTACAGTATATACTACTGTGGAAACAAACTGCTACTGTATGTCTTCAGCCGTTCGGAAATCAATGGTCCCTTGGGACCATTTCACCAATCACCTTCCTCCTGCTGTCCAGGAACAACGCCTTCCTCCTTCTCCTCTGACATTAAAAAATCACACCCTGTGTGAAGGAAGCGGTGCCTTTGGGGCGGGGCTTAACTCATTTCAGTTCGTCCCTATTGGTGGTCTGAGTCGACTTACCAAATTTGTACTTGGTAGCATGCTGCAAACTGGAATGATGGCTGTTTAAAGCCCAGCCAATGGGCAGACAGAGGGGGCGGGGCTTAAGTAATTACAGTTCGTCCCTATTGCTGGTTTTAGTCCATGTACAAAATTTGTACTCCGTAGCATGCTGCGAACTTGAGTTATGGCTGTTTGAAGGCCAGCCAATGGGAAGACAGAGGGGGCGGGGCTTCAGCAATTCATGCTGGTCCCTATTGGTGGTCTAAGTCCACATACCAAATGTGGACTTGGTGGCATGCTGCAAACTGGAGTTATAGCTGTTTAAAATCCTGTGCTCATCCCGTGCTCATACGGGCGCTGGGGGTCCCTGGACCCCTCTTTGATAACGTCAGCAAGTCATGCGCCTCGCTATTGGTGGTGTAAGTCCACATACCAAATTTGGACTTGGTGGCAGGCTTCAAACTGGAGTTATAGCTGTTTAAAATCCCGTGCCCTAAACGGGCGGACGGACATAGCATACGCGGGGGGTCCCTGGACCCCGCTTTGATAACTTCAGCGATTCATGCTCGTCCCTATTGGTGGTGTAAGTCCACATACCAAATTTGGACTTGGTGGCAGGCTTCAAACTGGAGTTATAGCTGTTTAAAATCCCGTGCCCTAAACGGGCGGACGGACATAGCATACGCGGGGGGTCCCTGGACCCCGCTTTGATAACTTCAGCGATTCATGCTCGTCCCTATTGGTGGTGTAAGTCCACATACCAAATTTGGACTTGGTGGCAGGCTTCAAACTGGAGTTATAGCTGTTTAAAATCCCGTGCCCTAAACGGGCGGACTGACATAGCATACGCGGGGGGTCCCTGGACCCCGCTTTGATAACTTCAGCAATTCATGCTCGTCCCTATTGGTGGTGTAAGTCCACATACCAAATTTGGACTTGGTGGCAGGCTTCAAACTGGAGTTATAGCTGTTTAAAATCCCGTGCCCTAAACGGGCGGACGGACATAACATACGCGGGGGGTCCCTGGACCCCTCTTTGCTAACTTCAGCAAGTCATGCTCGTCCCTATTGGTGGTCTAAGTCCACATACCATATTTGGACTTGGTGGCATGCTGCAATCTGGAGTTATAGCTGTGTAAAATCCCGTGCTCATCATCCCGTGCTGATACGGACGGACGGACGGACATACGGACAAAGTCAAGCTTAGAGCGGTTGGCACCGCTAAAAAAAAAACCTGCGCCACCAAGCATATCAATGGATATGTATGCATGCCATGGTAACAGTTGCCTGGAGCTACCAAAGCTAAGAATAACTAGTGTTAGAGCAAAGGGCCAGAGAAAAATCATTCACGAGAAACCTTCGCTGTTCCAGTTAATGACTTGTTCCTCTCACGCTCAAAAAAGTTGATTTAGATGAAACTCAGCTCTTTCAATTTACATAATGATTCCATCACAAAATCATTAATTACAATGCAGATAATCCATCATTCCTAACCATAAGATCCACATTTTATTTTTATTTGCTGCTTGTTGCCGTCGTTATGGAAATACTTGTAGTATTTATTCAGGGTTGGCCTCATTGTTTAAAGGGCATAGAGACACTGCCACGGTATGAACATTATGAACTTTCAAACGCATAATTTCCAGTGGTTGTGTAACTATCCTCAAGCAGCTTCTATTCCTTTTGCTCGGCATTTGCTTGCAGCTTCCCTCCTTTGCCCACACAATAAATTGCAATGACAGCAGGTGATTAATCCTAGTAAACTTGTGTTTGTGTGCAACCTCTATATTTCAAAATCCGAGGGATGCCTGAGCTGCATACCCATACCCCCCCCCCCCACACACACACGCACACACACACACACACACACACACACACACACACACACACACACACACACACACACACACACACACACACACACACACACACACACACACACACACACACACACACACACACACACACACACACACACAGGCCGAAGCACATCCACAAACACACAAGGCTGTCAAGCACGCACTATGGTCTGCAGTAGGTAAATATGGTAGCACTGGCTAAATGCCACAGCATACGCGGAGGAAAATGTAAACCACTGGGAATTTAACAGCACAGATCCAACCAAATGTCAAAAGAATATTCAAATAAATATCTTATAACTCCGGGGGAAAAAAACAAACAATGTGTCCTGTCTTTAACCAGCACGTAAAAAATAAAAGAGGATCAATATGAGAGGAAATGGAAGTCTGTGTGAGGTCTTCTCTCCTTGAGTAACAACAGTGTACTGCAGTGTGAAAACATGACGAGAGACAGCAGAACACCATCACCTATGACTCTACAAAGTCAAATTCAAGACATTCAGACATCAAGATACACAACCGCAACTCTCAGAGCCACAAATATTTCTCCTTCGCTTCTGCTGAGGTGTCATGTTGGTTGATGTGTTAAGAGATGTCTCTTGGAAGAGTGGAAGTAAACCCAATATGAGCTGACACAGCCGTCCTTCCACCATCTGCCCTTCTCCTACCCCTTCTCTCTCTCTCTCTCTGTACAGTACATCTCTCTCGGCCACCCGCTGTTTGTCCACTGTTGTGCTGACTCTCCTAGCGGTGTCTGCCATGGGCTTTAGTGTGATGGTCCTGAAGGTCCATGTGACCGCGGCTAGTGCATTTGTGCACCTCCCCCACTCCCTGCTTGCCTCATCCCTCACAGCCCCCCGTCTGGGCAGGCTCATTGGGCAGACAGCACATCCCCAGGGCACACTGTATGCCCACGCAGCAATCATTAGCCCATGCCTCTGTGAGAGCGCCAACCTAGGGTATCCCTCTCTCTGCCTCGTCCCGTTCCAGTCCCATGCCCCCATCTGGGCAGCCTCGGTGGGCAAACAGTGCATCCCCAGAGCGCACTGTATGCCCGCACAGCTATCATTAGCCCAGGTCTTTGTGGGACTGCCAACCCCTGGTATCCCTCTGTTCCCATTGTAACACTCACATCCCATCTGACTTCATTCATTCACTTACCCGTCCCCGCCCACCTGGGAGCAACAATTAGGGGAGGAGGCATTAGAAGGGGGGGGGGGGGGGTTGGACCTCCGTCATTGGAAGACGGGTGACTGCAAAGAGGTGGAAGGGAAAAACCGCCATAGCAGTTTCCGCAGAAAACATCCTGTTGATTTGACTTGATTTAACCCATTATTACGCTCTAGTTAAATAGACACTCGGAATTTTGCATAGCTTTACCCCTACCAACCCCCCCTCCCTCAAGCTGTGCAAGGAAAAGAGGAGGGACAGAGACGCATGATGCAATAGTTTTTCCCTTGCTGTCTACTCATGTCCACTGCAGTGCAGAAGGTGAGAGGGAGAGGGAAAAGTGAAGGCGGGAAGGACAAACGAGGATGGGTCAGAGCAGTGACAGTATTATGCAACAGTCCCAGTCCATTTGGTGAAAAGTTTGGACCAAATGCCCTCTTCTCTGACCTAACCTACGTGATGCATTTTGGAATCACTCCGCCCGTTGTTTATGGCCTTAATATAATGAGCTCCTCTTTTTATCCGGTAAGCTGTAAATTGTGGACGGTACAGTTTCGCATCGTCTAAAGAAACGTCACAACGTGCTGGCATGCTCTGACTTACGGCCCCAGAGGTGAGGGCAGTAGGAAGAAAATATAGCATTCTTTCATGAACAGGTGAGGAGTTATTGACTTTAAATTACTGAGCTGCTACCGAAGGTTGCCTGGAGGTTCATTTCCTTCCTCCATCCGCGCGGCTCAACCCCACCATTTTTGGGGCCAAGATTTGCAGGGTAAGCATATTAAAAGATAATTACATGAAGAAATTACTGTTCTTCCTTCCCAAGTTAGGCACTGGCCTTCATTTGGCACAATGACTCTCCAACCGGAACACAGGCCAGGCGCAGCAATGTTCAGAAGAGGGGGCATTTTAAATACCTAAGGGGTCAATGACGTAACGTAAAGAATTCCCAGTTAGAAAAAACATATGCAACCAGAACCAGCGCTAGTGGAAAATACAGAAGTGTGCAAACCACGGAATGACACAAAACATTTGATATACATCCATAAAACAGCAACAGCAACTAAAGACCTACAGTATATATACAGGCAGTGTACATTGATTAATCATCCAGACTGCTTAACATCATGTCAAAAAGTGGGCACACATGGAAGCATTATTCGCTAAAAATGCGTATTCAATCAAACGCAAAATGGCCATACACAGTCGGTTCTTACTCACAGGAGTGAGTTTATTGTAACATAATTTTTGCCCAACTATGAATGTTTACGAAATAAAAGTAAGAAGTACATTTTGTAAGATCTCATCTATGATGATCAAATGAATGATGTACAATGCTGCATGGGAAAAAAGAAAGACAGAAATTCCAGCACCCTCTTCAGTACCATGGACAGCGAATGACGGAGGGTCTGAATTGAGAGAGAAAGCAAAAAGAGAGGAACAAAAAATTACCTGAAGCACTTGGACTTTGGCTGTTTTCCTCCTGTCTTGAACATTTACTGTTCGGTTTAGGTGTTCTAATCATGCCTCGTTGATTGTTTATTTAGTCTCCGTTGTTCAGTATGTTGTGTATTGGTCCTCTAGTTCTCTGTTAGGTTGTTGACGTGTTTCTGGATTATCTTATTTTGTAGTAATGCATGTTCTGTGCCTTCCTGTCTGCCCTTGTTTGCCGTTACCCGTCTTGTCTCACCTCCCTGTAATTATTGTAACCCTAGTCACCTGTGTTGATTGTCCTTTGAGGTCACCTGTCTCTAGGTTAAATTTGTTTAGGCTGCAAGCCATCTGTCATATCGGTTATTGTTCTCATTTTGCCTGGCCCATTATATGGGAAGCCTAAGTTGGTTAATAAACCTCTTGAATCTTGAATCGTGCCTGTTTTGTGTCGTTCTGCTTTTGGGTCCTCCTCCTCAACGTTCCATTTTGACTAAGAGAGGCGGGTGCTGCGCTCCCCGTGGCGGTTGCTGTGCCGAACAGGATGGGTCAGTCTAACAACATTGAGAGGAAACGGGGAGTTTAATGTGATGCTCCGTGAAGCTGACTGCACGTTCATCTGGGAGTTTTACCATTTTATCATGCGTGCTTGCATAGGCCCTTACTGTAAATATCATGAATACATCATGCTCATTTACAAACGCGGTTGAACTCCCAAGCCTCCAACATTTGCCAGAGCTCTGATGTGCAAAGGCGTAAGCTTTCATACTGTACATGAACATGTATTCACTTTTAGATGCAAAATGCACACATCCATACATATCTCATGCATCATTCAAGTGTGGAATTCAACGTCTTTTATTATTTTATTATATTTCTCGAATGAGACTCAAACATATAATTTGAAACCAATAAATGCATGCCGGTCCTTCTCTGACATCGCCAAAAAAAAACTTGTTTAACTTTGCCACTGTTGGCAGGCTAACAAACCTTTCTGTGTTAGTAGCCTCTGAATATCTATCCACCAGAGCCTGCAATTAGTTTGCTTCCTTCTTCACTGACAAAATTCAGATAATTAGAAGATCAGTCAGTGCCTCCATATCGGGTAGAGGTGTGTGTCCACTTAAAACTAATTCAAGTAACGTGTCACAATTTTATCCAATCAACCAAAAAAAAACATTATACAACATCCTCCTGCCTTGCTATTTTGCCAAGAGGCTTTTTTAAAACTTGTTCTTCAACAAATTGTCAACAAGTTTCTTCTCTCAGGTACAGTAGCTTTCCACAGGCCCTGAAAACTGCAGTCGTCAAGCCACTCTTAAAAAAAACAGCACAACTTCTTGGCACTGCTTTGATATAGTCAGGATTTCGACCACACCACAGCACCAGACTGCTCTCGTTAAGGTCCTCAATGACACATGAACACAGACAATCGCAGAATTTCAGTCTTAGTATTACTACTGTAGATCTCGGTGCTGCATTTGATGGTTAACCACAACATATTACAAGACAGACTGGAAAACTGGGTGGGAATCTTTGCCATGGTATTACATTGTTGTAAATCATAGGACAGAGACTACTTTGTGTCAAACATTACATGCAGAGTTCCCCAAGGCTCCAGATTCAGATGAAGGAAAACAACATATGTTACCAGAATTGTGCAGACGATACACATTTACATAATATCACCAGGGAATATAGTCCAATACAAGCATCGAGTAAACGCATTGAACAAATCAACAATTCGAAACGGCAGAATTGTCTTCTCTTAATCAAAGGAGCCAGGGAAGAACTCAGTGCTCAGCTTCAGTTGGTAATGTTTAAAGGAGGAGTTAACCCAAAAAATTACTTATTTTCTATCAATTACACACCCCATGAGGCCTTGATTTCATGGATTTATTTTTGTTTTTGTGGCATTCCTAAGACAATAATTTGATGACCGTGTGTATTTCCGGTAGGAGACACAAATAATCTGCTTTGTGTCTCCTACCGAATACATTAGCCGCTAGGAGACGGGAATCAAATTATTAGCTTAGGAATGCGACAAAAACAAAAAAGAATCCATGGATTCAAGGCTTCATAGGGTGTGCAATTGATAGAAAATAAGTCATTTTTTGGGTGAACTCCTCCTTTAAGACAACAACCCAAGTCAGAAATGTTGGTGTTGTCGGCCGGAGCATTTGCTGAATGTCATCCCCATGCTTCCTGTCTCTCTCCACTGTCGCTGTCAATAGAGGCCGATTTTGTCTTCAGCAGTACCACGTGTCAACCAGTAGTGGTCAAACCAGACCACAGGGTCTACATTTCTCAATAGGCAACCACTGCAGTTGTATTCAAGTTGGCCCGGTTGCCTCCTTCGTCCGACCAGAAGAGGATTTTCTGTTCGTTGCGTCGTCGTTGCTGCTAACTTAGTAATATTGTAACACTCTACAGATTGGTCTAAATATCACTCTATTCACAAATAAAGGTTACATAATATAGCTTTAATGCTTACTGTTTAGTGCAAAGCACTTTCAATTGCGTTATTTGCCAAACATAATAATCTTGCCTTGCACAGATCAGCCGGTGAGCCACTGCTCAGCGTGCAAGTGTATGAGGGGGAGGAGGAAAGTTGGGACAGAAAATAAATAAATAAAAACAGCTTTTAAAGAAGATGAGGAGGAGGAGACGAGTAGAAGAGAACTGAGCAGAGGAGAGGAGTGGAGAGAATACACTCGAGAGTGGTAGAGATAAGTGGAGACAAAACAGTGGAGAGAAGAGGAGAAGTGTGGGTACAGTAAAAGCTCTCCGGTACGTTGGCAGGCTGCCAGGCCGTGGACAGAACTTCAGCTCGCTGCTCCCCACCCACTGGCCGCCTCCTCATCTGAATGCTCACTCTGCATTAAGGGCTCCAATCAAATATTCATTCTACAAAACCTCTGCTTATATAACCAATACAACAAGTGTCAGCTGACCCGACCCCGAACAGAACACATGTCCATGCAAGAAGAAAACAAACATCGCACACAACAAGCAAGAGGGTCAGCTGTCGTGGTCCACTCAGAATAGATAATATTGAGCACAGCAGCAATCAAGCTCTGGTTTCAGAGCACTCTGCTGAAGCTAATTCATGGATAAATCACTTCAGGAAAAGGTGAAACTGAGAAATCGGGCAAACAGTAGAGCTGCCTGGGCTGCTTTCATTTGCTTTGATCATGACAGTGAAATAAGAGCCCGATGAGAGTAAAGGTTTTTATCTTGGTATTATTGGTGACAGTTATGGATAGACATATATTGTCATATATACGCTGATTCATTGGTGCCTAAGGGGTGACATGCAGCTGTACTGAGGCTGCATAACAAGAATAATGATGATTGGAGGGAAGGAAAATGTGAAAATAACCCTGTAGCACTTACTAGCACAAATGGTAGTCACGCTGGGATTTCCCTACAGAGTGGGGAGGGAGTTGGTGCCATCTTTGCCATTATGCAGCCATTCTGCTGCATAATTCTAATCTGTGTTTTGATTCCTTTCCACACAGATTAACTCTAAACATTAAAAGACTAGTGTCTCCGCAGCTGTGAATTTTACCAAACCATCCATAGCAACCATGTTTGGCAGTTTCATCCAGTTTGACTTCAGCAGTGAGGTTGCTTGCGGTGACACTATTTAGCTTGTGCTAAATTTAGTGTGTGATGATTAGTCATCTGACATATAGTCCCTGGGGTTGACCCATCAGCATAAGCTTATCCCCCTCAGTGTCATTTTACACCCCCCCCCCCACACACACAAACACCCCCACCCAGGGCAAATAAAGTCTGGGGTTGTGATGCATGTGAATTTTATCTGTCCATCTATCTATCCATCTATGACATCAAGGAATAAACTCTGCAACTCCAAAGGTCCCTTTGGAGTTCATCCAGCAGGGGTCCATTATACTTCATCACCATGGTAACTGGCCTTATCAGCAGAGCCGTTTGTTTTCCTTTGTTATTTGTCAATTGACCTCACTTCCTCTGAAGGATTTGACCTTTACGCTGATGTCGTTTCACTGGAAAATTACTAATGTGACGCCTGGCCGTGCACAATAGCACACAATCTCCCAAATTACACCACAAGGGCCCTTTTCTCTCCCGACACATCTTTTGTGCGCACAAAAAAATGGAATGCTGGTTTGAAAAGACTATTATACTGGATCTTGACAGGGTGTACACCACCCGTGAATTCGGAACAGGTCATCGCCTTGTGGAGCGGAAAAACAGGAATGACTGAGATAGAAGCCTGTATGCTGTGTGTGTGATTCTTCACTCTGGTCACGACAGTGGGATCTTGACAGCAGGTTCCATCATTGGGTGGGTTATAGCCAAGACATCATTGTCACACCGTTGAGTGACAGATGCCCGGTACTACAGTCCATCGCTGTGGCCATCAATCAGCTTCGTGCCTGGGCTCTGGTGCTCCTGAACAGCCTCTCCCCTCTTTCAAGGGCAATTAATCCATTAAGACCGGGAACGCATCTCTGTCATTTTAGATGTCTTTGGCTATTCAAAAATAGCAGCGTTATGCTTGTAGATCTGCTATTTTTGAAAAATCTTGAAACTTTGAGCAAATCTTTGAATATATATATTTTTTAAAGTGAACATTTCTAACTCAAATCTTTGATTCTGGGGGTCCCTGGAACATATTTTGAGATGGGAGTTCGAGGCCAAATACATATCATTTTGGGGGTCCTTGACATGAGAAGGTTTGCGAACCACTGATTATAGCAACATAAGTTTTTATTTTCAAACTGTTAGGATTTAGAAGACATTAAGTAGAATCCCCAGAAGCAAAGATTTGAGTTACAAATGTTTGCTTGGAAAAAATATATATTCAAAGAGTTTTTCAGCACAAATTTTCATGATTTCCCCCCAAAAAATAGCAGATCTACAAGCTTGTAGCACGGCACTCGGTGCCGCGCTATGAGCTTGTACATCCTTTTTTGTGAATAGCCAAAATAGATATAAAATGACACAGATGCGTTCCCGGATTGAATGGATTAAGTCAGCCACTGAATCACAAGTGACGACTCCTCATTCCTCCGCAATATTCTGGCAATCGTGCCTTTTATGGTACATCAGAGAGTTCTAACGTCGCCATGGGAGACGTTACCGCCTTAATGTATCTTTTCTCATTCTGCTGTCTCCAACCTCACTGGCTCCTCCAGCAAGTGGATGAAGCAAAGTGCCTTTCACAACCAAGATGTTGTTTGTGGGGAAAGCCAAAGTCTTGACTGTTAAGTGGTCAGTAATGGCCAAGTAATTCAATCCTGGTGGGTCCTTCTCTTGCTACTCAAAACTTCCGTTACAATCCCGCCTTGTTATATGGGTGGGCAGCTTTTCCCGGAAAATGCACATGTTAGTGGCTCTGCCAATGAGCCGGTGATCAGAATGCAATTAGGTCATTGTTCTTTAATTGAATTGGTTTCCAGTCGGGGGGAGGGCTGTGAGACTAAAGAATAAAGGCTGCATCTTAATCCGAGTCATTATGTGCACGGTTCAGTCATCTCTGACCAAACGAGACAGCGTTGCCAGGTTTCAAGAGTCTCAATGGTGAGCTAATCTCCATAGGAACACAAGATTAGGACTGTTTGGGAAAGACTCCAAGGTATGGGGAAGAAAGGGAGAGAGAAAGAGAGACACAGACAGAGAGAGAGAGAGAGAGAGAGAGAGAGGCGAGAGGGGGCGGCCATAGCTGAATGGTTAGTGAGCCCGCCTAGGGAGCCAGAGGCCCTGGTTGCCCCAGGTTCGATTCCAGGCCAGGTCAGCATATGTGTCGATGAAATGAAATTTGTCCCTGAGCAGGACTCTTAACCCCTAATTGCTCACAGGTTCTCATTGGAAACAAGACCGCAAGGACTTTCATGAACGACCTGTTAAAAGGAATTATCCTTATCCTTATCCAGAGAGAGAGAGAGAGAGATCACCATTAAAGAAGCAACAGAAGCATTTCTTCCTAGCACGAATTGCATCAATTTTCTTTTCCATCTCTATCGTTTCTCTCAATCTTGTAAGCACTTTCTTTCTCTCTCAAGAGCTTTCTTCCCTCAATAAGGCATCGCGCCATCCCTCGGCCTCTTAACCTAAGAGTTTCTGTCAATGTTGTCTGTGGTGACCACTTGTACTTTTGCCACCCGAGCCGTGGCCCGTCAGATACAGTTTGCACTTTCACGCCACCGTCTGATTGCTTTGTGCAGCAGTGATACACCAAAAAGACACAGAGATGCACACAAAAATACAAATGCATGTGCATCTGCAGTGCACTCCCACTCCCACACAGTGCACTCCATCAAGATAACTTGAGACTTTCAATAGTTAGTAGTGAACAATAAACACTAACTCAAGGAGACTGCAGAATACATGTAGACCATTGTTAAACATTACACACCAACAGACTTTTAAGCGCACATACACATCATGTTCAAAGACAGTATGGATGGACACATGCACACTGCACAGATATCCACACTCTCACAGACATGCACTGACACAAACGTAACAAAGAAATCAAAACGAGGGAACGTAATGTAATGATCGTATGAATTATGGATATCCTGCAGCAGTGTCAGTAACCGTAGCAGTAGAAGGTGGAGCGTGCAGAGTAGCTCCAACGGATTATGTGCGACAGAGATGGCACGGCGGCAGAGACTGTGTGTTTTTGTGTGTGTGTGTGTGTGTGTGTAGGAGTGAGAAAGTGAGGAAGTGAATATGCATGCGCCTGGGTTCGGTTTTCCGTCACGCTGTGCGGTGTCATTTTAACTCAAGCCCGTTAGGCTGTGTGCCAGACAGCACTCCTCCAGTTATTAAGTGTCATTGTTGTCTGTTTCAAGAGGACACCGTGACAGTAAACATAAAAAGACAAAGTACTATAAACTTAGAGACGGTTTACTTCACTGCCCCACATTCTTTCCACTCCAGCACTTGATATCGACGCCACCGTCACACAGCTAAACTAATAGCAGACACACACACACACAACACAGGTGTAAAGGAAATACATTACATCTAATTATATGTAATAGGAAATACATTACATTTAATTTGGGAGGTAACCATGGTAACGGCTAATAAAATGGTCAATAATTGCAGCAACATTTGAACGCCGCCAGTCTCCGGTACATTTTGTTCACAGGCAGCAAGCAAACCTGCAAAAGAATCCTCCGCAGACCATTTTTGCTCCTCTTTGTACTGTATATATGTTTCAACAAGTGTATTTAGTTTTGACAGAAGAACATGTTGTACCGAAGTACTGGTAAGTGAAGTAGACCACTTTTGTGGCATGAAAGCATTCCCAAGTGATGTCAGCGGTCTTGGAGAGCTTTTAACCATCTCTACTTCCCGGAACAGAGGTAACAGTGCTGTCGAACAATTAGCAGTTTTCCTCATAGGGACGCTGCATATAACGTCATTAGTATGTTTCCATGTGTCTCACATCTTTATCGCCTTGCCCTCATTTACCGCTATTCCACACTAAGGCCCTGTACACTGTACTGTACAGTAGTCCCTTTACATTTCCAATCATTTCACAGTTCTTTAAATAATGTATAGGCCCTTAGCATAAATAAGGCATACGAATATATTTCATATCTTGGATGTAATGATTCCCATGTCATAATGAGTTAGCTTGCAAAATGTCAAGAGCCACTTTTACCTTGCTTAAAAATTTAGAGACGTTCTCACAATTTGTGAGAAATTGCCATTTCTAAAGACAGGGTATGGCACGACAGCGAGCGGTAGTATATGGTGCTCTGAATTAAAGAATAAACACTCTCGAGGCAAAGTTCCAGTCTCAGAAGTGAAACGGTAAATATTCGGATGGTGATTTATGAATTTAAGAGAGTGTGCCAGGCTGTGTGCAAGGCAGTAGTAGCGGTTGGAGAGAGAGCGGCACCCATGAATCATTTCCACGTGGCAAAAGCCAAGTCTGGAGCACTTCATCAAGCAATCAGCTTGGCTGGCCACGGATAAATCACAATTGGCTTCCATAGAATCACGCGCCCAGCCGCCGGGCTACTAGGCCCCGGGTTCTGCAGATTGTCACGGAAGAGGTGCAGCAGCAGCGCCTTTATGATGATGATGATGATGGCTGAGTCGGCTAACATCAAGAAATAGGTCTCATCATGGAGCGGAGATCAACGCTCCGTCTCTGTTAACGGGATCCTTTCACACTGTGTCACGCCGATTCTGCTGTTAGCTGAATAAGCCTGAGTGGGGAATATGTCACATAATGGGGATAAGGCTCCCTGCACTCAACACACACACACACACACAAACACAGAAGACACATAAATATACATTCACACTCAGCAGATATCATCCTGAGGACCATGCAATGTTTACATGCACGTGCATGCATACGCACGCACGCACACACACACACACGCACGCACGCACGCACGCACGCACGCACGCACGCACGCACGCACGCACGCACGCACAACCTCTCAGCAAGTGGGAATTAGCTTGTGCAAAACTGTTAAAAGTGTTTGTTGTTAGTTACCATATGCCACAGAATAATGTTTTTCTTTTTACCCCCTTTTCTCCCAAATGTTGTCATTATGCCTGCTGCTCCACCCGAGCACCCATGCCATGCCACACAATTTCTTGCACTTTCACAGACCTTTTGATATCTTTAGCCAATAGGAATAAACCTGGACCTTCTGCATTGAAAACAACCAATAAATAATGCATTACATGCAGGACAAAGTAACTGCAGTTCAGCTTATTTGTGAGAAGCAAGTGACTGACAGCAGGAGTGAATGTTGTAAAGTAAACCCTGTTAAGGGATGCCATACAAGTTCTAGGCTTATTTTAACAGGTTGTGGATGTTCGAGGCAAAAACGTTTTATGTGATAAATTATTGTTTTATTCATTAATTTACGTATTAATTACTCTTAGCAATTTTATCACAACCCAAGTCCATATGACTTTTAATTTTTCAGTCATATGGACCTGTCCCGCAAACATGGTGCAATTTCAGATAGACCAACAGTGTGTGTGTGTGTGTGTGTGTGTGTGTGTGTGTGTGTGTGTGTGTGTGTGTGTGTGTGTGTGTGTGTGTGTGTGTGTGTGTGTGTGTGTGTGTGTGTGTGTGTGTGTGTGTGTGTGTGTGTGTGTGTTTGTGTGTGAGAGAGATTTCATTGGGGAAGCACAAAACAACAGCCTGCAGCTCACTACACAGTGGTTCACCTGGTCCAAAAAACAGGTAGACAGCAGATGGCACAAATCATGGAACTTGTTGACACCAAATTTGTAAAGCGTTCTAGGGCTACAACCATTTTTTTAAATACTCTGTTGCATAACCGATGCAACGTGTTGTGAGCTTGTAGTTCTATTATTGAATTAAATGATAGATTATATTTATAATCGATAAAATCGATTAGTTCGATTAACTGTTGCAGCCATAATGCGTGCTGCTGATTTATAAGCTTCACACACCAGTGTACCCCACAACAAAGCACCAACTGTATGAAAACAAGGAAGAACAAATAAAAACACCAACGTGCCTCAGGGAATTGGCTTAAATTATTTCTGCAACAAAGCATAACAAAAGATGTCCCCAGCACTTTTCCTTCCAAAGTGACGCCCCTGCACTGGGGCAGCATGCAGCTTGTAAATCGCTGTCGGACAGAAACCTTGCATCTCCATATCTCAACTTTTTATGTTTTTGTCATAAATGAATGCCCTACATCATCATACAAGAGTGTCACACAAAAGTAGTGACAATAGCCATTCTGCAAGCTCACAACGTGTAGATCAGCGATTTTCACTATTTTAAAATGTTGATTTTACAGTAATGAAAAACGAAAACGAACGGTTTTGGACATACAAGGTTTCCACCGACAGCGACGAAATGATAATGTTCAAGTACGTTACACAAAGCCCAATCTCAGCTGTCTGTCCTAGAGAGTATTGACTTTATTACTGCGCCACCAATGGCCCCGCCCACCGATAACCATCAGCAGCAGCATGCAGCCTCTGGTCTTCAGCATGCCTCACTTCATTAACAAGGCCATTATCACTGGCGATGCTTATCGGTACAGGACGGACACTGTGTGTGTGTGTGTGTGTGTGTGTGTGTGTGTGTGTGTGTGTGTGTGTGTGTGTGTGTGTGTGTGTGTGTGTGTGTGTGTGTGTGGATAATGTGTCTGTCTAAAGGGGAAATGAATGATCTTTACAACTGTCAAGGACTACATGACTTCCTTTATATCCTCAGGAGTGGTGGGTGGGTGGGTGGGTGTGTGTGTGTGTGTGTTGTGTGTGTGTGTGTGTGTGTGTGTGTGTGTGTGTGTGTGTGTGTGTGTGTGTGTGTGTTTCTGGATGTCAATAGCAATACAGTACAAATGATGAGCATATAAGCGTACGTCCATGCATGAGACGGAAGTGGAGTGTGTGAACTCTTACAGTACAGCGTACATTCTCTCCTCCCCAGCAAAGGTCCAGTACCTGATCAAACTTTTCAATCACCTTAATCCATCCACAGCTACTCAAACCCATGGCCTGCCACTTTCCTGTCAACAGTGGCACAACAAAACGGCCTGCCATTCAAAAGCTCCAACTGTAAAAGACTAACACAGAGCACGGCCGCACATTGTAACATCTGAGAAGACAACGGGAGATCGCGGCAAGGTCCTTGCACCCTTTGTGAGGCTGTCAAATGAGCATCCCACGTATGATTTACTGCCACCGTTGAATACATGCACAAAGGGGATGTTACCTTCCTTCAAGTCAGCCATCATTGTCTCAGTGCCGAAAAAAAGCAAGGTAGCGTGCAAGGTAACATGCTTAACACATTGACCGCCAGGAATTAATCAATTAATTCATCATCCTTGCCAGCGTTTTTACCTTATTTTGACTATCCACAGACACCCACGGAAGCCACGTTGTGGACACGGATGTAAACAAAAGCTGTCTGGGGGAGAGGGAGTCTCTTCTATCCACTGGAACAAAAACATTTTAACCGCGATCGTCCGTTCTGTTATTATCGGCAGTTGAATATGGCTCATTTTCACCAAAAAAAGAAGTAATCTGAGGTACAGTAGATGCGTTTTTCTAAATCTCATAACATGGGATTCAACTGTTTTTTTTTGGGAGGGATGACGTCATTTCTGCTTCTATCATTCTCTCGCAGTCAAGGGATCATTCATAGGTTGCCAAAGAGCGCCCTCTAGCGTAATCACTGAAAACATGATTTATTTTTAAAGAACACACATATTCTTGCCAGGCAATGTGTTAAAGGCATGTTACATAGTATGTAACTTTGCCCTGTGTTTACATAACACAACTATATAAATACATGTTTACCCATCATTTCCCTCTATACTGGCAGTCATCAGCCACTGGAGAAGTGTGGTGGTGTTTACCTGCAGAAAAACATTGCCCTCTCGCTGTGTTTTGGTAGACAGGGTTTTTGACAAGATTTTGAGCTACCAAAATACAGTGAGAGGGCAATGTGCATTTGCAGGTAAACACCACCACACTACTCCAGTGGCTAATGACGACTGCTGGTATAGATGGAGATGTTGGATTTAAAAAAAAATCTATATATTGTTTTGTTATGTAAACAAAGGGCAAAGTAACATACTATGCCTTTAAATAACTGGTCTCCCATTGCCCTCACTCCCATAGAGAACAAATGTTTTCAGAAGCATGCCAAGGAGATAATCTGTAGCAGGATATACCATCCACCTTGGACCCACACCAATTTGCATACCGGAAAAACAGGTCCACAGACAACACCATAGCTACAACACTCCGCCCTCACCCACCCTGGAACCAAACCAATTTGCTTACCGGCAAAAGAGACAATGTTATTGCCGCAACACTGCACAACATTACTGCATGGCCACGCACAGCTCCACGACAGTGCCAGATCAACGTTGATGATGAGTAGGCCTAGAGCAGGCCTTCCCAACGTTTTGTTTTCCCCAAGGACCCCTTCCGTTATTGAAGTACCCGATCAAAAGTCAGCGCATGTACTGATGAGTTTTAATTTGAATACTTACTAATTATTAACCACCCACAATGTACATAAAATGTTACTGTCTTTATAGTTGCATCATGAAGTTGAAGTAACCGATCACATAATTAGGCTATTCATCATTTAACCTACAGTGAATATCCAATTTTACAGTCTTTGTATTTGCATAATGGGGATATTTGATGTTGTAATCCTGAACAAATTATCATACGCATGGAATGGAATGCCTTTCATCTATCAAAACACTGATGTCAACCTGACCAGGTTTAGCATACTGATAATGTCATTAGCTATCATATTCAAAGCACATGGTCTCTCTCTCTCTCTCTCTCTCTCTCTCTCTCTCTCTCTCTCTCTCTCTCTCTCTCTCTCTCGTTGTCACATGCCTGTATCACACATTGTGAGCTTGTAGATCTGCTATTTTCACAACATATGATTTTTTTTACGCCTATAATTACATGCCCAATACAAAATAGGGACCCAGGTTGAAAGTAGTTAATGTGCTGGTTATATTGTGCTCCATATTGGACCCCATTATATCCCTCAGACCCTCATTCGCTGGCTCGACCTCAGAAACTGTTTACAGTGTTCATCGTAAAAGGGTTAGCCAATCATAATTCTCATTATAACCCGGCTGCAGTCAGAAACTAGGTTGCGATGACGGGCTCGCGGCATTCCACTCACGTCCCGTCATTGAGCCGTGAAACCACTCAGGTGTGTCAATGCATCATATAATCGGCGGGCGTTAAATTACACTGACGTTAATGTCACTCTGTGCTCCAAGGTGGCTAATTACCATCACGCATCCTCTCATCACTTGGGGGAGGAGAGGTCAAGATGAGCACTGTCAGAAGCAGTCCATCACCACTAGATAATGTCACTTACTCACTTCTCCACAGGAGCTGTTGTTATCACTCACACACGTTGTCAAAGGCTAGGGGGCACGTCCTGTGTTGGTGTAATGAAAAAAAAAACATTCCGTTTGAAATTAGCAGTTTAATTTGGGAATGGTGGACTGACATTATGGGTGATGCTCAAAGAGAACATTGGCAGCATTTGTGCAACAGCGTTTACTCAATTTCAAATGAGCAGTTTCATTTGGGAGTGGAAGATTGACATTATGGGTGATTATGGGTGATGCTCAAACAAAGAGGACATTTGTGCAACAGTACTGGTGAAGAACACAGATCCTCTGGGGACATCTCACCCACCAGATCTTGGACTCTCGATCTCTTTCTCAGAAGAAGACCCATAAATATGTTGCGTGCCAACTATGGTAGTAATCCTACAATCCATGCAACCAGGGCCAGCTGTCAGCTGGGCGTTTCCTCTCGTGGTCTCTGTCCATCTCTCTCTCTCATAGAGACTCCAGGCGGAGTGACAGCCGTCTGTTCACACCCACTCCAAACGCCCATCAATCACAGAACCCGCGTGGCATTGTGGGTATTATGTGTCATCCAAAAGAGAGGGAGAAGAAACCACATCACTCACGAGGCACAGGTGTTTCTGTCAGAGAGGATCCAAGGATGAAGGGAAGGATGGATGGATGGATGGATGGAATGGGGGAAACCGAGTGGGGCTGGGGGTGTTACTGTGTATAAGTAAGTAAGAAACAAAGAGAGGCCGCGAGAGCCCAGATAAAACCTCCATTAATCACTGTGCTGTCTGTTGCGCCTCGTGTGACAAATGACACTAGAAAATAATGCTTTCTCTATAGTGAAATCATGAGAGTCTGAGAGTGTAAAAAAATTGACCTGTGAGGGTTCGGGAATTGAATTGACTAGAAGCTCGCCCCCGCTACGCGGGGGCTCGCGTCTAGCCCGCGGCCACGCCCACGTAGCGCCCGCGGCCACTTGGCAACTCATATAAGTGGCGTAGCGTCATGAGGGTCAGTGGGGCCGTGGCTCGGTCAGTGAAGACCCTGTAGTGCGGATGATATGTGGCATAGAGGGGCAGATTGTAAATCCCCAGAGGAAACATCCGTGGGCTACCATTGGTTCAGCGATGTGTGCGGTCGCCCTGCGGCCCCTCCTCCTCCACCAATGTGCAGTATTGAGAGCCCTGACGTCACAACAATTGGAGCGATGGGCACTGCACTGTGGTTGGTTAGGGTACACCTAGGGCCCAGGTAGAACCCAGTTAAAGCCTGCATGGGCAAACCCAGGTAGGACCCGCCTTGGTCCCACATAAACATGGGTAGTTGGGGCCCACCTAAGGGCCAGGTAGAAGCTACTTATAGCCTGCATGGGCATCGCAGTTGGGACTGAAGTGGATGCCGCTGACATTGCTGACATGGGGTCCATATGGTTTAGCCCACCTTGAAACCATATGGGAACTACGCTGGCATGCTGGCTGTAATGCAAACGCTGCATCATACCTGCAGTGTGTAGTTTGATGTTGTGTGTGTAGCAGATATACCTGCAGTGTGTAGATCAATGTCCATATGAAAGTCAATGCCCAGCAGTGTTTTTTTTTTCCCCAGCAGAGTTTCTAGTGTCTCTGTCTCTCTCTGGAAGAGGTTGCACATGAACTCTGCAGCCGCACTGAGGCGCTCCAACACAAACACTCTGACATTAAGCTGCTTCACACAACAAACATCAGCACGACGCTGCTGTTTGTCCAAAAGACACAATATCTCCTCTCCCACCGACGTCATGTGTTCATTTATCGACAGCCGTACTGACTCCTTTTGACACATTTTACCTCGTTTATCCAGCTCTCACTGACTGATCGGGCTGTTATTTTGCTGCGATCAAGTCAACGATGTGAGAGATTAGCTATCACAGACGGACGGACAGGGGGTGAAACATAGTCTTGCGCCATGCCTTTCGGCCTGGCGGAGACAATAAAAAAAGGAAAGTAAAGGAAATGAGCATTTCTGCAACAAAAGTAGTCAACAAACTATACTATGAAAACATGGGCCACATTGTCAAAGAATGTAAGAAAGAGGCAGTCATGTAGAAAATAGCCGATCTACAAGCTTACAAAGCCTCTCAACGTGAGGCGTTTTGAGCTTGTAGATCGGCTATTTTCACAATATGTACTTGTGGAACGGAGTCAAACAGAATGGGGGGGTCCCCAGATCAAGTACGTTTATTTGGGGGGGGGGGGGGGGGGGGGGGGGGGGGGCGTGAAAGGGTTGATAAGCACTGCTGTAATCGGAGCGAAATTATCTGAAATTACTACATGACCATAATGCAGCCTAACATGCGTTGCACGGGGCGGTCCTGCCATTACGTTAGTTACTGTAGTTGCTGTGGAGCTACATAGTTCTCCAGAAGACACACACAAACATACACCATCTACAATGGACTAACTGAGCAGCAATATTGACATTCACCACACGAACGTGCATTGTTGACAAAGTGATTGCACAGCCGCTGCAGGCATGACAACCACGTTAGCGTTAGCGACATGGCAGCTATCACAGCGCCCTGTCCGTCGTCGCTGGGACTAACTGTGATGGCTACAGCAGTAACAGCAAGCTGTCTGCTATGCCATTGTCTGGAGACTGCTCTTAGCGTGACACGACCAATGAGAGTGAGCGCTGTAGTTGTTGCTAAGATACGGTGGCGTCTCTGCCCCATAGCTTGTAGATCTCTCACGCATGATTGGCGTAGGCTGCGTTGCCAGGTCTGACTGTTTGTATAAGCGATTTTGGGCTTATTTGGGTGCACTTTTGGGCTCGTTTCCATAGACCACGGCAGCGCTTATTTCTTTCCCGTGACCGATGTGGCAAAAAAAGTGCAAAACGAACCATCCGGAAGTAAATTGCGAGATGAAATATATAGCACTTTTTGATTATTAGAGAAGGAGACACATGTGAAGGTTGAAAATGAAAGGTAGGAGATTATATAGTTTTTCATGAGGGATTTTTGTAGCAAGTTGTGAGAGAATTGGGCCACTCCTGTGGGCGGGGGGCTGATTAGAACCATTGGGGTTTGAAAGGAGACGCTCTCTGTTTGAGTGATAAGATGCTCAGGATTTTTCTGTGTGGAAGGAGGAAATGATGGGATGGAATGGCCCTCATCCAATATTGCCATCCCTCATTCCTGGATAACACATTAATGGGCTAGGAGTCAGAGTGGCCACTCGCCATCCACACCAGCCCTGGTCTACAGGGGTAAATTCTTAATGTTTATGTAAAACTGTATTTTATGCTCTGCTCTGGGGGTTTGTGATTTCAGAATCTGTTGTCCTGCGTGCGCAGGTAATCTGTAATATCACATGAGTCACACCGCCAAATATGAATGTAATATCATTGCAGTAAATGGTTAATATTGCAGTAAATGGTTATATATGCAATATGGTAAATGGTTAATAAATGGTATTGGTTATTCCTGAGCTGAAGTGTCTAAATGAATTGTAATTCTACCTTTTATCTTGGCTGATGTACTAAAGCTATTGACAAGGTAATGATCCAATATTTTAGTCAAAAACACAAGGCCACAATTGGGGGTGTAATGTCACATCATATGCCAAAGAAAATACAATAATTGGCCAGCTTCGTTGTTGTGCTGCATAATCAGACAATACCCAGAGTCACTGAAGTTTGATTTCTTCATTAGACAGGTTTAAATAGATTCATGGATAGGTTAGATGGGGACATGGTTGTGAGCTGAAATTAGTCAAATGTCGATGAATCTCATTTGGTGAAAAAAGGTGCTCACGGCTCAGAAAAGCAAAAGTCTCAGCCATAAGACATGACACTGCCTCCCACTATCCATCTGTCTGTCTGGAGCATGTGATGACAATGAGTTGGGTTTGTGCTAGGGATGTTAGCAATGTGTCGACTTTCCACTCGTGCTCCTGACGATTCTAAAAATAGAAATCGAAGTGTCTGTGCTGGTCTAGTGCATGTATGGTCGTGTGCGCACTGACTAGTTTCAGCATCAGTGATGTCAAATCACATTAAAGCGAGACACCCAAAGCCTTCACCCAAACAAAGCAGAATGGCAGACTTCACTTCAGAAAAGGTCACCGATTTGACAGCCAAGATGATAGCCGAAGATGCCTATTAGCGTTATCGAGGGGAAAGGCTTCCGCGAGCTGATGGCATTTCCAGAATACACCGTGCCCTGTCGCCAAACAATGACAGCGCGACAGGTACGTACGCTGAGGTAACCGGAACGATAGCCCCATAACACACTCTCCCCCATTTTTTACTGAGGTTACGTTTAGGAGTACCTGGTGGCGATCTTTCTCAGGTGCATTCCCGGAGCATTCTTGTATCCGCTGAGGTAACCCAAACACTCCGTAAGATGTTATAAATGTTTGTATCCTGGCCATATAGCTACATAGTGTTGTGTTGTTACTATTATTATTTGGCATCGGGAAGGAGAGCTGAGTATGAGTTCTTCCTAATTTGTCAAACGTAGGCCTTGTTTGTTATCATTAGGGCTTTGATGCCAATTCTAAACATGATTGTTGCAGTAGTGTTGCTTAAAGGACACCTCAGTTTGCTCTCTCCTCTCAACTGCTGCGCAGGAAAAAGAAAATGACAAAAAAAATGGATCAACGCATCGATAAATGCCATTTGTTGGTCAAAGCGTTCGATTTTCCTACATACTCTTCTTGAAACAGGTGTTCACCACCACAGCCAGCCCATTTCTATCCTTTTCGTAAAATCCACCACCATCTGGCCTTCTTCGTTCCTCTGCTTAACACCATGCCTGCCTATCCATCACCTCTTCATCACCTTCTGTTCCCTTCACCCACATACCCACTGAGGTCCGCTCCAATCACCACTCTCTCCCCCCTTGGGTATCTTCTCTACCACTTCATTCAACTCACGGCAGAACTCTTCTTTGCCTTCCATTGTACTCCCAACTTGCAGATCATATGCACTGACAACATCTATCATCACCTCTTCTATATAGCATTGGTTCTCAAAGTGGGGTCTGGGGACCCCCAGGGGTCCTTGAGGGGTACCAGGGAGTCCCCAGCTAAATGTGTTAATACAGCGTCACTTTCATTTCAACCACTTTAACCATATTTTATACTTTGGCTATTCAAAAATAGCAGATCTACAAGCTCATAGCTGCTATTTTTGAAAAATCTTGAAAAATGTGTGCAAATCTTTGAATATATATATTTTTGTTAAACTCAAATCTTTGTACACTGGGATTGGCTGTTTACGATGGCTTGATAAATCACACATGGACGTGGTCGTAAATTGATTCCTGGGCTCTAATTTAAGCTGGTTTCTACATTCCGTTGATAAATAAGGGCCATGGAGCCAGTCACTTCTTTTCACCTGACAATGAGGAGTTTCACCTGGAGTTAGTGCAGAGGTTTCTTCCCCAGTTCCCCTCCCTGCTTAACAGGCGCAACGACCAACAAGTAGGAGTCACTAGTGGAGTCAGTGACAAGGGCCTCTCCACCCAACCTCTACGCTAACCCGGCCTCCCTCAACATATCCATTAACTTGAGAATAGAATTAGAGAAAGATGGATATACAGTATTGATAGAGACAGACTGGATAGTGCATTGTGTTGCATTAAAATGTGACAGATATTATGTTCCAATATGGTTCACAAAAGAATTACAGTAGTGATATTAGTAATGATATGAGAGTAGTATGAGGGGATGTATATGTATGATCTGATGTATGTATGTATGCATGTCTGCCTGTGAATTCCAACATGAAAGAGACAGAACAAGAGAAAGAGTAGCCTACTGGGTGTGTGTGCATTTATGCATACAGTACAATTATATAATTTGCATGAATGTTACCACTAATGTGGGTCACTGTGTGCTGGCGCTGTGTGTTTGTGTGTGTGTGTGTGTGTGTGTGTGTGTGTGTGTGTGTGTGTGTGTGTGTGTGTGTGTGTGTGCAGCTGAGGCGTGGCGCTAGTCCGGTCATATAATATAGTTATTGTTCTCTCTCAGAGGTAAATACAAGATAAGAGGGACAGTCTAAGAGAGATGGCTCTCTAAGGCCACCGACATTATCTTGCAGTAGCTTAACACTCAACCCCAGTCCAATAAACCAGAAACAAAGCTGCCAAACACTGTAACTTTTCCTCTCTACGATGCTTGGAGAATAACGCTGATTCACAAAATATAACAATAAAAGTGAGCTGATAATGAGCCATCATGATGATGTTGCAAACCAAGTACTGTACACAGAAAGCAGGTCCCACACACTGCCGAGTGCCGATTTAACTGCGACAGTGTAAAAAAATGGAACCTCAGCGGTAACACTCGAGACACTTGGCAGTGTAGTACCACGGTGCTTCCCCGCACACCCACAGAATTCCATTAGGTTGTCACTGGGTTTGCTTTACATCCATTCATGTTGTCCACTTGGGCTGTGGGCAGCCTCGCGCTCCCCATGAATGACAACACATGATTATTCAGACTGCATCCATGTGACTCAGCTCAGCTGTCTCTAGGGTTATCTGCTCATCGTATCTCTCTCTCTCTCTCTCTCTCTCTCTCTCGCTCGCTTTCTTTCTTCCTTTTCTTCCCGCCTCATTATTTCTTTTGTCCTTCCATCCTTAATGTGTCTGAAGGATTATGGAACCAACTTACCTACCTACCTACCTACCTTCCTTCATGTGTCTGGAGGATTATGGAGCCTGCACTGTAAGTAATCTCTCTCTATCCCACTCCCTGCTTCATCCTCATACCTAGCCCCCCCTGCACATTTCTTTGCAATCGTATACATTTATTTGTCTTCACCAAGAAGGCCATTTTGCCACTGCCCATGTGGGCTCGCTGCACTCTGAATCTCCCCAGTGTGAGACCAAATGAGACAAACATGAGGGGAAGTCTTCCACAGTGACAACACAGACCACAGTGTTAAAGGGATACTTTGCCCCTTTTCAACATAAATCCCATTGTTCCGATATGAGAATATCAAATGTGTCATTTGACGTCATCATGCGGACATTTGCTATCAAAAGGGTGCACTGCTATCGTCCTGCTAAACCATGCCCATTCGGGTGAAATGCCTCTATTTCACTGTGTCCAGTCAGGGGTTAAGTGTCTTGGAGATTTTGATATGTTTACTTGGTTGGCCAGGAGGTGAACCGGTGACCTTCTGATTACCAGACGACTGATCTACCCACAAAGCTAAAGGCAGCCAGGATGCAGCCTGACTTATCCCAGAACTCCTATTTCAAAAAGTGACTCTGCACAGTAAATAAACAATTCCAAACATGGGAAAAGGTGAACACATTTCTCACCACCAGGTATTTCAACTTTGCAGCATTGGCTGCCCCCCCATCACTGAGACAGAAATGGAAATTTAGCCTAGCTTATTCCCCAGACTAGCAGCTTGCATACAAGCCGGATTCATTTAAATAACTTGACAGGGTAGACAGTAAGCCAAGCACCAAAGCAGCACTGCCCAAGATGGAAAGCTCTTTGATAAGGAAATAAGCCATGGAGAGCTCCAAGTCAGCCCATTTCCGGCCTATGGGCAACGTGAACCTGAACAATACAGGTACGGGCCCGTCAATAGAACCAAAAAGAAAGTCTAGATCAAAGGACCTCTGTCCTGCCCTTATCGACTCCACGCTCCCTACCTCTCTCTATTGTTTGAGGTGTTTAAAAGGTAGGGTCCTCTCTCACTCTCTCTACCTCTTCTCTGCTGTGAAGGAGGATTTATTAGCATAAATGCAAGGACAGATAATCCCCCCCTACCCTTTCAGCGCACCCTAAACTCCCCTCACTCCATCTCCCTCAGTCCCACCATTTCCCATGAGAACCTTTTAACGTGAGATGTCTTTCCTTTCACCTTCTTTGAAACGGGGTGGGGGGGGGACCCGATGACCTGGAACGTAAAGTTTTAACTGCATTGATGGAGTGCCTCCCTTCGATGGTAGGGGTCACAGGAAAGAAACTCCAGTAGAAGGGTCACGGTATTATTTTTATTGTTAGTGTTAATGAGGAAGGGCGGGGTCAAAGCCGTGAGTGGGTGCGACACTGAAAGAGACAAGCAATTCACTGTGCTCACGGTGACTCTTCAATAGATCCAACCAATAATGGATTTTCCAGTACAGCAAATGTGTGAATGACATGTGAATGACAAGTTGTCAGGGTTATATTGTTATTATATTTGTTATATTGAAAAGAGAAAATTACATTATTTATTGACTTTTCAGCATTTGAAGTTAACAGTCACACAACCAACCATCTGCTCAGCTGTGATGTGTTCTGCCAATGTACAGTAATGTTTGTGCGGGACAGTGTTGTAAACAATGGGGTGTGGCCAGGTAGGGGAGTGGGGAGCCCCAGAGCCATATAAGGAGAGTTGCGTCACCTCCGTTCACTTCATCGGGCCAGTCCCCTCATTGACGCAACTCTCCAATAGAAGGCTCTGGGGAGCCCCATATCAACAGGTTTCCTGTTTACCAGTGTTGCCATGTCTGCTTATAATGAGCGATTGGGCTTATTTTTGAAGTGTTTGCTTATTTGGGCTTGCTTCCTAATGGTTCCCACATTTTTTCATGTCAAGGACCCCCAGATGTATTTTTATATGTATCAAATATTTAACTTTTTTGTATATATATTTTTAAATAGCAGATCTACAGTACATGACTTTTGTATTATTTTTAAAAGATATTCTTTGGGGCTTTTTCTGCCTTTATTGATAGTATACAGTAGACTGACAGGACAATGGGGAGTGACACGCAGCAAAGGACCCGAACACCGCGACATGCTGTCAGGTGCCTGGACCGCTACGCCAGCCGCCCGGGTCAGATCTGCTATTTTCAAATAGCTGATGTGAACCAGGCCGCTTGTTTCTCTTGCAAAATCTGGCCACTGCTGATTACCTGCATTACACCTGCAGCAGTAGCCTAGTAGGGAGGAAGTGGACAGATATTGAATGAAGCAGCACACAGAAAAAAACTCAATGACGCCGCCCTGTAGGGGGCAATGGCCCCGCCCTGGAGAGTGGCCAACAATAAGGTGAATTATGTACAAAAATGTTTTTTTTTTGTTTTTGTTCTTATATAAACAATATATATATTTTCTATATGTGTATGTGCTCATACATCTACAGTCTATCTACAATAAGCCATTATCAACTGATACATGGCCAGACTCATTTGTTGAAAAGTTCTGACTCAGGACTTATCTTATTAGCAGTCATCTGATAAGAGGACTGTTCCGCTCCGCCAAAATGTTGTGTTCCGGCTCCGCGTCTGGAGGCCATGTTTGATAATTACCCGGCTAATGAGAGTGAAGTGAGGGGCGTGGGGACCAGATCAAATCAGTGCACATAATAGAGGTTAAGTGAATTTAAAGGATAAGAACACCCCACTGTATTCTTATGGCGCACTAATGACTACTTAAGCATGACACAGCTAAAACTAAACAGTCATTGGAACCTCTGACATCATGTAACGTAAGGCTACTACTCAAAGGTTGCTGCTTTGTCCAACACAAATAATGACCGTGTGTGTTTAAACCAGGGCAAACATTAGATGTACTTGTATAAAAAGGTTTCAAATTACAAGTAGGAAGAAGGGACCCGACATGATATTCAATGCCAAAAGATAGGCGAGCTGAAAACTGAAATATGATACACGGTACGTTTTTACATGATGCTCTCTTTGCAAAAGGAACGTTGTGATATTACTAACTAGCCATACAATTGCTTTGGAAATCAATAATGGAAATGGCCAGAGAGATGAGACAACTGGACAATGTAGTTCTGATGTATTAACCATGAGAAGAACACCGCCATTGTCTTCCCTTGGTTCAGTTTATTTGGCCTGGAAATTCATAAATAACAGGTGGATATCAATCCAGGTACAAGAATGGACACTGGGTGCTTGGGCCTGTATGAAATAAAAACGGTGGAAGACGTATAGGCCCGGGCCCGAGGCCAGATGGAACACAGCTGCACAATTTCCCCTTAGTCCAGGCCAGGGCTGTGGCTCCAACGCCTCCACCGTGTGCTGTGTATGCACGTCTCTAACGTGGCTGATTTGCCAAGAGCTTTTCTTAATTAGCTCCTGCGAACGGCTGTGTAATTACTCCTATATCTTGCCCTGATCAGCCAACCGCCGGAGCACATCATATTTTTCTCCTGCTTGAGCGCTGTTCATTAGCTGGAGCCTTCCCCCTCATGCAAATGCAACAGTTCTCTCAGTCAGGGACGGTCTTGCCAGGTAGTGTAGTGTGCAGGGCGGAGGTGAGGGGGTTTGGGTGGCAGCGGGAGCTCCGACGTGCCAGAGACGAGCCAAGGTATCTGTGTGGGATTTAGGCAGGATTGTTCAGAGCAAACCCGATACGTGAGAAAGTTCGAGACTGTTTGAGACAAATGCCAGTGGGCTTATTTCACAGGTTGTTAATGTTCCAAAGCTGTGTGTCCATGCTACTCATGCTGTGCCACTGTCTCTCTCTCACACACACACACACACACACACACACACACACACACACACACACACACACACACACACACACGCACACACACACACAAACACGTAACAGCTTGTGCAAGTCGAGCCTTATCTCACTAATCAGGCAGATGCATCGCATTAAACGAACAAGACATAATTGTATGCTTTTATATTCCACGCTGTCCAATCCAGCGTGAAGTGTGAGTGTGTATCCACTGTTGTCTTGGTTACGTCTTCCTCATCTTGGCTGCTTCTAAAAATAACGCTGAGGGGCGTGAACTCAAAGGAGGCCCCCGATGCAATGATTCAACAATTGGAACCCACTTTATGTATTATGTAAAAGCCTCACACAACACCAATAAACAGCACAGCACATGAAAAGAGTCCTCGACACCAGGTAAAGGCACAGGTGGGTCCAAATAACTTTCCCCATCATAAATTTTAATGGATTCGAGACTATTAGAGATTGAGAAGCTGATGTGCAATGGCTTCTTTCGGCTTACACAGATCTGTCATTTGCGTCATTTGCTTTTGCGTCATTACTGTTTGGAAGTGAACGGGCGGCTGAGCAAACATGGCACAAAATAGAATATCTATCTATTTGCTGGTCGCATGACCTTCTTTTAAGCCTGCGCATTAACCGATCCAGTTCTGGAAGACAGCCTGTGTGGAATTGACTGATCCGTGTTGGCAGCAAGGGATGACCATAGAATTTTAACTGCTTTCTCCATTTAGTCTCCCTGGCTTTTGTGTAGGTGTTGATGTGGTCGGCTCTGTAACACAGAAGATATGTGCGTACGCACACCTGCATGTAAACAGATAAACAGACAAGAACGCACGCACGCGGTGTACCCTGTTCAGGATCACCTCATGCACCGTGTGCACACTTCAACTAGGATTAATTTAATCTGAACGTGTGTCCGCCGGCCTTCAAAGGGTACTACAAAACCTGTCTGATTAAGCAACACATTGTCTGCGAAATCCTTCGATGGCGTATCTGCTATCTCCTGCTCATAATCCATCTGCAAATACTTTGCAACAGTCAGAGCAGGTGACAATTCAGCTGACACACACAGCTCAGCTGCACATACACAAGCAAACACAAAATATCCATGGCACATATTCAAATGATGTCTCCCCTCAAAAAAACAAACAAATAAAAACCTAGGCAAACTGTACTTCATGAACCTATGTTTGTGGGTATGCCAAACTATGCAAACATGTTCTTGTGCACTTTTGCATAGTGTGTGACTCTCATATATTGACGTGAATGCAAGATTTCTGTTGTAAGATCAATTGTTCATGCTTATCTGCTGGCAAGCACATACTATAAGATGTGTGCGCATGGCATCACATGTAAAACATGGCAACACAGCCAATAAGCCCAACCTAAACCGCAGCTGTGTGGCGGTGGCCAGTGTATCTGGAACCACACAAAGAGGCTACAGCCGTCATTTCCCCTGAGAATGTAAGCTGCCTCTCTGGGATGGGTGATGTCATTGATGCTTTCCGGTGCACTGCCCCTGTAATGGAGTCAATTTAGCTCCATGCTGAGCCATTTCTGTCCAGCCTCACCCCATGAAGGACACATTAGTCCCCCTTTCTCTCATTTCTCCCCCCCATCACTTTCCGCCTCCGTCGCCTCTCTTCCCCCTTGCTTCCTTGTGTCTCAGTCTCTGCCCACTCTCTCCCCTCGCCACATTCACTAAATCTTTTATCAGAGTTCATTACCGATAATGCCACTGTTCATCATAGTTTTTTTTCTCAACGCTCCACCTCACTGCCATCTAACCTGTTCTGTTACAATAAATGTGCGCCTCCTGAAAATGACAGCTGTTATAAGGACATAAGCATCAGACAGCAGGGGACATTCTTTTTTTTTCCTTTGGCTTCATTAGATAGTATACAGGAGTCTGACAGGAAATGGGGAGAGAGAGAGATGGGGAGTGACACGCAGCAAAGGTCATCGGGATCGGGATTCGAACCCGCGACACACTGGGTGCCCGGACCGCTACACTAGCCTTCCGGGCCCAGGGGACATTCATAATAAACTTCTACTTAGGAGTTCAGTGTCCTGCTCAAGGACACTTTGACATGAAACAAGGAGGAGCCATGGATCAAACCTGAAATCTTCTGGTTTGAAGATGACTGCTCTACCTCCAGAGCAAACCTCTTGACTTTCAGGCTTCGTCCACACGTACACGGGTATTTTCATAAACGTAGCTTTTTATATGCGTTTTGGGGGGTTCGTCCACACGCAAACGCGTTTTTGCTCCATGTAAACGCATCTTTTGGAAAACTCCTGCCACAGTGTAGATTTTTAAAAACTCCGGCTATGTGTTCCCGTGTGGACACGGTAAACAGAGTTTTTGCATTTAGCCGTTAACGTTTAGCCGTTGTCGTGTGGACAGAGAGATTTTTTTAAACAGGGCCGTGTAGACGCGGAGGTTTTCAAAAACGAAAACGAAATATCTGCGTTTATGAAAATACCCGTGTACGTGTGGACGAAGCCTCAGACACACATATTCTCTCTCTCACCCCACACACACACACGGACATACATACACACACACACACACACACACACACACACACACACACACACACACACACACACACACACACACACACACACACACACACACACACACACACACACACACACACACACACACACACACACACAGCTGAGTGGATAAAGTAAACATTACTTTTTTGGGTTGCAAGGTTTACTTTGGAAGCCTTTGGAAGCTGGGAGTGTGTCGTGTTTAAAAACTCCCCAGTGTCTGAGACAAGCACATGTTTGAAGCTGCTTCAACATTAACGTCAGACATTTTTCACATTCCCTCTGAGGAAACCTTATGTCTTTTTGTTGTTGCTAGACGCATAAACAGAAGACTTTCACCCATCAACCATCACAGCACCTCACTGTCGTGATCTGTCCATCGTTTGTTTTCTGATAATGTCTGTGTGTAGAGCTTTTTCTTCCCCAGCTCTGCTCCAACTAGATAGTTGTGTGAGCTCCCAAACCTGCATGACTACACAAGGAAGGGATTAAGTTATCAGGATGATATAGTGACAGTTGCACACTTCCCTAGCTGTGCTAACTTTAACTTGTTACAGTGGAAACTGTCCTTAAAATAGCCCTGGGACTGTGTTTATGTTGGATTAGACACCCACACACACACACACACACACTAATATCCCTGAATTGTCAGTGATTGTCTGACAGTGGTGTCAGACAGGTGTGCGATGACTTGCACTCTGGCTGCTAATTCACAGGTCACTCAGGTAACCGAGGAAGGGGGGCATGGGGGCATGCAGAAGGCAGCCAGACAAACATAAAGAACAGTGCTCTTTTTTCTCTCTCCCTCTCTCTCTTTCTTTCCAATGTGAGCAGGTTTTGCTTGAAAGAAACGGCCCTCGGATGAAGCATGAATGATTAATTACCCATAAGTAGCAGCGTACATTCGGGATTGGGCGAGGTTACATTTGTAGCTGCCCAGCCCCCAAAGCAGAGAGGCAAAGTGCATGTTAGTCTTCTTAGTTGGAGGGTGGGGGTGGGTGGGGGTGGGGAGTGGGTGAAGGGGTCAGGTGGTTGGGGTGCGTGGGTGGCAGAGAAAAGAGACATCACATCAGGGGAAGTACAGGGGAAGAAAGAACAGAAGAGAACGACAGAGCACAGAGAGAAGCAGCGGGATCGAGGGAGATAAAGGGAGCGAATGAGAGAAATAAAAAAGGCGGAGGGGAGGGGCGGTTAAAACGATTAATGTTCTGTTGCTTTATGACATCAATAAAAAGCTGGGGATTGCACGCAGCAGGTACATCGCACATTCGCACAGTCCAGATAACACCTACAGCCCCCCCCACCCCCTCCACCCCCAGCATGTGGAGAGCTCAATCTCCCAGTCCCGGGGGGGCATCCATTACAAAAAAAAAGAGCCTTGTGGTCTATTGGGAACAGCCACACCTGTGGTACATCAGTGAATGTGAAACTACTGCGTACGCACCCATTAAAATCCTGGTCATGCACTCCGAGTTAGATTTACAAAGGATTTTGCTGTGTAGATAAGAGTATTGTCCTGATGCACAGTCAAATCCAGCCGATACGGGCATAAATGTTCTAAAACATCTCCGATCGAACAACATCAGAGTCAAAAGTACAGAAGGCCAAAGCTCTCGACTCCCCCAACAGAGACGGAGTCAAAAGGAGCTGAGGATTTGCGTAGAATCTACGCTGAAGATAAAACACCACCGTATGGTCCAGTGCACGACTGAGTCGGGCTCAGATGATAAATACTGTATGTCTACCCATTTTTAGCCAACCAAATGCACCTGCCCCCTCTTGCACTACAATAGAAATGTGTGTTTTGTACATATGCTGTGAGGAATTGGGCAACGCTCCGAGGCAACGGCTGAGCACGCGTGGTCATAAAACATTTACCTCTCTCTTATGTTTCCTCTCGCGGCGGTCAAGAGGGAGGGAGTGTGCCTGCTAGCTAGCCGCTGCCAAACTTGACATTATTTCATTTGACAGCGATATTGATTTAATTCTTGCATCTAACAAAACATCAAATGGATAGGGTTGGGGGAAATCATTAAGGAGGTATCGATTGTACCTCAGTAGCATTTCTTCCCATACTCAATCTTTTGCAATGGGTTCCACGAAGCAGGCTGGTGTGCAGCAGCGGGGTCAGCGTTTGGAGAGGTGAAGGGCCCCTCTCAGTGCAGTGAGTCCCCTGGATGGGAGCCACCTCTCTCTCTGCTGACCGCAGTGTCATAACATCTAACCAAGGCAGCTGCATCTCTGCTTCCTGCCTCGACCACGCCTCTCAACCAGACTTTCATCCCTCTATCTCCTACAAGTCTCTTCCTTCGACCCGCCCGCCCACTTCACTCTCTCTGACACAGCTTTTCCTCGGTTCCCCTCGTGAGATTTTTCCTCTCTGCTCCATCTTTGAGTTTTTTTCCCCCTTCTTTCCATTACCCAGTAAACCCCCCTGTTTCCGTCTGCAAGCACTTTGTTGTGATTCAAGCAGATGTCCTCGCTATCAATATTTCATATCAAATCTCCTTTACTATTTTTTAAAAGCCCCTCACTGTTGCCACCAGACGTCAATGATTGCTTTGTCATAGCGCCCGAGCAGATATCTGCCGATGATGTGATTTGAGGTTTCATTATTGTGCCATTGAAGCTAATAAAGAACATCACAGCTCAGCAAAAAAATATCTCGTTCACAACTCCTCATGTTTAATCCAAAAGATATAAAGAATTGAAAGATTCTTCAGTCTCAGTTATGGAGATGGTCTTTAATGGACTCCCCACGCGCGATGCACAGCAATTGTGATGTAATGCTGCCTGTGAGTAATGTTCTACATGGATAGCTGTGGTGTGCTGCGTGTGCAATCCAGGCACACACACAGCAAGTAAACGGCATGTACTAGTGGGCTGTGGGAGTGTATATATGTTATCCAATCAACAGACTCCCTGCATTGCTTCTCAGGTGTCCTGCATGTCCCACTGGGGTCCCACAGGGCCCAGTGAGAGGATCCTTATGGCTACTTTATGCTCCATCGCACGGCAAAAACAACAGACCTACAAGCTCACAACACGTCACGTCCACAACACATTGTGAGCTTGTAGGTCTGCTATTTCCAGCGCGTACCGCCGTCATACGAAACAGCATGCATCTGGTTTTACCCACGTTACGTTAAGGGCGTAGTGTTGTACATGCATATTGTACGTTACATATCATATTTATACATATTTTTTTCGTTTATTTTTACCACCTTACTGATGGTGTTGCCATGACTGTGATGTCCCTCCATCATGCTGTATGTTCTGTACTTATTTTCCCCTTGCCCTGTAATCTTTTTTTAACTGCTGTACTGTCTTTGGTGCCTGAATTTCCCCAGCGGGATCAATAAAAGGTCTTATCTTATCTTATCTGCAAGCTTCTGTACTTCTCCATCCGCCAAATAATATGCGTGTGTGTGTGCGTGGGTGGTGTGTGTGTGCACATTTTCAAGCACATCAACACTGATACACAGAACATCCTCTTTGTTAAATGTAAACAAATCCTATGCTGCTTTTTAAAAGGTAAGATATAGTAAGATCACTGATACCCGAGAGGAAATCATGTTTTTCTGTCCTCCTCCTCCTCCAACCACACCCTCCCACCCCTATAGAGAGAAAGAAGCCAATTGCTCCAGATTAAGCAAACCCTGATAATTCACACTGCCACACTCAGCCACCCCCCCCCCCCCCCCCACCCCCCCCAACCTACAGAGGCTTTCACTTGGACAGGCTGAGCAAACAACCATTCGTAATGATCCCGCCGTCGGGCTGCATTTAGCTCTAATCTGATATACGGCGGCAGCGCCAATTGATTCATCATCGTCACGGGGGCATGCCTGCTGCGGTGACAGGCTGGCGTGACGTCGCAGCCGACACAGTAATGGAGACGTTTATATCCGTCCTCCCCGACGCCGTCGTGTCATCGGAGGGGGGGATTAGGACAGCAGGGGGGGTTGCCTGGCGGGCGGGCAGACAGACAGACAGCACAGGGTTTACATCTATTCTCCACTGCTGGTCCAAGCAGGCCTGAACTTCTGCTGGGTTAGAGAAGAGCGATACGGGAGACTTTTCATGTTCAGAGCAAGACGAATGACACCGGCCTTGGCTTGAATCGCATAGCATACGTCTAAAACGTGTTAGAATGGAAAACATTTTGAGAAGAATATTTATTAAAGCTTGTAAACAGCATTCCTTGCTCCCGACTGCCAGAGCGTGAGCCGTTTCAACAACGCACACACACACACTCCATCTGGAAGCTCTTGTCAAACACACTGTACAAATAAACGACAAATTGGGATGTCAAAATCAAAGCGATGAACATTTCAAAGAATGTGATGTTAAAATATTAATTGGAGTAAAAACTCACTAAACATGAAAGATTAAGATTAAAATGCGACGTGATGAGATGTGAACTCTTTAGCCTAGTGTTGTCATGCATAATTTGGAAGTGTCTGTGACAGAGAGCACAGACGGAATATTGGAAATAGATTACAAATGTAACACATGTACTTATTTATTACAAATGATGTGATGTCCACCTGAGTGTTCATTTATGTCTGAGAATCTGCACACACACACACACACACACACACACTCTCTCCCGTGTGTCATTCTCACTGCTGTTGCGCCTGAATTTTCCTCCAGCGATCGATAAAGGTTTATCTTATCTTATCTTACAAGGTCACCCAGGTAGTGGCTTCAAATAAATCCACATTGTCCGGGCCAGGCTAAATTCACCAGAGATTAAAGCCCGGAGGCTTCATCAGCTGTGACATGTGAAGAAAGGGAATAAATACATATTGAAGTAATAACAGCAGGGATGAATCAAAGGAGCCGAGGGGGGTGAATCACCACTTCACTCGTGCCTTAATGCCGTATAGCCTAATCCGCATTAGCCTTTGCCCATTCAGAACGCAGCTATACATGTATGTTTAAATGAGGCCCCCTTAATCTCCGCCACCCGTACTCCACTATGTCTGGGGAGGAGTAAATCTAGACGAAGATTTCCAGCTTTTATTCTCTCTGTGATTACATATTTGTTGTTTGCATCTGCTCAGTGTGTAGTGATGTCACGGCTGTGAGGGATTAACTCGCCATGTTGACATGTTTAGAGGTGAGATTTCTTTTACATCAGCCTTTAAATATGTGCTAAGCATGCTTTTAATATCTGGCGTTATGTCGAGCCGCGGCGAAAGATGACTTTCATGGCGACATTAATGCAGTTTTAAAAGCAGCATTAGTGCGATTTCAGCCCCTCGGGTGAGGAGCGACACGTTTGAGCATCAGAGAGTGCAAAACACTCAAAATAGGCCAGAATAGTACTGTACCACAGCAGATGTGACAAAGGCCAGTGCTACTTTCCCTGAATCAACACTCATCCATCAACATTAGTATTGTTATTCACTCTCAAGACACCTTATTCATTACCGCCGAACAGGGGGCGAAGGCTTAAGAGCATTCGCTGGCCTTTAGGTACTGTCATGCTACTTAAGGGGGATTTATTGTGAGACAAACTACACTTAAAAAAAAATCTTTAGCAGGACCACAGCCAGCAACGGCAATGGCCCAAACATGCGTGCCTGGCTCTGTGGAGAAGGATGCTGGGATTGCCAGTGGGCAGGGTTGCACCTTATGGCAGCACACATGGCACATTAAGTAAAAAAAATTAGGGGCGAGCAGTCCTATAAATGTTCATTAGGGTTGTCTGGGAGGGAGTGGCTGCAGAGGAGGGAGACAGCAGAGAGATTAGGGAATGGCGTGGAGTGATTGTAGGGAGCCACATTAGTGTAAAAATGGGGCCTTGTTGTAGATTCATTTTACACTCTCAGAATTAAACTCACTGCTGTGTGGAACCCAGGGGACAGGAGTGAGGGGGGTGTAGAGTTCCGAAAAGGGAAAAGAATAATCCCAAAAAAGTAAAGGCAAAGGTGAGGCAGAGGTGAAGAAATAAAGGAGTTACTACAAAGGTAGCAGCAAACCCTGGAAAGTAACGTAAGCCTAGAAACATCAGATATTATCTGAGCATGCAGAGATGAAACGGCATAATACTGTATCAGGAAGCATAAAAAAAGCTGTGTTTGACCTTCTTATTTTCCTGGCGCATGCGGGCACAGCATGCCTGGCCTTCAGCGTTTATAGGCTACTGTCAACACATAGTCCTGGGTCGTCAACACATAGTCCTGTGTGGTCAGCACATAGCCCTGTGTGGTCAACACACATAGTCCTGTGTAGTCAACACATAGTCCTGTGTAGTCAACACATAGTCCTGTGTGGTCAGCACACATAGTCCTGGGTCGTCAACACATAGCCCTGGGTCGTCAACACATAGCCCTGGGTCGTCAACACATAGTCCTGGGTCGTCAACACATAGTCCTGTGTGGTCAGCACATAGCCCTGTGTGGTCAACACACATAGTCCTGTGTAGTCAACACATAGCCCTGGGTCGTCAACACATAGTCCTGTGTGGTCAGCACACATAGTCCTGGGTCGTCAACACATAGCCCTGTGTCGTCAACACATAGCCCTGTGTGGTCAACACATAGCCCTGTGTGGTCAACACACATAGCCCTGTGTGGTCAACACACAGCCCTGTAGGGTCAACACACATAGCCCTGTGTCGTCAACACATATAGCCCTGTAGGGTCAACACACAGCCCTGTGTGGTCAACACACATAGCCCTGTGTCGTCAACACATATAGCCCTGTAGGGTCAACACATAGCCCTGTGTGGTCAACACATATAGCCCTGTGTGGTCAACACACATAGCCCTGTGTGGTCAACACATATAGCCCTGTGTGGTCAACACACATAGCCCTGTGTGGTCAACACATATAGCCCTGTGTGGTCAACACACATAGCCCTGTGTGGTCAACACACATAGCCCTGTGTGGTCAACACATATAGCCCTGTGTGGTCAACACATATAGCCCTGTGTGGTCAACACATATAGCCCTGTGTGGTCAACACATATAGCCCTGTGTGGTCAACACATATAGCCCTGTGTGGTCAACACACATAGCCCTGTGTGGTCAACACATATAGCCCTGTAGGGTCAACACATATAGCCCTGTGTGGTCAACACATATAGCCCTGTAGGGTCAACACATATAGCCCTGTGTGGTCAACACATATAGCCCTGTGTGGTCAACACATATAGCCCTGTGTGGTCAACACATATAGCCCTGTGTGGTCAACACATATAGCCCTGTGTGGTCAACACATATAGCCCTGTGTGGTCAACACATATAGCCCTGTAGGGTCAACACATATAGCCCTGTGTGGTCAACACACATAGCCCTGTGTGGTCAACACATATAGCCCTGTAGGGTCAACACATATAGCCCTGTGTGGTCAACACATATAGCCCTGTGTGGTCAACACATATAGCCCTGTGTGGTCAACACATATAGCCCTGTGTGGTCAACACACATAGCCCTGTGTGGTCAACACATATAGCCCTGTGTGGTCAACACACATAGCCCTGTGTGGTCAACACATATAGCCCTGTGTGGTCAACACACATAGCCCTGTAGGGTCAACACACATAGCCCTGTGTGGTCAACACATATAGCCCTGTGTGGTCAACACATATAGCCCTGTGTGGTCAACACACATAGCCCTGTATGGTCAACACATATAGCCCTGTGTGGTCAACACACATAGCCCTGTGTGGTCAACACACATAGCCCTGTGTGGTCAACACACATAGCCCTGTGGGTATGGGAGGATATAAGATTTGATCTTTTGGGAGGATATAAGCTTAAGGATACAGGGATGGGAGGATATATTTTTATCACAATAAAAACAATCAAGATAAATGTATGGACAGACTGTTGAAGTGATGCCCTATTGGCTACACAAATTCAAAATGTTAAAATTCAAACTTACTGGACCTCTTCACCATTTTCAACCTTATGTTATATGTTCATATAATTGCTATATAATATGTTCAAATAATATAAAAGAGTAGATGGAAATGTTGCCATGTTATAGCTTATGAGCATTAGTGAGGATGAAGTGCTCCTTTAATACTTAGTTTGAAGACTTAAATTAATAGTTTTACCGTGTATCCTACTGTGTACCGTAGATTAATTATTCAAATGATGCAGAGCAGGATGTAAATGTGCTGTTCAACAGGTTCATAAATGACACAGCTGGAATGAAAAGCACAGGAAGATGAGAGGGAGGCGAGGATGTGAGGTGAGAGGCTAATAATGAACCCCCCCCCCCCAAAAAAAAAAGAAATGTTTTAATTGAATTAAATAGAGACCTGCAATCTAACCTAAATCTTTTTATTTTCACCTCAACAGCACTGCTGTCTGCTACGATACCAGAATTAACCCAAGGGGATACATAAAGGCTTATCTTATCCGGATTGTGCTCTTTCAAAGCCGAAATCAGTCGATAAAGGCTGTCTTCCGACATAGCGTTGCATCCTCGGAATAAGGTTCATAGTATTGTTTAGGCCATTTGGCTGCTGATCATAACTAGGGTGAATTACAAAAGGTTAAAAGGATACATGGCCTGAGATTTACACTCAGTCGCTGTTTGGAAATCAAAACCGTGACCTATTGGCAACAGAAAGGTCTCTCTAAGCACTACCCCCCCACACCCCCCCTCCAGGGCCAGGGAGTGGGCACATTGGGGGTGGGGGAGGGTAGATAATGGCAGAGGAAGAAAATGGGTACCAAAGGGCGTGAGAGGAGCGAAAAGGAAGATGAGAGACTGCTTTGGTAAAAAGCAGGAAAAAAAGTGTTAAATTCACCCTTATAGGTTATTTTTTGCGGTCTCAAGAGTGGAATTAGCACTGAGATTTTTTTGCTGTGCTCATCCAGCTCTCATCCAATCAGCAGAGCGAGGCAGCGAGCCACATGCATTCACGGAGCAAAGGAGCATGAGACCAAGATATCTCTGGTTCTTTCCTGGGATGTGGCGGGATGGCAAACAGCTGGCACAGCATGGCCCGCAATGACGCCCCACAGCGATGATGAGAGATGAGAGATGGAGAAGAGAAGGCAGGATGAACAAGAGAAATAGGGCGTGTGAAAAAGAAAAGGGGAGGAGGTCCCACTGAGGGCGAGAGAGGCTAAAATAGAAGAGCAAGCAAAAAGGGGAGGTGAATGAGTATAGGAGCGCATGTGACGTCACGTGTGGTAGACTTCTGCTCTTCTCCTCTGCCACCCAGCATCTATCTGAGGTTATGGCTAACGAGACGCCTCTGCCTCCCAGTCCCTCTGTACTATCTGTGTCTTTTCTCCTAAATTTCCCTGGAGGCCCTTTCATAACGTGGCTGCTGTTAATTAATCTTCTTTCTCCTCCAGAAGCCCCAGAACCAGGTCCCTGCTCTGCAGATGATCTGGAGAGACGCTGACGGGGCTGGGGGGGGGGGGGGGGAGAAGGTGAGATGGCATTATTCTTGAATCTTGAAGAATCTGGAGAGTTCCTTTCTTCCTTCAGTCGAAAGTGTGATGGTTGTTGTACAGTAAAGTCTACATGGGAGCAAGTGACTGTGTGTGTGTGTGTGTGTGTGTGTGTGTGTGTGTGTGTGTGTGTGTGTGTGTGTGTGTGTGTGTGTGTGTGTGTGTGTGTGTGTGTGTGTGTGTGTGTCTGCCCATTTCTCACTTCCTTCCTGACAGAAGCTTATGAAAACCTACATATTCTGATTTGAATGTTGTTTTATCATATCAGAGGATCATATTAATGGAATAAAAGTACAGCTAATGTACATCTCTCAACTGACTAAGATATATCACTGTGCATATCACGGTCATGCAACACTGCTTTTGCTCGCCAGGAATGACATTGATGCTCAAGTGCCAAAGCCATATCATCACAAAACAGCCTATAAAGAAAAAAGAAAGAAAGAAAAGAAATAAGCATGTGCCCAGAGGGAAAACTCCTGTGTAGTTGCTCAGCATACGATAACCCTGGTCCACTTTTCATCCTGCATGGGAGGGAGACCTCGGAGAAGGAATCGCTGTGATGATGTAAAACAAAGTGTGCTTCCTTTTGATTTGCATTAGGGTTTGATTGTGGGGGCTGAGGTGCCAGCTGCTCTGCCTCTCACACAGCCTGTATGGAGATGAATTGCACTATGGGTGACTATATGTCACCTAGTGTCACGATCGCCATGGAAACTATGCAAACACAGTATTTCAGAGGAAACGAGTAATGAGGTTGATTACAGGTTTTTTTCTGTGTTTTCCCCGTTTCTGTTCCGTTCCTCCGTCAAACGCTCTTCAGAGGGTCTAGAACAGCTTGGCCAGGACATTGTATGCTAAGAATATCCCTTGCTTCTGCGAGGTGCTCAAAAACACTTTTTTCTTTTCTTCCAGGATAATATCCTGTAGTTACAGGACAATTAACTGTCATTCTTATGGGCATGTAAACAAATAAATGTAGTGCACACCTCCGGTGTCCTCCAGGGAAGAGTTATGCCTGATTTATAATTGGTTGTGTGCCGTGTCGCACACCAAAAATAGCCACTGTAGACGCATTGTGAGCTTTTTAAATTTTCAATGCACAACCGACATGCAACTAAGTATAAATCAGGCTTTGGTGCAGATAAAAGACATGTGAGGGTCCGGGAACACTTCAATCGGGCGGTGGTGCTGAATCACAAACATAATTTGAGCGGGAGTAAAAAATAGCCACGCTGCAATGGGTGCCAATATAACGATGACATACTGACGTGACAGTGCAGTCACACTTCAGCCGGATGGATGTATGGCTATGCAATGTATGTAATGACAAGAGAGTTGGAGAGGAGTTCCACGTTCTGTTTGAGTGCAAGAATACTAGCATTATGAATTTTAGACAAAAATACCTGCCAAAGTATTATATAACTCATATATCTCCAGTATGTTGAAATTAATGTTATAACTGCAATCTGACAAGCCAAAAGTTATTTGTAAATTGGGTGCTTCTATGAAAAACGCTCTTCGTCTGTTCAAATAATGCATGTCATGCCTTTTGCTACGTCTGTATGAATATTGTTATGTCATTCTATACTGTCTATTTATGAATCTGTGCTCCATACCATGTGAACATGGTCGTGAGTTAAATAAATGATGACGATGATGATGGAAATGAAGACAGAAAAGGAAGGGATATAGAGATGAAAGGAAGAATGTAAACAGTGAGGGGTGTGGACAGGGATGCTGAGAGAGAGTGTCAGCTTGGGGATAGGGGAATGACAGCACTGTGGCACTCTAGGTAAACTGGTTTAGTAGTACCTTAAGGCTTTCAGACAGAGGCATCATTTCAGAAAACAAAAATTGACTCACTGCGTAAAAAAGTGACGCAGTGAACAGAACATCTCAATCTGTGTCATATGATATGTCACTTGCAGACATGGATGGATGGGCGTGTGGATTTAGGTGCACTCCTAATCAACGGCCATTGTAACACTGATCTAAAATCGGATTAATCAGCAAAAACCTTCTGAGGCGGAGAATACATGCATAAAAGAACTTTAGGTTAACTGCAAATTGCTAGAGGATGAGCATTCCTTCCGACCTCAAATGACACCCTTTCTGTCAGATACAAACGTGTGCATGCGCACACAAGGTGCGCAACGTTTGTTTGTTTTTGTCTTACAGTGAATATGGAAGTCTCCATTACCCTACATGTGCCTGTATGTGTGGACAAGCACAGAGTTTCAGCACCCAATATCTGTAGACTGACTGCGAGTCTAGTGAGCCTACTGAACTGTGTGTGTGTGTGTGTGTGTGTGTGTGTGTGTGTGTGTGTGTGTGTGTGTGTGTGTGTGTGTGTGGGGCACATAATAAAGATCTGGTGTTGATAGCACTCTGAATGAACCTTCTCTCTAGTACTAGCACATATCTTCTCTACATCTATGTTTCCGATGCCCTGTGGAGATGGGAAACTGAGAAAGGTGGGGTTGAACAAACCTCAGAGCGGCCACACTGATCAAGGTGATGAGAAAGGAGACGGCAGAAGGCAGGAACGGGAAGGGCGGCGTTGTTCAAGCCGCGGTGCTGGGCAGAGCGGCTGCTCATCCACAGCAACTGTGAGGCCTCAGCGCAGGTTTGTTTGGCTTCACCGATGCACAAAACGTAGCCAATTTACACCTGCCAGTCTTGTTTGAAGCTGAACAAGCACTACGGCACAGTGTGTGCAACTGCTAATGAGACAGAAAGCAGAAATAGGCCTTGAGCGAGCACCAGCAGACCAACCATTAGTCTTGGCGTGCACTGGCTATGCTGGACAACAGGCCGGGCTAGATAGTCCCCTAGTTTCTGCCGAATAGCTGTGCTTCATGCTCTCAATCTCATTTATGCATGTCTCCGTTGCTTAAACTGGGAGAGTAACCAAATCTGCATTACTTGCGCGCTGGGAGTCTTACTTGCCTTGTCGTGATTCATGAGTCAATATGTGCAGTGTCAAAGCACAGCGAGCCCCAAGACAAGCCAAAAGCCCCTTATGGGGAATCAGCGTTATTCAACTGCAGACTGAACTTCCTCCGCATGCAACTTCCCCTTGGAAATCACAGAAATTGATGGAGGCAGCGAGGGGTTGTTTGTGCAGAGCACAGCAGAGAGAAGAGGTGGGGGTGTATTGTTCCGTCAACTTTTGTAATTACTGCACACATTGATCTATGGGTATTTCTGAAATCATTAAATATTTAAGAGAGTGTGATTTCAATGCTGGGGTAGTTCAATTGTCAGCAGCATGTTGAAAATAAGTGTTTTCACTTTAATACGTTATACGTTATCCTTTGAAAATAAATGTGTGTAGTCTCATAGTCCATAAAAATAAACCAATTAACCAATCAATCAATCAATCAATCAATAGCCCTCAGTAATTTGTCTTCAACAACGTCCCTTGTTTCACTTCTAATGCTTGCTCAAACCCCTTGGGGTCGAACTCTAGATAGGTTCGCTCACTAATGGTCTGCAATGTCCTAACAACTTCCTAATTTTAATTGTAACCGTAGGATATCTCTGTTCCAACACCGAAATGGGATCTATTCAGGCTCATAAACCCTGGGGATAATCTCACTCCAGTCATACTGCATACTCACTCCAGTCAATCCATACTGCATGCTCACTCCAGTCAATCCATACTGCAATTTTCATAAAAAATGTTTAATTCCCTCTTGATCATCCAGTCTTGCCATTTAGAAAAATACAGGGTCTCATCAAGATTATCAGCAGGCCGGCTGAGCCTTGAGGCTCAGCCAGTTATGGAACAGACTATGCTCTCAGTGAGTGTGAGGACCAGGGGATTGGATCTGATCCCTGTATTTTCTGTCTCTCTCCTCTCTCTCTGCCTCTGCCCTGGGTTTCGTCTCTCTACACTGACCTATATGAAAATAAAGCATAACATGCCAAAAGTTCAAAAGAAAAAATATTAATCAGCAGAATTGAAACTCATTTAAATCTGTTTTCATAAATGTGCCCCATGGTAATAACATAACAGAACAAAGTCAAATTCTAAAGATTAATCCCTTGGAACCTTCATCATTGTATGCAATAGCCTGTAGCATGTCAGCTGAAATATATTGCAATTTGCAGATATGTAACTTTCTATTTTGTTGGGACATGTGCAGCTCTCTTGAGACTAGTTCATGTCTGCTTTTAATACAGTAGCAACCCAACAGGATTATGGGTTGTGGGAGCAGTAGTTATACTTTAGTCGTTAATGCTACTAGCATGAGTGTTGACCATATCAGACCATCCATATCAAGAGTGAGTTAAGTGGGTTTTTAGTAGAACGGGCAGAGACAAACTGCCAGTAGCTAGTGAAAAGTGGTATGTGATATAATATTGCAGTGAGTTACAGCTGTTATACGGATCTGTTCTGCTGTCTAGCACAGCATCTGAGTAATTGATGTTTGTGTAAATATCAGTGCCAGCTTTTATTGAAGGAATACTTCACCTCAGTACATCCCCGGCCCTGATACAAGACACATTTTACTTTGAGAGTTATTGTGGAGTTTATAAAACTGATTTTTGATATCTTTTTTCTGTTGTTATTCATGGACCCCTATTTTATTCAGTTCACCCAAGTATTCTCTTCGTATTTGGATTCTTCATTCACCATGATGACGGAATGCAACACAAACAAACATTCTCCATGAATTGAAATCATCATGGGGTGAATAATTGATAGGAAAAAAAGGTCAAACCGATTAACTGCTGCAGCCCTTCACTGTCCAGTATGCTACAGTATTTTATGTCAGTGTACTAGTGTGAGCATTATATTACTTTGAGCATTATTAACACTCAAGCCGAGAAATAATTACAAAATAAATCTATTAAGTTGATACTTAATTTTTGATTAACTTTTGCTGCAGCCCTGAGATACATTACTGTTGCCTCTACAAACTATACTGATGCAGAGGAACTTATGCCACCTATAATCTTACAAATTCTCTCTTATCCGATTATGGATCGTGGGGCTGGGGCAAATAGGATTTAGGTGTTGGGAGCCTAAATGCTTGGCTGCACTGATTAGACACGGGGGAAGACTTACATAATGAGAAGACTCCAAGAGGGGAGTAGGTCCACTTAATGATAAGCTTGGATGTTGTAATACAACCTGATACTGTAGCTCACTAAAGGCCAAACAAGGTGACTTAGAGTGGCAACAGGAACCCGTTACGATTCCTACAGGTTGGATTTACCGTTTAGAGCAGCTGGAAGAGCCTTGTAAAAAGAAACTATACTGCCTTAGAACAAGGGCTCCCAAACTTTTCAGGCCGTGACCCCCCAAAATAATCATGTTTGAACTGGGGACACCGCACCCTGAAAAGCACTTGGAATTGTAGGAGTTGAGGCATTACATTTAGTTTGACTCGGTTCCACAGATAAAGTGAAAATAGCCTAACTATGAAAATAGCCTAACTATGAAAATATCCGAACTACAAGCTCACAATGCAGAGATCGGCTATTTCCAAAGTTAGTAGTAATGACGTAGTAATGGTCTTATTATTAGTTTATTTATTTTAGAGGTATTAAAAAGGTCTTCAAAGTCATTGAATTGTCACTTTAGAAATGTGTAGATACCCTGTATACACTTACAGTATACACTGTATGTTGGTTTGTTTACTGTTGAGTGAGAAAACATAACATTGCACATTAAGCTAATCATCTGGGGACCCCCCAAAATCATTTGGGGACCCCCAGTTTGGAAACCTCTTAGAAGACAGTATTGACTTCAAAAGGATGATTAAAGTTGGCGAATTATAGTAATAGAAAGAAACACACAAACAGATTTCAAAAGGGGGGCTTGATAATATCCAGGGCCATAATGCAGTCTTAACTTTTTACGAGTACTTTTTCTTACTTTTTTGGCGAAACAAGCCTCAAGCATTTCTAACAAATAAACACCAATGTCTTTCATGTACTGACAATAATTCATGAGGAGATGAAAGGATGGCAATGAAACTCCGTGATAATGGTGAACCCTGCTTGTTTTTGACCCACGGGAAGGTGTAGACACCAACTCACTAAGGGCTCAGCATACAACACATCGCATTTCTTCAGTCGGAATATCAGTTATTTTCGGTGAGTGACAGTCACGCAACAAAGTAAAGATTTGGTTTAACGGCCTCCCTCTCTCTGTGAATACAGTATACTACTCCTCTCCCTCCTTTCTTACAGTCTCCCCACCCTCGTAAAATACAGCAATATACACACTGGTCCACAAACACATCCCTCACTGCTGTGAGAGCCATACACAGGGAGAGGGTGGGAGAGTGAAAGCTTGCCCGCAGTGTTCCAAAACAACAGGCAGCAGTGATGATGAAACTACTGTACTAACAGTGCAGTGGCATAATCTGCTCACGTCACGTTTTCATCTGTATAATTACTCATCAATATGCCATGTCATTAATAACGACTCATAAACGTGATTTCCATGCGAGAACGTTAACCAATCAGGAAGAGCGCCATTCATGCAACTTGATGCCTATTGTTCACATTTACACAGAGCAATTTCACATGCAGCTGCACTGTATGAAGAGTGTTACAGTATGGACATTAGTTTGAGGGGTTTTGTTTCAGTGCAGTTACAAAGCTACAGCCTCCACAGATTCTATCATCATCAACAGTGTCTGCTTCTGAGGGCTCCAAGCGTGGGCGGACAAAATAGCTCCAGGCTGTGCCCAGGCCTTGCTTAGCATTCCCCACTCTGACTAGCTTATTAGATAAAGGAGAGAGTAATGGTGCACATCCACATTAAGAGCAAAGCAGGGAGTGGACATAGCTCATGTGCAGTGGGGTGGGGTGGGGTGGGGTTGGGTGGGATAGAGAGAGAAAACCCCACTTGAAATGTCTGGAAAGTAGAAACATTGATCTCTTTAAAATGCTATAAATCCTCTGCCATTATTTTCGAGGGCAGCCCAAATGGATTGAATGGAGTTCTAAATCGAAAAGTACCTAAATGCAGAGGCCTGTCCGAACTTAAGGTCGGCACACAGCTAGAGTCCGATGTGATTTTTTATTTATTGGACAATCCGTTTTTATCGCCTCTGAAAAGACGCAGAAATTGAACTGGGTTCGACACCATCGCTGCCACTCGTACGTACAGTAGGAGGGCAATTTCAGCGTACAGTAGGTGTGGTAGGTCATAGAGATGTGTGTGCTTGTTTAAAATATTTGTCATCAATGCAACTAAAATGGACTCAATGTGCAAGGGACTTAAGGCTTCCGAGCGTATCGTAACTCTGGACATTCAGGCAATCCTTTTATTCATATTTGTGTGTAGATTTTTCTGTCATTATATCAAGGAGGTTTTCATGATCACAAATCAACGCAAAAGTATATTGCTGTTGCAGACCAGAAAATACATCTTACTGTACAATATATTAAACCTGAACACTTTGGGCAATGCAAGCACCCATGTTAAAGTAATATCAGTAATTTATGGTGCTAGGTACATGTTCTTAACTCATGTGAGTTCACGCTGAAACTCTCCGTAAATTTGTAGTTGGGTGGCAGGTGGCGAGGCCATGATATTTATAGGGATACTTTCACATCCATGCATGTACAGTATAAACACGGTAAACATATACACCGAATTGACATCTCATTTCCCATCAGACGAATTACACTTCAGGTTCCGGTTAGGGAAGCAGGTTTTAATAGACAAGCATGGTATGAACCACACTCACAGGTTCTCAATAAATCCTGACAAGATTTCACCTGGGTGAATCTTACACTACAAAACAATCTAGCCCATGACAAATGACTTGGTATGACCTAGTGTTAAATCTTGTGCACAACTACAGTATAACAACAGGCAGCCTTGCGATCTCAGGGTTGGTGCAAAAGAAAGTATGGCCAGCACATGCAATTACCTTAATGTAATTTATTGCAGCAGTCCCATAGAGTGGACGCATTCTGGCCAAGACGGCATTCTTCAGTATTCAGCCGAAAACAGAGCACCCACCAGGATCATTACAAGATATACCTTTTATTGTGAGTTGATTGAGCATGCCTTGTGCTTTGGACCAATCTCAGAGTAGATGCCATATAATTGATTGATATGTAGTGTAAGCAAACAATGCAAAAGTCCATCTTTGATTGTTTTTTTTGTCTCTCTGTCTCTCTCTCAAAAGGTTGACTGGCCTCGAAAATCTGATATAATATGGAAGCACATAACGTCATTTTTGTGCAGTGGTTAAGCTAAGACAGCAGAGAGATGAGATTCCCCCCACAGTGGAGCACATTTTAATTTCCCTGAGTGGCTTCCCATCCCCTGCTGTTCACAAATACACCTTAAAAATAAAATAAAAAGTTAACCTATGACTCCTAGTTTCATGCAACAGCAATTTTTAACATCATGTCAAATTAATTTCAAGAGGATGTAATCAACTCGTGTTGTGTCAAATGAGCCTAAAATCTTCCTTCTCCACTTGCAAAATGGGTTCCTATAGCAGCTTGGTGCTAGGAGAAAATCAGGGGAAATCAAACTAAGTATATCTGCTGAGAGATTTATGACAGCTATGGGTGAGGCTTCAGGAATCTAGCCCTTTCACATAGAGATTGCTCTGAGAGGTTTTACTACACGTCTCAAGCCACTTTGTTAAGGCACAAAAGGAACTTCTCACACGACATGAACTTCTTGCTCGTCATCCTGAAAGCTCACCACAGCTAACACACACACATGCGCGCGCGGCGCGCACACACACACACACACACACACACACTTTATAAAGTGCAGGTAGTAACAGCCCCCCCCTGCCCTACACTGCATGCTGGACAAGGTACAGTCATTGCATAAGCCGGAATCTTCTCTGTTTTGACCATTAGATTCATTATTCATTGGAAAGGTTTGAAAAGCTCCAGCTAAACATCTTGGGGCATCACTTGGATGACTCCGTCTCTTCCATCCTACTTACTGCAGGCTTTTCTCTGTCGCTCCCTGCTCTTCCCGTTCGCTGCCTGTCTTTCTTTCCCTCAGCTCGTCTCTCTGTATTTTTCTGTTAGCATCTCTCCAATAATTTTTTGCTGCTATTCCTGGCCCAAATCGTGTTGATCTTCAACTTTTCACCCCTCTCAGTCAGTGGTTTCAAAGCAGGTATTTTGCCACTGACAGCTGACGGAAAACACCTGCCATGACATCAGCGAGTGTGTGTGATCTTGGTCAGAAGTTTCAACCATCAGAGAGCTGTGCAACAGCAGTGTGTGATTCAGTGTGGATTTAGCCTTTAACCCATTGAATCCGGGATTGAATGGATTTTAGCTATAACCATTATTTTTATACTTTGGCTATTCAAAAATAGCAGATCTACAAGCTCATAGCGCGGCACAGAGGGCTGCGCTATGAGCTTGTAGATCTGCTATTTATTGAAAAATCATGAAAATTGGTGCAAATCTTTGAATATATATATTTTTAAGCGAACATTTTTCAACTCAAATCTTTGCTTCTGGGGATTATACAAATGTCTTCTAAATCTTTTTTTTTTTTGGCTATAATATCAGTGGTTCTCAAACTTTTTTCATGTCAAGGACCACCCAAAATTATATGTATTTGTCTGCGGACCCCCATCTCAAAATATTTTGTTCAGGGGACCCCAGAGGCAAAGATGAGAGTTAGAAATGTATATATATATATATATATATATATATATATATATATATATATATATATATATATATATATATATATATATATATATATATATATACATTCAAAGATGTGCACACAATGTCACATTATCACAATTTCTTTTCAATAATAGCAGATCTACAAGCTCAAAGTGCGCGCAATGAGCTTGTATATCTGCTATTTTTTAATAGCCAAAGAAATCTAAAGTGACACAGATGCGTTCCCGGATTGAATGGGTTAATAGCTCTCCAATCAGTTTGTGCTGCCATTCTTGGCCCAAATCGTGTTGATTTCCAACTTTTGACCCCCTCAAAGCAGGCATTTTGCCACTGACAGCCGACGGAAAACACCTGCCGTGACATCAGTGAGTGTGTGTGATCTTGCTCAGAAGTTTCAACCATCAGAGAGCTGTGCAGCAGCAGTGTGTGAGTCAGTGTGGATTCAGCCTTTAACTCTTTCACTGACAGACTTATTTCTGGCTGCGTGCACCCACTGGCAGCGATTTTTCAATTTCCTTAGTTTTTGAAGTAGTCACAGAATATTTATCTCCAGTATGATCAATCCCCTGATAGTAGAAAAAAAAAGTAATCGCGAGCACCAAACACCCCCCCCCCGCGTCCCGTCCCGTCCGCTTGTTACAGGCCGCTGAAAATAGGACGTCCAAAATACATAGTAAAACACAAGAGGGGAGATACAGACGATTTCCCAAAGTTAAGCTGGAAGTCAATGGAGCAGTAAATCTTGGGATCACGTGATCTCCTGGATCCGTGTGCATCTGGGGATGAAATGGTCACTGAAATGGTGTTAGAGAAAAGCGCCATCTAGTGGAAAAAACAAAAAACACAAAAAGTCGTCCTTGGCAGGCTGACCTTTTGGAAAGAAAAGTCGTAAAGGTCGTCCTTGGCAGTGAAAGAGTTAAGAGCTGTAGCTCTCACCCCCTTAGAGTGTGCCCCTGTTCATTGTTGATGAGTGTAATCGTAGATTCATTGACCCTGGTGGAAAGGTCAGTCCCTTCATACTTAACCTTTTTAAGGGTAGGGAGCTGTCGCGGGTGTCATAAACCAGCACAAGGCTCCAAGACAAATCGAAAACGCAGTGTCAGGGTGTAGGGCAGAGAAGAGATAAGGGGAGAGATGGAGTGAGAGAGAGCATGAATCACACACCGCTGAGATGAGTGTCTGTGATTGCTTTCAACAAAGGTCTCAAGTTGCCTCGTATAAAAGTGCACAGTTATGCATCAGGCTGGTAATAGCATTCCCCCGGTCAAGGGTTTTCTCAGTGCCATGCCCCCACCCTCCCCTCCAAAAACAAAGGCTTCCCTGACCTCAGGGATCTGCCTTCTCAGTCTGACAGATTGGAAAGTCTATTTCCCAGTAGTGTTTTCGGCTGTGGATAACCTTAGTATGATCAGAGAGGACTCACTTCACTTGGCATTGGGAGGCATAGAGACCCATTTTAAATTTGTGCCAGAGCACAGCACTCAGCAGAATGTCAATGTCATTTGATTTAGAACGGGATTTCCCTATCGAGGTTACATCGGCTTCCCCCGCCCGGTAGTGAACAGGTCAGCATTACTGAGACACCTCTGGAGGGGAAGAGACACGGAATTGGAGAATGTAAATCACTTTGAATATCACACAATGTATCAAATTGCCTCTACTGCTGTCACAGTTTACCTTAACCCATTTAGACCGGGAAATAGTCGTTGTCGTTTTTAGATTTCTTTGGCTATTGAAATATAGCAGATCTACAAGCTCATAGTGCGGCACAGAGTGCCATGCTACGAGCTTGTAGTTCTGCTATTTTTGAAAAATCGTGAAAGTTTGTGCAAATCTTTGTCAAAGATTTGAGTTTACAAATGTTCCCTTTAAAATTTTTAATTTTTGCACAAATTTTTGCACAAAATGTTCCAAGATTTTTCAAAAATAGCAGATCTACAAGCTCATAGGGCGGCACTCGGTGCCGCCCTATGAGCTTGTATATCTGCTATTTTTGAGTAGCCAAAGCAATCTCAAAATGACACAGATGCGTTCCCAGTCTTAATGGATTAAACTAGATATTGGCAGCCTCAATCCTGTCTGATTCGCTTGATAATATACAGCGTCCCTGTGTGAATGACCGAATGAAATTACTAAACCGTATCGTGAATCACTAGCTCATTTAGGGAGTATCGCCCATGCATGAAGAACACCATCAGGAGATTATAAACACACCGGCAGGAAGTACAGCACAGAGGCTTAGTGACAGACCATGCTCAGTAGTTCTATAATAACCCCTGAACCTGATGCATGGAGTGCGGGGTGTCATTACCATATATTTTGTTTTTTCCGGGTTTCATTCCCAAATCCCCATGCCATAAATTCAGCACCGGGCAGCAGAGGCTGAAATTGAATCTTGCATGATTCGTGACCTGTCTGGGGCTTGTGGGGGGGAAACGTCCGTACAAAAAGGCAGGCGACAAAAGCTTTTCGGGGACAAGGGCTCACAATAATGCACTCCAAGTCCGGGCAGGGCACCGGTAGGATGCTTGGCTTTTTTTTAGACACTTCTGTTCTGTCTCACACCTCACTCAGGGACTTATGTTTATGATTCATCAGACATCAGAATAGGGCCCTGCCCTGCCCTGCCATGCATGTGCTGCTCCAGTGATGGGAGGAGGAGGATGCTGGAGACTCTCACCATAAATTACCAGCGATTGGATTTCATTGGGGTTGACCCGTCTAATGGCGGACTGAGTCAGAGAGGAGAGGGAACAAGGGGGCGGGGGGGAGGTTTTTATATTAGGTTTTACATTACTACTATGGATGGTCTTCTTTACATTGTTACGCCGTCTGCCCCCCAGCTCTATAAGATGTCTGCTCTCAGGTAACAAGCCCGAGCGTGATGTGAATGACACTGAGGTTTGTGTGGGGTGTATAGTGACCGATACGTGACTCGTATCCATTCTCTTTCAGTTGTGTTTGCAACATCTATATTTATCCCTGACGGTCCGGTGTTTATGCAACTGGGCAAGGAAGAAGAAGCCTTGGCACCATCACAGGCACTCGGACAGCAAGAGATGCACATGTTTGTTTAAAAATGTGTCTTACGTTTTTTTTCTGTGCGATAAATAGGGACTCAGTGTACAAAGACCTCAACACACAAGAGCACCATACCACTCTCTCTCTCTCCCCCTCTCTCTGTCTCTCGGATAATGTGTCCTGTCATATACAACTCCCTCTCAGATAATGCGCCCTGTCACATGCCAGCGGGTGACTTGGCCCGGCTTGACGTGTTCCAGCTGTACATCGTGTATAAAGAAACAAACATGATCATAACTGGTGCGTCACCAATCCCACCCCCAAAGTAACACAGTTTAGCCTCCTCCACATAAAGATATGCTTGCTCATTCATAAGAGTCTAACGTTTAGACTCTAAAGCAGGGGTCTTCAACGTTTTTCAGGCCGAGGACCACTTATAGCTGAGAGAGAGAGAGAGATGAAGCAGGGACCCCCTCTCTATATTGTATAAAATTGTGCTTTTTTTACTCTGTCTGCCCTTTTTTCCCCCTCTACACCTATATACCTCTTTGCCAAAAATAGCTGATCTACAAGCTCACAACGCCTCGCAGCGCGAGGTGTTGTGAGCTTGTAGATCTGATATTTTTGGCTAAAGTTCTCCTCAGGAAAGGGATGCTAGGGTTCAAGTGGTTAATGTAAAAAAAACAATCATATCACACAAAGATTTGGCAGCCCCCCTGTAGTAACTCTGAGGACCCCCTAGAGGGGGACCCCCTGTTGAAGACCCCTGCTCTAAACTAATCTTCCCTAACACAGATAATGTGTTGGCCAGCCTGTTGTTGAGATATATATCACACCTGACTGCTTAAACCCCCGCTCCTCGCCTTCCATCTTTTTACCCCACTAACAACTCAGATAAAGCAATCCCCCGGAGACTGCAGCTCTCTCTCTGTACCTGATTCACCCCCTGACTACTGTTGCCAGAGAGAAGGATGAAAAACAGAAACGCTGCGTGGGAAAAAAAAAACCTGAAGTGAATGTATTACAAATCTGATCCAATATCCAGGCTGATATACACAAATGACAGGAGTTTAGCCTGAGTGGAAGTACGGGCAATATTACATCATCACACATGCCAGTGAGACAAGCCGGAAACACAAGACACAGTGTCGTTCTGCATGTGAAATCCCCAACAGGAAGTGTGAGTTGCGGGAGGCGGTGTGATCGCACCTCCTGACTCAGTTCCTTACCTTGGCAGCCACCGAAGAGCTGGGCTTCTCCAGGAGATCCCACAGCTTCTTCCTCTTGTCGGGGCAGCACGTATTGTCGAACTCTATCTCACCCTCTCTGTCCCTCAGGGTCTCCGCCTCCCTCCTCAGCTCCTCGTTCATTTGCTCCTTCTTCTGGTGGTACCGTGCCTGGCAGCAGGACTCCAGGTAGATCTCGTCGACCCCCCAGTAGTCCAACTCCTGGCCAAAGGACAGGGCGCACATTTCCTCCATCATGTGCAATTTGCCGGTGCGGTAGAAGTTCAGGATGGAGGTGAAGGCTCCCGGGTGTCTGTCGAAGAAGTACTCGTTCTCGTTCAGGCTGTAGTCGTCGCACACCTCCATCAGGGACTCGTGGGTGTTGCAGTCCCGCAGCTTGCCCAACCGGGTCCGCGGAAGCCGGTCCAAGGTCCGCCACAGCACCTCGTGGTTCAGACCTCCCACGTTGATGCGGACTCTCCTGGAGCGGGCTTTGGTGCGGATGATGTCGATGGAATCGGGGGGCACGGATGGAGTGGTCCGGATCTCAGTGGCCTTGAGCCCGGCCGGTTCAAGCTTCTCAGCCATGGTATCAGAGAGGACTGGACGCAATCCAGGAAGGAGGATGAAATAAAATAGGAAAAAAGGCTAAAGAAATGTTAGATCCTCCTTAGACAAGTCCCTCCATGGCTGAAAACAGAGGAGAAAGGATTTGTAAGGTTAAGAGCTTATTACACCTAGAAACTCTCCACTGTATTCAGGGAGCAGCAGTAACATGACATGCCCTGATATTTCACGATAACCACTTCCTATTTTATACTTAGTTGTAAAATGCTGTTGCGTGAAAATTGCAGATCTACAAGCCCACAGCTCTGTACTGTTTGTTTTTAATTATGAATGTCCAAAATAGGAACGCTGAGTTTGAAAGACTATAAGTCCCAGATACAGCAGAGCTGCTACATGAGATTGATTTCCTTTCATTAGATTTTGAAGGCGTCAGAGAAAGAATCAATGTTTTTTTTTGCAATCAATATATGGATGCTTTACCTGGTATTCAAGTCCATAAATGTTATGACTATATTAAGGCAATGAAGTCCTGTTTAAGCACTACTTTTAGGTAACCCAGCAGTGACTTAAAAATGGAATTAAATATTTTAAAGAAAGAACGGAATTCAATATTTTATAGAATTGACATTTCATCCCCTTATTTGAACAGAAGTGTTTAGCTGTAATGTGTGAGTGATCATCTCCCTGCCACAGTTAATCACTAATGTGACACTCAATTCTAGGATTTCCATGGATGGAAGCTCCATTAAACATAAATCCAAACACTTAACAGCAGCTGGATAGGTTACACAACTTAAATGTTAAATTAAATTCTACATTCTATATGCTTGTAATCATCAATGTAAATTAGCCATAGGTGAGTCACTGAGGCATGCAACCATTTCTAATTAAGAGTTATCCTGCAGAAAAATGACATAGGCTACTGTTAATGTTGCTGAACGAATGCAACAGTTATCAATTAGGGATTTGGCACCTGATTATTTTAATAGGCTTGTCACAGATGCCCATTTCACCAGCCAGATGGCAAAATATGAAAGTAAATGTTTTAGACTATAGCAGGGAAGACTAATATTATCAAATAAATTATAAAGGGAATTTTCCATCAAAACTTATGCAGTCTTAGTCTATGGTTTTGGATATTTGAGAAAGACATCTTACACATTGCAGCAGATTTTTCTCCATATCATATCATCGTTAAACAATTCTCAGGCAAACACATTCAATATGAACTGCACACACGCTACACATCAGCGACTGAAATGATTGTTTTTTCGACACAGTGAAAAGTAGTGTCCAATATGAACACACGTATGGAACATGATCAAGGTCTTTACCTTGCCGAAACAAACCACCTTTTGCATGCAAACTCCTCTTGATCCTCTCGCGGGGGAAGGAAAGAAAAAAGCAGCCGGGATCCCCTCTAGTACAAGCGGCCACGATTCCTCACAGTCCGCGGTCGCTGCGCTGAAAAAGAGGCTGTGTGTGACTGTACCACATTTTGTTGGAAAAGACCCAGGGGAAGAAAAAAAATCTCCTCTACAAACGATCAGAAGAAGAACAGTGGGATCTCATCTCCACAGAAGACTCTCGGAAAGAGTGTTGCCTCCATCAAAGCTGTGATGCCTGCGTGCGGGGAAAAGAAGACTGAATCTCGGTCTCTATCTGCAGACATACAGTATAGCGCGCGTAAAGGTGGCGCGGAACGGGATAGATAGATTGTAGCGAACTGCGGAGTGTCCCACTGAATACTACAGGGTGCTGAGCGGTGAGAGGAGAGAGCCGCACGCACCGGCTGCTGCCTGATGCACCACAGCCTGCTAGAGGTGAAAACCTAACTGAAAGGGTCTGAGGAGGAGGACTGCTGCATCTGGGATAACCCGCATATCAACTGGTCTGCTGTGTAGGCTACCGTACGTCCATCCATCCCCATACATACATACATACATCCCAAATCTCAGTTTAACGGTCGATACTATATATGGCAGAATGCTATGTGGGCGACACAAACACGCCTGATTGGCAATTTAATTGACACCACGTGGTGCTGGATGACGGAGAACTACCCCTTTTAAAGAATATTGAGAATGAGAACTATCCCAATAAAGTTATGTTGGACCATGTTCGATTAATTGAATACACAGGAGGACCCCAATGGAAACAAGCCACAGTGCTTTCTTGGGTTTAATCCTTTAATAGCATCCTTTTGTATAGAACTGTTACTTTATGTGCTTTTTTTGCAAACTGTTAATAAAGTATCCAATCAATCAATCAATCAATGTGATCCAACAACACTTGCTAAAAAAAACGACATGGCCTATTATTCATATACTGAATAAATTGCTGGTTATTTATTTATTTTCAGCACAGTTCTGCCCTGCACCTCTAAAGATGATGGCCATGTTGATTTGGTCTGTCCAACACTTTTGGTCCCACAAAATACAACTGGACAACAACTGGCTGAATTGTCATGTACATTGCTCTGTGTACCTTATGCTCCCCAGACTCTAGGGAGCATAAGGTACACAGCAATCTCTTTGATCTATGACTAGGGCAGAGAGGATGAACCCTAGCCATTTGACCTTTATCTAGTGCCTCCCTCAGGCCAAAATGTACACTCTGCACATATGATAATCTAAGGCCACAAATTCCACCAGTTTTCAGTTTTAAATGCATTGTATAGCTTTCTTATTATCTTAATTGTGTTTTATTTAAAACATTTATTCAAATCTATTTAGCTGTTTGTCTACGTGTCTGTGAATATAGCCTACAATATAAACAAAATAATCCTTTATTTTAATTATTATTATTGTCTCCGCCAGGCCGAAAGGCATGGCGAGAGAGTATGTTTTACCCCTTGTTTATTTATGTTTTAGCCCTATGTAGTGAGAGTGTCTAAAGGATGGACATGTTTGTTTGGTTCAAACCACGTTCCTCTTGGG
>NC_139959.1:14902212-14904712 GCF_963454915.1 Gymnoscopelus microlampas | reverse complement strand
TCTGTTACTGTACCTCAGAGTGCTCGGACCTTTGGACTAATAATCGGTTAGCCCCTCTGCAGGGACACGTTTGATGTCATAGTACAATGCTTTGTCATTGTCAAAGAGTCATCGTGTCGTGACACCGTCATGACTTCTGCTGTACAATAGGTATACACTCGTGGACTGATGTAATGTCTTCGCATGTTTGTCGCTCCTCGTGCATGTCCTGGGAGACTGGAAAGTACTCCCCGTCCAGCAGTGTGGGTGGATTATAAACCCAGCTGATACCTTTAATTGCTGTGTGTGTGGGGGGTGGGGGGGGGGGTGTAGAATATTTAATTCCTGAGCATCATGTGGGCATGCGGGCTCATGTGGGCTGTCGCCATAGCAACCCAAACTGTAGCATCAAGCAGAAAGTGACACTTCTTGCACGTGTAGCCAAGACTCTGTCAGTCTCGGGAGTTGCCAGCATTTGCAGCACTTTTTCTTTTATTTTTTTTTATTTTTTTTACCACAGAGTAATTAAATCAACTGATTGGTCACTTTAACCTTTGTTGCATTTATATATCCAGATGTAATGTCCACAAAGTGATTTTCAGATGAACAACAGTCACCTTAAGGGGTGGTGATAATAGACACTGAAGGCTGTGGTGCAGGCAAAGTTCACTGTTGCTGAACGAGTGCATATCAAATGTAAAAGAATATTTCAGAGGACAAGTCAGAGAGAGGGAAGGCAGGGGAGAGACAGCGTGTTGACAGGTTTGTAAGCTATTTGCGGGCACCGCTGCAGATATATCTATAGCGTATGTACACCCGTCTGCATGAAGGAAGCATTGACAGACAAGAGATCACCACTGCCATCCCTCTCCTCACTCACTCACTCTCTCGCTCTCTCTCTCTCTCTCTGTCTTTGAGCTGGTGCGTGTACAGTATGTGTGTGTATGGGCAGGTGCATGCGTGCGTGTGTGCTCCTCATTCCAGGCCCTGATAAAAGCAATAACAGATGATGGACTACAGTGGCATCCTCATTCCTGAGCCCTCTCCGCCTGCTGTAGTTCCCCTTTCCTATTTGTCGTAAAGTGTGCCCACTCAATCACCCCCCCCTGCCTGTTCCTGACAAAACACAGTGGACCCACTCTTACTCCACGGTCCCCGCGTTCTGACGCTGTCAGCACATAACAAAGACACATCTTCCATACCACGCTTCGTAACACACGACTGGAGAAGCCATGGTAGAGTTGTGGGTTCCAGGGAACCCCCTGTGAGCGGAGTACACACGCCTTTACAGTATTCACAGCAGCTTTATAAACACCACAGAGGTTAATTCATTTAGAGCTGTATCGTGTAATCTCAATGCTTATATTGTGTTCTTATGGATAATGAATGCGTTGCAAAGCTAACACCAACGCCTTGCATGTAAAGTGGGCCCGTGTTGTGGCATTAAGTCTGGCGAGTGCAGCAGTTATGGAGTGAGAGAGAGAGAGAGTCAGAGAGCGGAATAAAGAGAGCGTGAGAGAGAATCATGATGGAGAGAAACAGAGGGGGGCGGTAGAGTGAGAGAGAGAGGGAGAGAGAGTGTGTGTGTGTGTGTGTGTGTGTGTGTGTGTGTGTGTGTGTGTGTGTGTGTGTGTGTGTGTGTGTGTGTGCGCGTGTGTGTGTGCGCGTGTGTGTGCGTGTGTGTGTGTGAGAGAGAGATGGCTATAATTTACTGTGAGGCGCTGCAGGAGGGGAGACGAGAGTCGGGTGGAACCCTTCAGTTAAATTACAATAATAAGCATTCAATCGATGCGGGACACCTTTCTATTAATAGAGATAGCGGATCTACAAGCTCACAATGCGTCGCAGCGGGACACGTTGTGAGCTTGTAGATCTGCTATTTCTATTCATAGCAAAGCCGCACTAGATTGGAAACCTTGCAAATGAAAAGAAGAAAAAGGAAATACAAGTGTACTGTAGCCTACAGTAGGTGTTTCAGAATATGTCTACTACTGTATGTGCACAGATATGTGTGCATGTGGTGTGAGAGTGCTTTTAGGGGCATGGAATCGGGATGGGGGTGGGGGTGGGGGGGAGGGGGTTTCCACAGAGCTCTGGTAAACAAGCAGCAGAGACCTCTGGTAAACAAACAGCTGAACCTATTTATCATGGTCTTTCCATCAATTACTTTCCTTCTAAGGTGGCCTTACATATTACTTTATATTACTTTTTTGTGTGTGTGTGCAGTATGTATACACCTGCACATGCTTTCAAATACAAATACAAATTAAGACAGCCATAATGGCATGGGGTCAGAAGAATAAAAAAGGGGGCCCGGACGGCTGGCATAGCGGTCCGGGCACCTATGCTGCAGCCTAGGACCTAGAATCCTGATCCCGACGACCTTTGCTGCGTGTCACTCCCCATCTCTCTCCCCCCCATTTCCTGTCAGTCTACTGTATCTATCAATAAAGGCAGAAGGCATCGTCCTTTCTCTCTGCCTTACCATGTGCATTAGCCTTGCTGGCTTTGCCCAACTCGA
>NC_139959.1:14759712-14897212 GCF_963454915.1 Gymnoscopelus microlampas | reverse complement strand
AATCTGTGTTGTTTGCACTTCCAAGATAATGGTGGATTTGGCGATGCTCCCAAATACCCATATGCAGTACCTGACTCAGTTGGGGAGGTGTATGCCTCTTTAAAACCTTAAAAAATTAAATAAACGAAATAAATTATACTTTCGTACTATATGGCAAATTGGCTTTTCGGTCAAGTGTCAAGTGGAGTCAGTTTTTTTTTAGTTTTTTTGTTCCACCTAATCCATTAGATAGTCCTCATAATCAGTATATTCAGAACTGACAGAGAGCATTTTCTTTTGTTTCACATTTTGCATATCTTTTCAGCAAAAATATGACATGAATGAGTCTGTAAACACTTTTTTTTCTAGTTAAGGAAAGAAACAGACCTGACCAAAACACCTCGATCATCCATGCCTGCATGCTAATCTGTGCAGATCAATTGTGAGTACCACTTATGCTGATTATTGCAAAAGGCACCATGTTTATGCTGCTGTAAGTCAGTGGGCTGCATTGATACTGTTGTCAGTTGTGTAATTGGACCTATATGTAGAGTTATGATGTTGTGAGTCCTTCTGCAGAATAATGTGAAAGATTAATCATTTGTACAGGAAACCAAAACGTGCCCACTCTGAAAATCTCCCCTTTACTCCAAAATGAGCTCAAGTGAAGGAGACTATTAAAGGTTGAATGGTGTGTGTGTGTGTGTGTGTGTGTGTGTGTGTGTGTGTGTGTGTGTGTGTGTGTGTGTGTGTGTGTGTGTGTGTGTGTGTGTGTGTGATAGATGAATAGATAGATAGATAGATAGATAGATACACAAAAAGTTTAGCATTGGCATATAAGATTTATTTTGTTCATGGACGCAACCCACATACTCTACGCTGTTCATCCCACAAATGCATGTTCCTCACAAATGGGGCACAATTTAACCCATTAAGACCTGAGGCCGATTCTACAAATGCTATATATGTTGGATGTTGCTATCATTTATATAGCTAAAATCGCAGACGCTTTCCTGGTTTTAATGGGTTAAAAGGGGAACTAGAAAAAGTGCTCCTCGGAGCACAGGTCTCCGCCAGGTCAGGTACGTTATTCTGGCCTCCTGGTGGCGCTATAATAGGCCAATGTGAAAAGGGTGCCATTTATTCTTAGGTCTTTAACAGCAATCAGACACTGCATTCATGATTTGAGGCATTTTGTTCCAAAAATGTGTTTTGCTAAATTAGACCTGCTGGTGGCGCTATAACAGGCCAATGTGAAAAGGGTGCCATTTCTTCCTCGGCCTAGTGGGAATGTGCGTGTGAAATTTCACGGAAATCGCAAGCTGCGTGCATAGTTTGAGGCTTTTTGTTCAAAACGAACCAATCCTGCAAACTTTGGAAGCCAACCTTAGCCAATGAGGATGGAATATGGGAAATCGGACAGATCCTTGTTGATCACATGACTATAGAGATACTGTGTACCGATTTGCATGACGTTTGGATAAAATCTGTAGGAGTAATGTAAAAATGCACAAATCGGCCTCCTGGTGGCGCTATAACAGGCCCATGTGAAAACATTGGGGCAGAGGTTCTGAATTGGCATCCAGGGAGTGTGTGTGCACAGTTTCGGAGCGAACGGGCCAACGGTGCCGGGGATTAGCTGCTAACACACAGACAGGAGGGACACACACACGGACACACGGACGGACGGACGGACGGAGGGTAAAACATACTCTCTCGCCATGCCTTCGGCCTGGCAGATCTGCTGATACAGACACACACTGTCAGATCAACTGATACAGTTGGAAAGCCTGCTTATTGTCTCTAGAGACAATAAGCAGGCTTTCCAACTGTATCAAAGTTAAGGTCAAAAAACATTGTTACAAGAGAGAAATTATCTACCAAACCCACATTTCCGTACTTTTTGTAATATGTTTTATTATTTTATTGTGGATTATTTGAAGAACTGAGCTGTTCTATTACATTGTAGACAGTTTTATGATCACCCTCCTCCTGTGATACTTTACTTTACTTGATAGTTTATCAAATTGTAGGGCCCAATTATGTCGCCTGGCCCATAATGACAGAATCAGAGATACACTTCCTTAAATGGATTTGCTGGCACGAAACAACAGCTAATTGGTTGCCATTTGCCTAGAGCATCTGCCTAGGGAGGTCATTGGTGCACGTCCCCACCGGGAGGAGAAACCCTGGCAGACCAAGGACCTTAGCTCTGTGCTTCAACCGTTTCAATTGAAACGGGCCCCGCCCTCAGGGGGCCCCCGACTGACCGTCAGTCGGGGCCCCCCCACCCCTCAGTTACTGACCCACCGAAACCCGCTCCTGCCTGTGGTGTGTTGAACGGGATTTCTCTCTCGCTCTCTCTCACTCGCCCTCTGTCTCTTTCGCTCGCTCTCTCTCTCCCACAAATACACACACTGTTAGTTACACTTATTTACTGTTAAATAATAGCCTGTGTGAAATGTGGTGCATTGGGAGGTAAATGGGGAGACACTTTATTGTGAAGGACGACTGGAAGAGGAGAGGTGTTGTTGCTGCGAAGTTGTCGAGATGTCAGAACGCGGTATTGAACAGTGAAAAAAGTTGTCACGGTGAGCACACGGTTTTGGCACGGGTGGACCCAAAAGCAGGCACGGCACAAGGATAAGGATAAATAAGGCTTTTACTTGGTGAAACAAGGTAAATACACGAACAAATACAAAAACCCTCAGAAAACAGAGGGAAAACTTCAAGACAGAGTACAGGCAGGCACACCGAAAACAGGTACAATGTCAGAGCAAGGAGCACGGGCTGAGACGGGCTTAAATTAGCGAAAAGAGTCATTAGGTAGAATTAGGTACAGCCGGGCGAACCGCAGTAACATAGGCTCAAAACAGGGAAAAGTCAGTGGTGAGCAGGGGGGGGCGGGGCCGGAGGCACGGCGGCGCCCGAACTGTGACAGTACCTCCCCCCCACGGACGACTTCCAGGCGTCCCAGAATGGGGGGGGGGCAGTGAAGCGGACCAGAACCTCCGGTGGGGGAAGGGGCAGAGACGGGGGGGCAGCCAGGGCTCTGCGCGGAGGACATCAGCGCAGAGGGCACAGGCTGGGCAGGAAGGCGAGGCGTGGGTCGAGGCCGGGAAGGCCAACCGGGTCCGGCCGGGCTGCGGCAGGTCAGTCCGGAAGAGCAGGCGAAGACCCAGGCCGAGAAAACTGGAACGAAGCCGGAAGGCCGCCGGGCACTAGCCGGAGCGCGGCTGGGGAGGCCCGGACGGCGGGCGAAGGTCCAGGGATGGAGACAGGGGGGTCGAGGCCAGAAGGGCCGCCGGGAACCAGCCGGGACACGGCTGGGGAAGCCCGGGCGGCAGGCGAAGAACCAGGTGGGGGGGGGGGTGGGGGGGGAGGAGCCAGGGCTCTGCGCGGAGGACATCAGCGCAGAGGGCACAGGCGGGGGGGGGGGGGGGGGGGTAGAAGACAAAAGGCCCCGGACAGCGACAACCGGTGAACGAGACTCGAGCGGCCCTGCCGGGACCGCGGACCAATCAGGAGGACCGGACGCCACACCGAATACTGGCGGCGCCCGTCCAGGTTCGGACGTCCCGGCAGACCGCCCGTCGTTCGTCGCCGCCCGCCCGGGGCGAAACAGAAGCTGTAGACAGGACAGGAAGAAAGAGAGACAGGAGGAAAAACAGGGAAAAAGGAGGTGAGCAAAAAACGCCAAAAAACAACACAAAACTACTCTAAAAGAGCGACAAAACAGAACAAAAACTAGAACTTAACTCTGTCACTTCTTCGGGCGTGGGGGCCTCACCGGGCAGTTGTTAATGTGGTGGTCCCCCACGCCACAATAAAAACAGAGGCCCAGACGGATCCGCCGATCCTTCTCGGTTTCACCCTCGAAACCGGCGACGAGTGGATCTGGCGGGACAGACAGCTCCCCGGGGGCAGCGCCAGGGCGAGGAGACACCGCAGGCGGACGGGAAGACAACGCAGGCACAGGACACGGACGGGATGGCACAGCAGGAACGGAACAGGGGCGAGGTGCCGGACGGTGGCTCGACGAGACGACCCGTCGACGAGGAGCCCTCGCCCGCTCGCGGGAGAGGGACCGCGGACGGCGAGCCTTCTCGCGGGTCCGAGGAGGTGACCACTCCCGTGGTACAGGAGAGGAGGAAGAGGAGGACGCCCCAGAAGAGGAAGAGGGCTCGGGGTGAACGCCCGAGCTTGGCTCGCTGGACGAACCCCCGCACGTGGCGCGCGCGCTGGAGCGGACCGACGCCGCCGTACGGGAGCGCAGAGACGGAGCGGTGCCTTGGACCACCCGCTCCCAGATATCCTGGGTCCGATGGAGCATGGACCGCTGGCCGCCGGCCAGCGTAATCTCCAAGTGGAGCAGGCGAGAATCCATCCGAGCGAGCATGTCCATAATCAAATCCAACTTATCCACCTCGACATCGGTCTGGCAGGCGACGGACATGTGACCGCTGGGTCCAAGAGGCTCTGACATTCTGTCACGGTGAGCACACGGTTTTGGCACGGGTGGACCCAAAAGCAGGCACGGCACAAGGATAAGGATAAATAAGGCTTTTACTTGGTGAAACAAGGTAAATACACGAACAAATACAAAAACCCTCAGAAAACAGAGGGAAAACTTCAAGACAGAGTACAGGCAGGCACACCGAAAACAGGTACAATGTCAGAGCAAGGAGCACCGGCTGAGACGGGCTTAAATTAGGGAAAAGAGTCATTAGGTAGAATTAGGTACAGCCGGGCGAACCGCAGTAACATAGGCTCAAAACAGGGAAAAGTCAGTGGTGAGCAGGGGGGGGGCGGGGCCGGAGGCGCGGCGGTGCCCGAACTGTGACAAAAGTGATATGGGTGCCCCACATTAGCTCTTGAAACGGGGCCCCAGATCCTCAAGGCCGCCCTTGGACCAGATGGGGGGGCTATATCTCCACACTGGTCTGGGAACGCCTCGGGATCCCCCAGGAGGAAGTGGCTAATGTTGCCCAGGAAAAGGAAGACTGGAGATTTCAGCTGGAACTGTTGCCTCCGCAACACGACTCCGGATTAAGCGGTTGAAGATGGATGGATGGATGGATGGATGGATGGATAAATGGATTTGCTGGCAGGAAACAACAGCTAATAGCTTTGGCTGCCATTTTAGGTTGACGTTAATGAGAGTAAGATCAAAGAAAAACTATTACTATATGCAACTACGAGATTGGCTGGATTTGTATTTTTTATTTTCTGTTTTCATAAGCATTCATTCCTCATTCACGTTTGCTTTCAACTGAACCATGCCCAATTTACTTGATTTATTTATGCATGCATGTGTTCTACATCCTCCTGCCAACTTCAGAAATGAATGGTGCAAAAATGTGACTCAACAAATCTGTGGACATCTGCTATGTGTGTGTGTTGAGTTTCCTTGTTTCACTCATTCGCTGTTATGAGTTCAGCATCACTTTGCAGAGATTACTGGGGTTGCTTTCGGTTTTAGGCACAGGAGATGCTGTGATGCAGGGCTCAGGACTGAAATCAGAGGCAAGACTGGGCTTCAGGCAGGGGTCACTCTGATACCCCCTCCCCAACACAATGGCCATCTCCATTGTACAATCACCAAGTCGTTAGATAGACAACAGCATGGCTTGTCCAGCTGGTAAGTCCAGGCGTTTGGTAAATGTGATCTTCTCGGACAATTTACTAGATGGGTATTGAAGGCAAGGAAAGTTTATTTGACTCTGAGGGAAGATGCAGTAGCATTGAAACGTCAGTCATTCTCTATTTGTACTAGCACCTAAATAAAAAAGGCTTTAATTGTCTGAGCTGCTCCAGTGTGTTCTCTTCTTCAGCTGTGGTTGTCCTACTCCTGCGTTTGGATGAGGCGCGGTAGTAGACTCCCTTTCTTCTAAAGTTTATTTGTATTGCACGTTTCAACAACAAGGCAATGCAAACTGCATTACAACTTTTATAGATGCTGTTTCAGTGAGTCTGTCTGTGAGTCACACACGCATTTATGTGTACAAACGAACACACACACACACACACACACACACACACACACACACACACACACACACACACACACACACACACACACACACACACACACACACACACACACACACACACACACAGTTTAACCATTTATTTATGTCCACACACAGGGAAAGCATACAGGGACACAAATATTTTAGGTGCAGTAAAGGTTACATTCACAAACTCATGGCTATGTCCTCATGATACAACATGCATGTCACTCAGCACTCCATTGGAAAAAGTAGTGGCGGCTCCGCCATATCTGGCAGCAGAGACAGCACAATACTTTAACCAGCCTTTCTGCCTCGTCTTTGGGCATTCCAAGTTGTTGAAACCCTCCAACAACCAATCCGTGGGTATGTGTGTCCTAGGCTGGATCACATAAACAAAGTTCTTAGTCTTGCACTGCTGCTTGGTGCTAAAGCGCTCTCTGTAGTTGTTCTCATGGGCCTCGAAGTCCACCCATTGCTATTCCAACAGCGGACGGACATATCGCAGGCTCTATTGCTTCTCTTTCCGGTAGCTGTTCACGGGAAGGGCCGTCAGGTAGCGTCGGCTGTTGGTAGATTCCACCGGTGAGAAGTGCCTTTTTGTATGCAAGCTACATAGTTCACAGAAGTTGCAAATGCATCCACACTGCACCTACTACATTGACGATGGTAGTTACAACGCACACACACACACACACACACACACACACACACACACACACACACACACACACACACACTTTATTCCCATAGTTTGCTGTTATGTCTCCTGATTTATTCAAGCCTACTAAGTGCTGTTCGGGAGGGGAGTAACTGCCGTCAACAGGTTACCTTTCCCAGGGCTTAAATTGTTAAATTGGAGACATTTTGCAATAGGGAAACTTTCTGCAAGAAGGAAAACCTCAAGTGGGGAAATACTCTCCTGGTATTTGTTACTTTATTTAAAAAAACAATGTAAGTAAGAGCACTGTCCGAGTGTGTTATAAATTCCTACTAGAAGGAATGTGAGTACAGACTCCAGTCTTTCATGTTGCCTATTTCTATAACAAAACTAGAAAAAGTGCTCCTCGGAGCACAGGTCTCCGCCAGGTCAGGTAGGTTATTGTGGCCTCCTGGTGGCGCTATAATAGGCCAATGTGAAAAGGGTGGCATTTCTTCTTAGGCCTTTCAATGGGACACTGCATTCATGAGTTGAGGCATTTTGTTCCAAAAATGTGTTTTGCTAAATTAGACCTGCTGGTGGCGCTATAAAGGCCAATGTGAATGTGAAAAGGGGGGCATTTCTTCCTCGGCCTAGTGGGAATCTGCATACAAACTTTCACGGAAATTGCACATTGCATTCATGTTTTGAGGCATTTTGTTTAAAACTGACCAATCCTGCAAACTTTGGAAGCCACTGTAAGCCAAATAGGATGGAATATGAAATATCGGACAGATCCATCAGAATCACATGACTATGGAGATACTGTGTACCAATATGCGTGATTTTTGGACAGAATCTGAATGAATAATATCCAAAAATGTATTGTACATAAGTCGGCCTCCTGGTGGCGCTGTAAATGGCAGATGTGAAAAATGCAGTGCAGATGTTTTTCCTTGGTCTCTAGGGAGTGTGCGTGCAAAGTTTCACGCAGATCGGTGCAGTTATAGTTAAAAATGCAAATCGGCGTGTTATAGCGCCACCATGAGGCTGATTTGAAACATGTCAAGTGGCATTTCTTCCTCGGCCTAGTGAGAATGTGTGTGTGCAAGTTTATGGAAATGGCAAGCTGCGTTCATGATTTGAGGCAGTTTGTTCAAAACGGACCAATCCTGGAAACTTTGGAAGCCAACCTTAGCCAATGAGGATGGAATATGGGAAATCGGACAGATCAGGGTTGATCACATGACTATAGAGATACTGTGTACCGATTTGCATGACGTTTGGTTGAAAACTGTAGGAGTAATGGGGAAAAAGAGGTTTTGCACAAATCGTCCTCCTGGTGGCGCTATAAATGGCCCATGTGAAAAATGTGGGGCAGAGGTTCTGAATTGGCATCCAGGGAGTGGGTGTGCACAGTTTCGCAGCGACCGGGTCAACGGTGCCGGAGATTAGCTGGTAACACACAGACAGGACACACGCACGCACACACACACGGACGGACGGACGGACGGAGGGTAAAACATACTCTCTCGCCATGCCTTCGGCCTGGCGGAGACAATAAGAAGTGTCTGAATGGACAGAACGTGAGTGCTGGCTATGATTTCTTTTATGATAAATTAAGTCCTGACATGTATGTATCTGGGTGATTTCACTTGAATGAGTAACACTCAAGATTCAAATCCGGTCTCCCGCATGGTTTAATACACGTGCGCGCGCACGCGCACACGCACACACACACACACACACGCACACGCACACGCACACGCACACGCAAATCTAAAAGGGAATCCCCTTGGCCAGGGGAGACATTAGGCTTTTGGGTTTCAAGCTACCTATACCTTCACCCCTCTGACCTCCCCCATCCAAGAATCTAGATCTGGGTCATGGCACCAATGCAAAACCCAAGATTCGAGCCCCCGTCTCCCGCGTGGGAAACAAAAGGGAATCCCCTCCTTGGCCTGGGGAGATACAGGCTTTTGGCCTTCAGGCTGAGCAACTCTGCTACACAGGTGACGCTAAAGTAAATGAGCTACAAACACAATCTGTGATGTCAAAGTATTACATGTTTTCCCCTTTGGTGAAAAAAAGGTCAAGAGTCCTCCTTGTTTAAAAGGGTCAGCAAATTAACTTGATGGTGATGTTGGCCTAATATTTCATTGAAGGGATAGAGAGGGGGTGATAGATGTTCACAACAAACCACATGCAAAGGTTCGGGTTCCTGAACCACAAACGTCCTTGTCCCTCCCTGACTGAATGGGAGCCTGTCAGAGACTTTAGACTTAGTTCCTTTCATTCATCATACGGCGTGCCTGACAACCACGCGCGGCATAACGCACCCTCTCCCCCCGCCGCCTGACAGTCCAACCTCTTTGTCCAAAAAGGTGAGTTGTGATGAGAAGTATCGAGATGACGGATGGTCATCGCCATCACGGTGAACCCCTGAGGACAGACACATCACTGTTCCCACATTAATCCATCAAGACCGGAAAGGCATCTGTGTCATTTTAAGATTTCTTTGGCTATTAAAAAAATAGCAGATCTACAAGTTCATAGCACGGCACCGAGTGCCGCGCTATGAGCTTGTAGATCTGCTATTTTAGAAAAATCTTGAACATTTGTGCAAATCTTTGAATATATATATTTTTTAAGCTAACATTTGTAACTCAAATATTTGCTTCTGGGGGGTCCCTGGAACAAACCATTTTGAGATGGGGGTCCGCAGCCAAATACATTATCTAAAAATGTTTTTCTAAATCCCAACAGCATGTTGCTATATCAGTGGTGCTCCAACTTTTGCTATGTCAAGGACCCCCAAAATGATATGTATTTGGCCACGGACCCCCATCTAAAAAATATGTTGTTCCAGGGACCCCCCAGAGGCACAGATCGGAGTTACAAATGTTCGCTTTAAAACATATATAAATATTCAAAGATTTGCATACATTTTCCATGATATAAAAAAAAAATAGCAGATCTACAAGCTCATATTGTATATCTGCTATTTTTTAATCTTAAAATGACACAGATGCGTTCCCGGATTGAATGAGTTAACCTTCATATAGGAATGGATGAGACACCTGCTAGCTTTCACAAGGGAATGGTATCATTGTTCTAAGAATACCTTGTTCTGGTGTTTGGAGGGCACAGATAGAGACCTGCTGTCTTCGGTCGCTCACTGCGACAGGAAAGCCCTGGGCTGATTCTGACTGTCAGTGATGGAGCGACAACGAAGCCCTTGGTGTGCGCAACAGGCAGACGTAGCCTCTTGGCAACAGTTGAAATGTTATCCCTCAGGTGCTGGGTAACGCACACCTGTGGGGAAGTCTGGCTTGTAAAGCTCAACTCAATCTATTTGATTACTGTGACAGGGACAGAGGTAATTAAACCATTCGAACCCGGAACGCATCTGTGTCATTTTAGATGTTTGCGTTGGCTATTCGAAAAATAGCAGATCTACAAGCTTGTCGATCTGCTATTTTTGTCGTGAAAAATGAGTGCAAAACTTTAAACATATATTTTTTTGAAGCAAACATTTGTCATTTGTCAAATGTTCATTTGTAAAACATTTGACAAATGTCTTCTAAATCCTAACAGTTTTCTGAAAAACTATTGTTGCTATATCCGTGGTGCTAAAACTTTTTCTTGTCAAGGACCCCCAAAATTATGCTTTTGGCCGCCGATCCCCATCAAATGATTTTGTTCCAGGGACCTCCAGGAGCAAAGATTTGAGTTAAAAATGTTGTTTAAAAAAATACATGTATTCAAAGATTTGCACAAATGTTCAAGATAAAAAAAATAAAAAATAAAAAACAGATCTACAAACTCGAGTGCTGCGCTATGAGCTTGTAGATCTGCTATTTTTGAATAGCCAAAGTATAAGCATGATGGTTATAGCTAAAACATCTAAAATGACACAGTATGCATTCCCGGTCTTAATGAGTTACGCTACTACAGTTTAATCGTGCTGAGTATGATGCAATGAATGTTTCATCATTATCCTTGGTCACTGGCAGTACAAATGTAGTGTATTCTACTGCCAGTACCTGCATTCAACAGGTACAATAATCATACACGGTTGCCTCGCTATCATTACAATAATGAACACCATCCACAGCAACAAGCCTGGTATATAGTTGAATTATGGCCAGTAGATCTGCTGGATAATATAACACCAGAGGACATTTATTTCCCCCACTTCCAACATTATGACATTGATTAGGCATTGCTTTACATATATTTTAAATTATGTTTCTTGTTGTTGCTCTTTGATTTAAATACAATGATTCAAAAGTCATTAGCCTGCGCATGGCAAGAGGATATATATTTCCCATTATAGTAATAGATTGAAGTTGCGACACACCACACTAAATGTCTCTGTGTTGTCAAGAATACAAATGAAAATTCATAGTTAATGAGTTAATTCATTCCCTGTGCATAATGGGACCGATATCAAAGCTTTGTCATGAGCTCAGCATATTTAAGGATGATTTCTTTGAACCAAAAGCAAACAGGCTCTTGGTCATGCACATATGCTTTTTAATGTAATTCCCACACTAATGCAGTCTTTGTATAACAACGCTCAATCAAACATGTGGTACAGCAGCTTGGCTTGAACAATCATCGATTCGGATCCATTACATTTCAAGGTTAAACCAGCTTTTGCGTTCCTGATCCATTGTTGGAATGACATTGAGTGCTGTCTTTTTTTAATGACTAAATCCATCAGTATAAGCATTTCAGTTTGAAATACAGCTGCTGGACCCTGTCCTGTGCAAGGTGTTTAATTGTCTGCTTTCTAAGTGCCCCCTTGGTTTTTATTGGACTAATTTATTCTGAATGGAAACCCTAGAGGGTATAAAGCCATTTGTTTGACATTGCCAGCTGGACTCTGTCCGATAAGAGACATTTTTACAATGAGGTTAAGCTCTGGGGTTTGAAAATACACAATGTGGAGAAAAGGTTTACCGAGACAAAAATCAACTTTATGTCAAAATCAAAGGAGAGGCCCCCGAAAACAAACCAAAAATCTGAGAAGGAAAACTGGAGATCTCAGAAGATGGAGAGATAATTGTGTGATGGGCAATGAATAAAAAAAAGAATTATTCTTTTTTTTTTTTTTTTTTTTACAGCGTGTCTCTGTAGGATGGTAGCTGAGAGGGTCTGTCTGTTAGTCCAGAACTAATCTTGCAAACCATTGGACTGATCACACGCACGTGCACACACACACACACACACACACACACACACACACACACACACACACACACACACACACACACACACACACACACACACACACACACACACACACACACACACACACACACACACACACACACACACACACACACACACACACCTCTGCACATATGCACTTCCTGCACACACATCCCTGTGTGCACTTAGTACATGTGTATTTGCATGCACTCAAATTTCATACATACTTCACACAGGAATATGCATCCCTAAGCACATTTCAAGCATATATGAATACAGATAGTTCCATTACAGTAACTGTAACACGCAGGCAGGCTGGCAGGCAGGCAGGCAGGCAGGCAGGCAGGCACGCACGCACGCACGCACTGTACAGTATACACACCCCAATGTATTACTGTACAACGAGTACAGAGTTATAAACAGGGCACCTTTTCATTTGGGTGTGTTGACCTGTGTATGCGGGAAGCTGTTTGCTGGGGGAGAGAAGAGCGGTCCAAGGGTGAACAGTACACAGCTCTCAGCAAATGAAGCTGAATTACACTGAAAATAAAGTATTGTGCAGTGGTGAGCAAGAGATGGAGTTTTTCTGTTTTCTGTTATGTCCTACCTCAGCGGTGTAACATTCTTCTTCATTTGTTCACACAAACAGAATTTGTCAGTAAAATCTCGGATGACTCAAAGATGACTTAACAGGTTAAAACGTAACAATAGAAGAAGACTCTCTGCCTGTATATGAACAAAGTTATGAGCTTGCATAAATATCCCCAAAACAAATAGGCGGTTGCCAGGGAATGATTAAACTTTTTAGGATTATTTACAGTGTGTGCTGAGTAGACATACTGGGAGTTATTTATTTGTGTACCATCAAAAGCATTTATGAGTCTGTTTCAGCAGTATGCTCCACACGACCAGTCATAAATCTACTGGTGTATCTACTGCTCTGCCTCTCTCTCCCTCCCGCTCGCTTGCTCGCTCATCTCTCGCTCACATCTCCCGTCCACTCTCATCTCTCAGGCCCCTCATCACCTGAGTAAGTGCCTGGTGCACATAAAGATTCATCATCAATTACAAATGTATCAGTCCTGATTGGATTTTTGGGATGAGCCAAGGGGGGGAGGCCATTTGATTTGTTGTCGCCGCTTGTAAAGGGTGGCACTTGATAACCGCCACATCAGAAGTTGAAGCATGACTTGAAATTATTGTCCCTTGATTTAGTCGCTACCGCATGGCAGCAAAGGTCTGCGGTCCAGAGCGCCTTGGAGGCCCGGACAGTGAGGAAGCTGACCACATATCAACAACTTTGCTGATTGAATTCCTAGATGGTGACCTCTGTGTTGCCATAACCCTCCTCCCCTGCGCCCCGGCCCTCACTTTCCTGTCTCTCTGCGCTGTGCTATCTAAAAACATAACACAAAAAACCCAATACATTTCTATGAATAAAAACAAAAATAATAATAAATACAGCGATAATACGGGGCCAGGAGAGAGAGAGAGAGAGAGAGAGAGAGAGAGAGAGAGAGAGAGAGAGAGAGAGAGAGAGAGACTGGAGAGAGAGAGAAACATGGAAACTGGAGAGAGAGAGAGACATGGAAACTGGAGAGAGAGAGAGACATGGAAACTGGAGAGAGAGAGAGAGAGAGAGAGAGAGAGAGAGATAGAAACGGAATAGATTGGAGAGAGAGAGAGAGACATGGAAACGGAATAGATTGAGGAGAGAGAGAGACATGGAAACGGAATAGATTGAAGAGAGACATGGAAACGGAATAGATTGATGGAAACATAATGGATTGATTGGACATCTCAACCTATTGCCATTAACAGGAATCGAACTCTCAACCTTCGGACTAATAGGCTGCAACACTACCTATAGTGCTATAGCTTTGTCCAGGCTGATGTTGTCTGTTGAAGATCATAAACTCTTGCCTTCTGTCATGAACCAAGCCAACACTAAGATCACTCGTTCACAAACCATTTACCAATAGAGAAATTGTATGTCTCCTCGCAACCGAAAACAGTGAAAGCAGCCGATCTACAAGCTCAGAAACGCGTTGCTATCTGAAAAGTTTTGAGATTGTAGATCGTCTATTTTCAGAATGAAGTATGTCATACATTGAAAAAACGTACTCTCAAATAAGCATTTCAGGTTATCTTTACCATTTGCACATGTAATCATTGATACAGTCATGTTGTTTGCAATTCAACTTAAATGAAGTCTGCATCAAGCGAGGCTTGAACTGGCGACCTTGAGATTGTGAGGCACTCATTTAAGGGAGACGCCATTGGACCAACAGACAAGGAACTGTGAAAAAGGAGATAACACAGATGATACAGTTTCACGCAAATAGCTGAAAAATCCTGGGTTTAAGTGTTTTTCAAACTGCTCAAAATTGCGGACAATCTAAGGGCGGAGCTTACTGGTCAAAGCGATATATGTGTTCCTCATGAGTCAAGGCACAAGTGTAAGCAAGTTTCACGACTTTCGGCCAAACGAGGCATGACTTTTGCCTGTTTAAAGTTTGCATTTTCAAAAAAATGCTATAGTGCCCCCCTTTGGCCAATTGGAGTGAGATTGGTTTCAGTGATATTTGGAATGACTCTCTACATTACTGCAACGTTTCAAAGAAATGTGAGTCTTGCATGTATGTGTTAGGGGCAGATGAATAATTTTCATAAAACTGCAATAGTTAAAATCTATTTCCTCCTGGGATTTTTGAGTAATCTGCACGAAACATTTTACACATGAACTTAGGACCTTTGCCGACAAAACAAAAGCGGCGGATTTTCCATAAGTGAAAAAATGCAGAAGTTATGAGCCAATGGCTGTTTTTCATATAATTCAAAATGGTGGGCGATCTAAAGGTCAGAGGTCAAAAGTCAGACCACGAAAGTTGTCGGGCATGAAGAGACGCATGTGTGTATCGAAGTTTCATGGTTGTAGGTCAAACAGGGCATGAGTTGTACCTGTTCAAAGTTGGCACTTTCAAGTGAGTGCTATAGCGCCACCCTTTGACGAATGAGTGTGAGAATTATTTCTTGATAGTTTTTCATGAGCATCTACCATATGGCCGAGTTTCGTAAAATGCGTATGCACGGTTAAGCCAGAACTGCCAAAAACAAGTATTTTTCAAACTGCTCAAAATTGCGGACAATCTGAGGGCGGAGCTTACCGGTCAAAGCGATACATGTGTTCCTCATGAGTCAAGGCACAACTGTAAGCAAGTTTCACGACTTTCGGCCAAACGAGGCATGACATGCCTGTTTAAGGTTTGCATTTAAAAAAAATTGCTATAGCGCCCCCCTTTGGCCAATTGGAGTAAGATTGGTTTCAGTGATATTTGGAATGACCCTCAACCTTTCTGCAAAGTTTCAAAGAAATGTGAGTCTGCATGTATGTTTTAAGCGCAGATGAATAATTTTCATAAAACTGCAATAGTAAAAATCTATGGAATCCTGGGATTTTTGAGCAATTTGCACGAAACCTTTTACTCATGAACTTTGGACCTATGCCGACATAAAATAGGGAGCGGATTTTCCATAAGTGAAAAAATGCAGAAGTTAGGAGCCAATGACTGTTTTTCATATAATTCAAAATGGTGGGAGATCTAAAGGTCAGAGGTCAAAAGTCAAACCACGAAAGTTGTCGGGCATGAAGAGACGCATGTGTGTATCGAAGTTTCATGGCTGTAGGTCAAACAGGGCATGAGTTGTACCTGTTCAAAGTTGCCATTTTCAATTGAGTGCTATAGCGCCACCTTTTGACGAAAGATTGTGAGAATTATTTTTTGATCGTTTTTCATGACCATCTACCATATGGCCGAGTTTCGTAAAAAGCGACAGCACGGTTCAGCCAGAACTGCGAAAAGTGGCAGAAGAAAAAGAAGAAGTGACAGAATACTGCCAATAACAAAACAGGTCCAGAGCTGAGCTCTGGCCCCGTAATAATACATCAGACTTATAGCACTTTTTTTAGTACCCAAAGTCGCTTTACAAAACAGCTTAAAAGCGATTTTATTAGGAGCAAAAAAAGAAAAACATTAAAAGGCTAAAAAGAATAAGCTAAGACTAATATATAATATAATCTTGAAGAATACTCTCAGGACTCCATTGTGCTCCACAAGCCATAATCAAATATTATTCACACGTGTCAGATAAGCATTTCTTCAGCACTTAAAAATTAAACAGTCTTACACTAAGCTCAGTACAATGTAGGAGGAACTGTAAGTACATTGAGTGATTCAGCTATTTGGACCCACAGCCAGTGTTATCCAATTCCAGAAATCTATGTGATCTCCACAAGGTGGTGTCGTCATCATTAGTTGCATCATGTTCACAGTCTTGTCTGGGTGTCACACATAATGTGTGCTTCTTTGAAATGAGAGCTTCCCACATTGCATTCACATTTCTAGCATGACACTGAACCCTAACTGCTCACCAGGCACTTTTCAACTTTACCCACAACTCTACCCACTGCTCCTATAGCTAAGTCCTTTAAATGCAGAGGACAATTTCAAGGTATGTGCAAAAGCTTGGCCAATACCCCAACAACATCTAAAGGGCACACATATTCTGAAAATTAATCAAGGGAAATCCAGTCTGTAGCATTTTTATATGAGTCTAGATGTAATATTGCTAATGTAATAGGCTAATATAATATTGAAGCCTATTAAACCTGCCTGTGGACCACTGTTAGCTGTTCGTCTTCTGGTTTTAAGAGCTAAATGTGACTGTGGAAAACCAATCGCTGTGGAGAGGATCCCAATTAAATGAAACGGAGAGGCCAGGGCGTTCATTATAGAAGTTTTGGATGAATCAGGCGGCCGAGGCGGCTGTTAACAACCTTTGCATTGACCTTCGAAATGAGAGTCTGATGGATTCGTTGAAGGCAGTCAATTAATGTTCAGTCATCCACCCATCCTCAGGTGCCATATAAGGCCAAGGAAGCATGGCAGCCCAGAGTGGCAAGGGCTCATCTACCATTCCCATCTCTTATCTGTCCTTGTCACTTTCAGCTGTGCCTTTCAGCGTAATCCCTTCATCCAACTGTCTGCAAGTCTCCATCATTTTATTGTCTCCCAAAACCCTCACTCTTATAAGGCATTGAATCAAGAATCACAAGAGGGTTTATTTGTCACTATACTCATCCTGTACAAGCAGTCCGCAATACTGCATGTGCAAACATTGGCTTCTAATCAAAAGTAGAAACATACTACTCTTCTTGATAGGAAAACAATTTAATGATATTTATTTAGTACTTAAGTCAATACTCAATCAATAGCAGCAAGCCAATGGTACAGGATGACTAATTGTACCATATTGACTTGAAATCCAATTATTAAAGCACCAACCCCAATGACACACTGCCTTGGTGGGCACTCTCGTTGCTGCCCGTCAATACCCCCCCACACCTCCCAACACCGAGTGGTGTCAGAGTGAATAGGCCTTGTCTGTGCCATCGAAGTGGAACTAACTACTCCTGATCGGTTTACTGCCATTCTGCTAATTTAGAGATAGCGCCTCTTACAAAGTTTTTAAGTTGAAGCCCCACTTTACAGTTTCTCCGACAAACTCAAGGCCCCTTTCCACAGTAGCAGAGAACGGTTCTGAGCTTGATGGAGGATGGCGCCCGGTGGGGGCTTGTTTAAGGCCACAGAATCGCATCTATGCACACAACTGTTAACCGTTTTAAATTCAATTGTTACTATAATTCTGTCTGATTCAGCGCCATGGGCCGGGGCATCAAGGCCACTGTGGCTTCAGGGCATATCATTTTATGAGGGGCAGAAGGCCAAACTAAGGAGCCATAGCAGCCATGGCCTCCATCAAACTCATGCCCTGACTGACACATTCTCACACTGACAGTGGAGGAAACGATGCAACATACCACCCTCATCAGGTGCATCCCCATAGCTCTCCTTCTTGAATTAAAGAGTTGAATATGTTAGAAAGGTCAAGGACAATTAGTAGATTGACCTGCACGCATGCACAGATATGTGTGCGTGCCTCGCACATATCTGTAAGTACTGTAGTTCAGTTTTTGAAGTTCACCTGAGCAGTAATCCTGGTAGCTGGTTCGCCTGATTACCAAGCGTAGCGTTTGATTAAGCTATAGGCTTAATTCTAATCTCAACTACTTTCCCTTCGGGTGCAAGATTGTGTCACTGACAAAGTTATACTCAGATCAAGGAACCAACTTCCAGGGGGAGGTTAGAAAGAGTTGAAGGAAGCCTTCTACAATGTAAGCCCTAACCAGCAGCAGCTAGCTACCCAGCATTCACTTTAATCTACCTGCAGCACTTCACTTTGGTGGTGCAGGAGAACGAGAGATGAAGCAATATTTAATATTCTGAAATATATTTCCCTAGCTCTTCTCATTAAGTAAACACACAGCTGAACCTACAGTACATCTTATTTGAACATTAGTCCCTTTCAAATATTGTACTTTTACTCCACTACAACTATTTGAAAACTTTAGTTACTAGTTACTTTGTAGATTTTGATTAATTATTACAAAACATATACCACTTCAGCCCTATATACTGTACATTTCGGCCATTTGAAAATAGCCGATGTACAAGCTCACAATGCGTCGCGATGCGACACATTGTGAGCTTGCAGATCTGCTATTTTCAAATGATTTTTATACTTTTGAAAACTTGAAATAGGACATTCTGTATAATGAGTACTTTTACTTTTGATACTTTAAGTACATTTTGAAGCCAATACTTTTGTACTTTTACACAAGTACATTTTGAATTCCGGACTTTTACTTGTAACAGAGTATTTCTATATTGCAGTGTTGATACTTTTACTTAAGTGCTTATTTAGTACTTTTTCCACCACTGCACCTTCATCAGAGGAGAAGAGAGGAGCTCATGAAAGGATTGCCAACAGGTATGAAGGTTTGTATAACACAAAACAAATGCACACATGTGTGCATAGTTTGAATTTGGCTGTAATAAATAAAAGGATTTATACTGTACGATTCGATTTGATACATTATATATATTTCTATGACTTGAAAAACAAGTGGATTGGGAATAATAGCAAATACTGCACTCTGCCAGGTGCCAGGGGTGTGAGGGCAAGGCCTCGCAGGCTGAGCAGATGGCATTACAGTAGCATACAGAAACGACACCACCGCTTCTTACTCATCCAACCCTGCTGGCAGCAGCTCCAGTAGCTTGCAATTGTTTTTCCAATCCATCCCATGAGAATCCACACAGATCCCCAGATAATCATAAAGGATTTATGCCTCAAAGGTTTCAGGCAGACGTATAAGGAGCCTGCAGTCTGGCTCAACGCAACTCAGCTCTGCTCAACTTGAGGCTCAAATAGATAGGGATGAGAATAGAGGGAGAGAGAGGGACATATGCAGTCAGACAGAGGCAGACAGACCTAAAGAAAGACATGTGGGAGAGAAAAAGAGTGATGAACTCAGAAGCCGCCACCTGCACCATTCATTGATCTCTCTTGTGGCAAAAGTGGAGCAACCAGGGGCCATATGTATCAAAGTTTGCACAGCATCCACACTAAGTACAGTAGATGCGCACACAATGGGCCTCCTTCACAATAAGTGCATATTATGCACACATTATGTGCTTAAGCCATTCTTTCAAAAGTTTTAAACACAAACCTGCGATTCCTCAACATACTCGTCATATTTGGCCGAACAAATTCAGGTACCAAAATTTTTGTTACCTGAATTTGTTCGGCCAAATATGACGAGTAAGGGAAGATGACAGAATGCGGACTATGTAGACTTGACATTTAAAACAAGGCAATGTTGCCATTAAAAACACTGAAAACAAGTTTAAGTTAAACACATTAATGGGCTGCACTATTTCTGTGCATTCCTGTTATCCACTGAAGCCCACCCACCTCAGATGCTAATAAGTCATTTTAATTGAGTTCTTTTTTTTAATTCAAGTCCTTTTGTTATATGCATAATAATCCAACGGGTAGCTATGGATCTACTCAGTCAACCTTTCCTCCAAGAGATCATCCTTTTTTTGCAGTACATGTGCAGTCATTGTACTTTTCTAGCACATAAGTCAGTGTACTTGTCCGCGTGCACGCACTGTCACAAAATATGGGAGCCACGCAGATGGCCTGAGCTGGTGGCTATTAAATGAAATAAAAAACATGACATTCAGGAGAGCCAGCTGGCTCTGGACAACCTTGTCAACACACAGGCATGCCGACTAGATTCCTGAGGCGGGCTGGTTTGGTGGTTGACAACAGGGGAGTGAGAGGTTGCCAGCACATCATCCTTTCTTGGAGGGCCCCATTTATGGATGTTTGTCCAATATTTGGGGCGAGTTCGCCTTTCATCTTGCTGACAGATGGTCCTTGTTCTCCACCTGTTTCCTTTTTCTTCTGGTCTATTCTTTTAGCATCCTTAGCATTCTTTTTTTTACCTGAGCCACAGTCTTGTTCCCAAGGAACACAACATACTGCCTCGGTAACTGTCTGAAGCCCAATCCTTTTTTTTTTCTTCACCATTGTCACCCTGGAGGAAACTATCGAAAGGGGTCCTTTCTCCCTTCTACCTGGTTTCCATTTCTTCACTGGTGAAATGTCTTTAGGGGCCATGCCTCTCTTCTGTCAGCAACTTCACTAGACACCTCTAGTCAAACGTATTTCTTTATAGAGAAATGGCGGCGTGGCAATATGCAACTGTAAAGAGAAGGCAAGTATATGTAAGCCTGCAATGTATAATGATTGTGATTCACTAACACAGGCATGGTCAGAATATTGCACGTGCCATGGAACAGAGTAATTCTGCATAGTGAATGAGGCTCATTGTTCTGCATTTCTCCGTACAGATGTTTTTCCATCAGAGAAATCAGTAGAATTGTGCACACGTGAATGCACATTTCGATCCAACTCCAGTTATACCCCTAAATGTTTTGAAAAACTGTAACCCATTCACAGCCTTCACATTTCCCAGTGTAATTCATGTTAATTTCAGTAAAATTAAGAGTAACTTAAAAGACTGGGAAATCGAAATATTTGTTGAGGAGGAGGAAAACAATAAATAAGCATTATTTTGCCGCATAGTAGTGGCTTAGCAATAGAAATAAAAAGTGAGGGTGAGAAATGGTCTCGTGAGATGGACTTATACCATCATTTTGGTTATAGGGTTGGTTCAGAGCATTGTATTAAAGACAGACTCAAGGTTCACTAGACTTCATGGAAGAAATAAAAAAGTAGTGGGTCTTAAAAATGGAGGCCAAAAAGCAGATCAGTGCCCACTAGGCCAGTGTCTCAGCCACTGAAGGAGGAGAGGAGACTGTAGAATTTTCTCCACTGGACCTGGGCCAGCACATGGGTGGTACCCTGGACTCTCTCTGAAGCTCTGTTTAGACGACAACGGTCTCTACAGAAAACGGCAAAATAAAGTTTCAGATGTGCCGTCCGTTTACACAGGAATGGTGTAAAACCACCTTCCAGAATATATATATTTCACTATTTCTTTTCAAGATCTTTTTGAAAATAGCAGCTCACAGTGATCTTGTAGATCGGCTATTTTCACCATATATATTTATTAATTCAGATGGGGGTCTGCGAAAAAATACAATAATTTGACATGCACATGTTTGAGGACTGTTTAAACAATGAAGAAAAATGAACTACACTTTAAAAACAAGCCCAAAAAAACACAACACGCAACAACCAATATTTACAAGCAACTTTACAGGAAAAAAAGCCCAAAGTCACTTATAATAAGCGGACATGGCAACCCACAGATCAGCTGCGCACACTACAGCGTTTTCAATCATTGGTGGCCACTCAACATACAGTATGCAGTTGTCTAATCATTTAATCTTATGAAAACAACATAGCCAGGTATAGCAGAGTAGCCCTTAATTAACAACATATTATCACTCTCAAGTCGTACTATAGTGACAAGATAGGGCAACATATGGCCATGTGTTTAGATTGTTTATTTCGATCCTCATTAACAGTACCATAAAATGTGATTTAAAAAAATATGTCTTCACCCGTTTGACGCGATGCAAATCACCATTTACCAATTCTCCCAGTTGTCCCGCCCACACTGGAATGTGGAAGTCACACTTAAAACAAGACGCAGGTCACATCAACGTCTGACGCAGGGCAGTCCCGTCTAACGGGTGCCGCATGTCCAAATCATTTCCCAACCTCATCACCTGTTTGTTAATGTGCTGGCATGAAGACCAGAAGATATCTCCCTTGGTCAAGGGGGGATTCCCTTTGGCTGAGTTAGCTGTTTAGTTTCCCATGTGAGAGATCCAGGTGGTACCACACTGAAATATTATGATGGTTAATTATAGATTCAGTTATCCACTACTGTGTTGTCCATTCACACTACATTTTTTTTTGCACATCAACAGCATAACAACCCAGATTGGTACAATATTGGAGTACAATAACAGTGTTCATATATTGTAATGAAGACAGCCATTTTACATTCGCATGTTGGCTTTAAAAAATAACATTTTGTTAAGACTGTTCAGCAAAAAGAAAACATCATTATTACTTTACTAATTAGCAAATTACCATTAAGTATTAAAACATGTTTCTTGTTCTGTTCACCATAGTGACAGCCAGAAAAGCTTGCCTTTGAGAGCTTGTGCACTGGAAGTATCTAATCCTTGGTATGACTAAAGAGATTTCCGTAGAAAATAATGACAGTGAAATCAGGGATGTACAATAGCTGACAGACATGCTAATATGTACACAGGCAGGGTGTGCTGGTAGAATATACTAATGTAACCAATTAAACCCCATATACTTAGTTGACATGGGTTCCCCCAGGGCTCTATACTTGGTCCGCTCCAATTGTCTGCTCTACACCAAATCTCTTCACCAGAAATTGACGATCTACAAGCTCACAACAAAAAAATAGTATTTTAACTGTAGGCTGAGCATAATTCAGTGATAGCCCAGTTTTTACAGAGCTGCCATTAACACTGTTGACAAGTCACACAAGTCACAGTATAGAGAGACGACTTCTGACCAGGGGATAAATGCAGTGTCAAGAAGCAATCTGCCAGGGCTAGAGTTGCTGAAGGGCACTACCCCCTTTTAAGAGGTAAGCTCATCTATAAGTGATGGAACACCAACAAGCACATGTGTCACACCCACACACACACACACACACACACACACACACACACACACACACACACACACACACACACACACACACACACACAGTACCACTTTGGACCAGGGCCATCGTAGGGTTTTGATTGACAGCTCAAGGGTTAATGGACTCTACATATCGCTGCTCTCAGCCCCTATAGCGTAGCAACTTGTTAACCCCTCCTCCTCCGGCCCTGACGCTGTGTGTGAGGGATTTTAAACAACGTTTGCCCGTGTAGCCTGCAGATGGTAGGGGTTACCAGCAAAGCACTCAATATGCAAATCAGTGTGAGTGGGTAAAACTGGCAAATCAGTGTGAGTGTGTAAAACTGGCAATAAAGTTTTTTTTCTCTAATTTTTTTTTCATGTTTATCGGTATTAGTGGTATGATGTGCATGGCTGAGCAAGGAGCGAGAAAGCATGTAAAAAAATAAAATATATATATTTTTTTCATGGAGTGGTGGCTTCTGCAGTGTGTGCTGTGCATAATGACATGAATGCATAATTCAGACACCAGAAGGCTCCTTCCCCTGCCATTGCAAGGTAACCAGCTATAGTCAGCAGTCGTGATCTCGCTTATAGCTCTTTTTGACTGCAAGACCTACAGTAACTCAACCGTACTGTACCGCGCCGCGCCGCGTAACGTATTTCACAGGTTCTGGGCTTTGTTTCCATACACTACGACTCGGTTTCATAAATACCTTAGTTCTCAGAGAAAAAGCAAAACTAGCCGATCTACAAGCGTTGTGAGCTTGTAGTTCGGCTATTTTAAACAGAAAACACCATCACAGAACCTCACAGGTTCTGGAAAGGTTCCAGGTTTATGCAAGGTTCTGGGTTACCCTTCATAGTCAAAAAGAGCCATATCTGACAGGTGCTGTCATATGACATCGTCGTTACCACACTGCTACTGAATATACTGTGCGTGTCCTCCAGAGGAAAAGATTTAAATCCTGTTTTCATTTCATTTCCATCAGACACACAGGTGTTTTTTTATTCATAGTCAAATGCTCACAGTATACACACACCCATCCATTTCCCTATTCTCTGTCTGTCTGTGTGCATGACACAAGATACTGCCGTCGTTAGCTGAACAAACACAGCTAATTATATTCAGTTGTTTATTTGTCTAATTATTAGACATGTCTCTAATAATACATTCCCATCCAGGTAATTAATCCAGCTTGCCTGGATGAGTCACACACACACACGCGCGCGCACGCGCAAGCACACATACACACGTTTTGAGTTACTATACTTGTGAGGACATAAGCATTTTAGGGTTGTATTGAAAAAAATAGCCAAAAAAAGAATTGCCAAAAGATAGCAGATCTACAAGCTCTACAAGCTTCGAGATCGGTTATTTTTCTGTGTGTGACATCGGCGCACAACTAGGTACAAAATAGGGAAATATTCACTGATGACTCAGCACTCCTGGTCTCGGGGAGGACAATATGCAAGTTGAGGAAGCTCTCAGTTCTGAACTCAGTCAAATCCGTACTTGGCTTTCCGATAACAAACTGTCATTACACCTTGGTAAAACAGAATCCATTCTTTTTGGGTCCAAACATTCCATGTATGAAAATGATTTCAAGGTAAGAGTTGATGATCTAGTAATCTCATGCAAAGAAGAGAGTACCTATCTGTATCATTGACAACAAAGTGACAGGTGAAAGTATGGCATCAAAGGTGATCAAAAAAGTAAATAAAAGATTTTTGGGCAGAATTTCCTCTTTTGTCAACAAAAGTGCTCTCAGGACTCTTGCCGGAGCCCTCATTCAATGCCACTTTGACAAAGCTTCTACCTGTTGGTTCTCCAACATCCCAATGTCGCTAAAGACTAAGCTTCAGACCTCCCAGAATTGATTGATTGATTGATTGATTGATTGATTGATTGAAATTTGTATTAGGCAAAAGAATGTAAAACAACACAGTTACATTTATAATACTTTTGTCTAAAAGGTCCGACCAAAAAAGTCCTTGCGGACTTGTTTCCGTTGGGGTCCTTGAATTAATTTCCTAGACATATAGTAGCAAGCAAACAGTTCAAATCAACATGAAAATAAAGAGAAAAAATACCACTATGTACAAAAAAAAGCATGAAAAATAAGAAATATATATACATATATTAATATATGTATAAATATATCTCTGCTGTCCAGCCAGAAACTGCTAACTCCAAAACGCTCATTGTTCAGGAAACGCAAAAACAAAATATACATTTTTCAGGAAATGAAGAAAACCTTATATTTTTAAAACAAAGCAATACTGCCTCATCAAAGTTGGTATAGTGACTTTATATATTGTCAGATACTTGCATGTGTCATTATATTATCAACACTTTAACCAAATCGCGGGTAAATCAACACTTTACCCAGCGCAAGTGGAGTTAGCAGTTTCAGACGAGCAGAAATCAAGCTGTAGTGGAGTTAGGTGTCCAAACAACAGTAGCTCCACTCGCTGCTGAGGGAGAGGTTTCAAAAGGGTACAAATTCTCAAAAGCTAACAATGGATCTCCAAGCTCACAATGCATCACAACAACGTGTGAATTAATGCCCTGATGCTTCATGCCACTTATTATATAGGCCTACAATAATAAACAGGACTTTAAATATTACAATAACTTCTGCAAAGAGGTAGTAGAATAGCGCGACAGAAATGCTATGAACGCCTTTCTTCTTGTCACATTGCTCTCCTCATTAAACACTTAATAGATTTTAGAAATATAATTACTTGTTTTCATAACATTAGCGTCAGTGCTAAGTTTGATAAACAGGTACACTGCATAGTTTTAACAGACTACGGGGAGCTTGTTTACGTGGTCCTCCTCCTCGTTCACTGCGCAACGCGCTCTACTCATGCTGTTGAAAAGCAGCGCTATAGAGGAGAGGGGGGAGTTGTTTGTTTTTGACGGACAGTTTGAGGATCCAATGGAGTTGGGAGTTTTCGTCAGAGGCGCTTTTTAATACTTTTCATTGGTTCAAATGTTTTGATATTTTACACAGACCTAAAGGGTGTTCAATAGCCTTGATTTATGAAAAAAAAAATGGAGTTAGCTGGTCCTGGCTGGACACCGACGATATGTATAAAAATATATAAAAAGGGGAGGGGGGTCGTCTGTCTACCGGAAAACTGGTACTACCTCCTCTTATGGCCTCCAGAAAGATTAGTTTTTGTGGCCGTCTTTTTGCAATGGTTTTCAATGGGAATGGAATGTTTTGTTGCTCCATTTCATTACACACCAGGATACAGCACTTGGTGTAAATACATTATTTTATGGTAAATAAATTATTAAAAATGCAATGCGATTATTTCACATCAAATTTTTATTTTGGAGAATGCCTCATTGATACAGGTTCATGATTTTATTCTCGTTGAAAAATCGACCTCCTTTCGAAAAAGAATTGTGTCGCTTCATCGCCTGGTTATAATGGCACTCAGTGTGCATGTACTCATAACACAAACAGCAGTTTAAATGAATACGAGTTAATCGCTCCCAGTGTGTACGGGAGCGATAACTCTACTCTACTCAATATACATTTTTGAAATTGTATTATGGGGACATTTGGTATAAGTAATACATGCACACACACACACACACACACACACACACACACACACACACACACACACACACACACACACACACACACACGTAAAAGATAACCCACTGGGAACAATAAGCTGGCAAATATTAGTTTTATGGTATTGCTCTCACCAGGTGGTCTGGGTCTCTGGAAAACACTGGAGAAAATGGCATTTATAATGATGGATTAAGTTTCAAATGTGTGTCTGTACAACAGAGCTTAAAGCTATGGCTTTCAATGTGTTTGAGTACAGAACACATTGGTTAAACAAACATACATGCATCATGATTGATTGAAGGGCAGTCATTAAATTCTTTGCAACGTTGGTGAGGGGCTACATTTGTTCTGTGCATCCTGCAACGCTGGACCCATGCCGGTTTGCAAATGTTCAAAACAGATCCACTAACGGTGCTATTGCCATTGCTCTTCATTCCACCATTACTCACCTGGAGGGGAGTAACTGAATGGCGGACTACAGCTCAGGATTCGACACAATATTCCTGCCAAGCTCGACACAAAGTTCAGAGATCTGGGCCTGCAATTCAACCATTCACAGCTAGATACCGGACTGTCGTCGGGTGATGAGACTAGGCCGCATCACATCAAATTCTGATCTCTCTCCACTACACCCAGCACAAACTTGGCAGCTTGGCTGCGCACAGGTCGGTGATGGCCTTGATTATTGATGATGATGTGACGGCCTACAGCAGGGGTGTTCGACTATTAGGCAGGGGGACACAATAACGCCAAATGACTGACATAAAAAATGTACAAAATGTTCATGGTTAACCATTTAACCGGAAACTTGGAACTCTTTGGTTAAATGGTTAATTTACTATGTTATTTATTATTTTATACATTTTTGGCTGCAAAGGTATTTTCCCCCCTAAAGTGACATCTGGAGGTAGCCGTCAAGCCGCCATGTTACAAAGCTGTAACTGCTTCATAATTTGCTGCCCAATTATACCATACAAATTAAATAAACAGTGGTATATAAAGTACTTGAAAGACATAATTGAGTAAAAGTACAGATATATTAATAAAAAATAACTCCAGTCAAAGTTAAAGTCACCCAAACAAAAATCCCTTCAAAGTCTTAAAAACGTTCACATTAAATGTACTTATATCTAATCTAAAGGTATCTAGTGTAGTATCAAAAGTAAAAGTGCAAACAGATTTTGATGATTGGTTTCCAAAGCAGTGGGCGTAAGTTTGTTAGCGGCTGCTATTCTAGCAATTACTGCTGGATTTAGACGTTCCCAGAACCCCAGACGAATCGGTAAGTGCCGATATCCGAGTGCCTGGCAACGTGGTACTATATTTTGTGAACAGCAATTTGTGGAAGCTTGTATGGAAAAGAATTTCACCCACTCTTTTACACCTGTACAGTTGAAATGTGACAATAAACCTGAAGTTGATAATTAATAGCATAGGTATTGTATCAGAACATTTCTGTTAGTGGCTGGTACAATAGGATGAAAACTATCTGTATTACAGTACATGTAGGTTTATTAATGCCCACATCATAGTAGTAGACTGACATTTATGGTTATTACATAAATAATATCACTATCAAATACTTAATTAGCTGGAATTGTGACAGGTTAATGTCTCTGAGACCCCACTAACAGGGCCAAACATGTAAAAAGAAAAAATAACAAAAAAAGGTTGTTCTTGTTCCAATGTACAACAAAAATCTCCATGGCTTCAACTTTCTTCCATCAATAACCTTGCAGTCAAAATGTCTATAAAGCTAGCATGACAGTTAGAATATGTATTTTAGACTATGTTCTATCGACAACAATGAGCGAGCAACCTGACAATTCTTATTCCCTTGACTATGCCTGTGTAATGCCTGCATAATCCTTAGTTAATGATATGCCTTATCTGATAATCCTGCCTGATAGAGTACGCCTTCTCTTAATTCCAGCCCCATTTTTCCCCCTCTGAGGAATACTCATTAATCCCTTCCATCAATAGGAGGTCTGGGAGGTCACTGTCATTCTGACTCGTCACGAGAACCATTCACTTTCTGAGAACACGCAGCAGAAGGAGCCTCATCCTAAACGAAGAGTGGACGGGACAGCTTTCTGTTGGCTGGATAAATGATAGATGGCAGGTGGTCAGGTTTCTCCCCCTTGCTCTGTTGATCATGTGACAGGAAGTAATTAGGATGTTTAGAAGTGGTGGCACCATGATGATTTCCATTAGCTTTCCACTGAAGGCAAACTCAGCCTGCTGAAGAATGCACAGCAGCAGTTAGCTCACCTGGTAGAGCGCATATCATTTGGAGGTTAAGTATTTCCTGCAGCTGGCCCGGGTTCAACGTCTGACGAGGCCCTTTGCTGTACGTCATCCTCTCCCTCTTTCCTGTCTCTCTACTTTCAGCGTCTTATAAAGTGAGCGAAAAAAAGATTAAAGGTAGAGTATGTGATTTTCTTTTGTTAAAACAAGTGGACAAGTGCCCATTGGAAACTACTCTACTCGGGAGCGACGCAAGCCGGGAACGATGCAAATTTCTAATGTATGCCCCACCCAGTTATGCAATACCGCTTGTACCCGTTGTCAGAGTACCCGTATTACCATATGGAGATGCCCATATATATGGGTATGCCCATATATGCCCATATCGTTTGGATCGGCGGTTCTGGACAACTGGATGCCCATAGCTATATATGGGCATAGTGATCGGATCGGCGACTCTGGACAACTGGATCTCCATATTAGACCCTCCAGAAAAAATAATCATTGATTATGCGGGCTAAAATCCTAGATTTTGCGATGAAATATGCAGGGTTTTTAAGTGATTTTATGCGGTGAAATTGCGTGAAGTTGCAAAATATGCGGAAAGTTGCGAAATATGCAAAAGGTTGAGAAATATGCCGCATATATACATACATATACATATTATGCAATGCGATGTGCATATTATGCGATCGCATAATCACATTTTTCTGGAGGGTCTACCATATGCCTACATATGGGCGCAACGGTCAGATCGGCGGTTCTGGGCAACCACCTATGGGACCAACTCAACGCTGTGCACTCAACCCCCTCGGGTCGGCAGCGACGCACGCGCCAAGTTTGAAGTCGGTCGGTTGGACGGTTCTCGAGTTACGTGAATAACAGAGATAAAGCAATTACCATTGTACCATTGATTGCCTAGAGAAGTATGTCCCAGGGCGCCCCCTCAGGTCACTCGGTACTGGACTGTTGACGGAGATGTCAACAAATGGCAAGAGACATGGGGAGGCTTTCTTTGGTAGCTATGCACCAAAGATTTGGAACCTACCCCCCCTGCATATCAGACAGGCAACCTCGGTTGACGGTTTTAAGAGGCAGCTAAAAACCCATTTCTATGATCTTGCTTTTAACTGATCTCCTTTTTAATCTGTCCCCCCACCCCACACACACTTTTTCACTGTTTTGTATTTTTTTTTCTCTTGTCTAGATTTTAACTTATTGTTTTGTTTAACTTGTGTTTTTTAACCTGAATGTAAAGCACTTTGAACTGCATTTATGTCTGAAAGGTGCTCTATAAATAAAGATTATTATTATTATTATTATTATAACACGTGAATTCACGTGCCATCACTGAATTGGAGATGAATTGGTTGCAGGACATATTCATATGGAAATGGTTATGGTTGGTGAGGATGCCACAATTGCCCTTTTACTGTGATCATATGTAACTAAGTAACCGTTACTCAGAGTACTCTTCAAAAGCGCTATATTTACTTGAGTAGTTTTGTCTAGTCTAGTTACAGGACATTCTAGTCTGCTTTCTGCCCCACAATGTCGTTTTGTAGATTTTAAAACCATTGCTTTCAGAAGTAATGTGCATCCAGACGCATTAGCAAAATATTATTATGACTGTTTGTTGGACATGTTCCCTTTGAAATATTTGCCTATCATATCACATTACCGTATGGGCTTGTCTGTGACAGTATCATGGGAGAGCCCAGTGTTCAAAAGGGGCAGGGTTTTGCTTAGCAGTCACCATGTAGGAGAGGTAATGCATTTTCCCCATTTAAATCCTTTCTTGCACTGAGGAGGAGCACTTCCACACTGCTGCACACAGGGCCGGGCCACAAAGACATCAACAGATCTACTACAGTAGGTATAGTATAGTGTTGATTTTGACACCAAAATTTTTATTCAGTTTCAGTCATAGTCTTTTGAATCAAATTCCATTTAGTTTTAGTCATATATTATTCATCTGACATGTTTTACTGTTAGTCGACTAAATATCATAAGATTATAGTCGACTAAAACTACAGTTGATTTAGTCGACTAAATGTATTTTGGCGGTGCCTTGATGGCGTCTTAATGGTTGAATTTGCACTTTCACGTTGCATGCTGAAAATAGCCGATCTACAAGCTCACAACACGTCGCAGCGCAACGCGTTGTGAGCTTGTAGATCTGCTATTTTCAGAGTGCAACACCTGAGTGCAACCAAGCATAAACTGTCTTTTAGTTGTACTGGATCTCTTCTCCACTAGTCACTCCCTAACATTTTAGTCTATTTTTTGTTTGTTGACGAAATTGTCAGCATATTTAGTCTTAGTTTTAGTCATCGTAGCTTAGTTTTTATATCGTTTTTGTCAGTGAAAAAAGGTAGTCGACGAACATTTTTCGTCATAGTTTTAGTCGACGAAATCAACACTGGTACAGTACAAGATTGAAGTTTGGTTAACTTTCTATTTTTAGCTTCATCTCTGTGATTCAATGTCGAAACTGTAACGATGGATCAGAACATTTCTCAGCTGTCTGTAATGAAGTCATATGATTTAATTCTAAATCAAAGACATGGTAGAAAACAACTGGTGTGTATTATAGTCGGTAGCAAGTAAAATTGAGTTGCAACAAACTCCCAGAGAATGTTCTGAGAAAGTTTCCTTCCTAACTATTTACCAGTTAAGAGTTGGATAATAACTTTAAAATAAATAATAACTTTAGTTTTAGTTTAAGAAAGTTTGCATTCACTTTTATATTACAATGTGCATTAACATAATCTTATAATCTTTGATGCAACATTAAATTCAAATATACTCATGTAATTGCAGTGTTTATATTAAATAACCAATATATTAATATAAACTTGATTACATGATATTAAAATGTAATTAGTTTAGGCATTACCTTATGGAAATAAACATCTCTCCCAAGGGAGCCAGTATGATGCTAATTTACTGAGTCAATATCATGGTAATCAGTTTGTTTAGTAACGTCACTATAGGATACAAATGTATCTGCCAGATATTCTTGTTGTAATTGCTTGGAAAAACGTCTTGTCTAATTCTTCGTTGTTACTGTATATCACAACATCTTGTACACTTCTACAAATGGCACTCATTAGTGAAACTGATAGTAGGCTACTGCAGCTGCTTGGAAATGACCGGAAAAACAGTGCCAATGGTACAATGGTAATTGGTTTCATTCAGTTATGCTTTACTGGATGTGATTCACAGCTGAGATTGAAAGATTTGAGTTCAGTTGACTGGTACAGTAGAGACCAGTTTGTACACAGCACAGCCTCACTGTTAATGGAATTATTAATTGATTAATTAATTATCTAATTAATTAATTGATACATTAATTTCAAATGAGACAGGATGTTTGGCTTCATTTAAAAAATACGCAAATACTATACTTACGTAAAAAAAAGTTCCAATGGATGGAAATGTTTTATAGACTTTTATAGAATCTTTCAACTAATTCCCTTTCCCACAGCGGACGCACAACGCACAACACACACACACACACACACACACACACACACACACACACACACACACACACACACACACACACACACACACACACATACAATTAAAAGTACACGATCCAAAGGCTACAGCCATGATTGATTTTTAGGTTATATGTGTAGAAAATTGGACACGTGGTCTGCTAGAACATAGCATGCGGATAAACAAGAAGTCGACCCACTAGGCCACTGGTTCTCAAACTGGGGTTCGGGGACCCCCAGGGGTACTTGAGGGGGTTCCAGGGGGTACCCAGCAAAATGTGTTAATATAGCATCACAATAATTATGACCTTTTATACTTTGGCTATTCAAAAATAACAGATATACAAGCTTGTAGATCTGCTATTTTTGAAAAATCGTGAACATTTGTGCAAACCTTTGAATATATATACATTTTTTAAGCGAACATTTGTTGCTCAAATATTTGCTTCTGGGGGTCCCTGGAACAAAATATTTGAGATGGGGGTCCGCGGCCAAATACATATCATTTTGGGGGTCCTTGGCGTGAAAAAGTTTGAGAACCACTGCACTAGGCGATTTAAATATGGGACTATTGGATTCTACACTACATTGCTCCTTTATTATTATGCACTATCTTGATTCACAAGTCAAACCAAACCACTGTTAATGTGCAGAGAGCTGCCAGAAGAGGAGTGGGTTAAATTGACTGCAGCGCTGACCACAGCCACCAAGATTATAGTTGATTATTGATCCCTTTTCTAGTCGAAGAGACATTCTGCTCACAATAATGGCTCCGCAGAGGGAAAAGGCATTGGTAGGACCCGCATTCAACTGCATTTGATGTATGCATGATAGCTTGGGAGTGTGTGTGTGTGCACAAGGGGCTGCCGCCGGGCTTTCCTTGTATGCAAAGGTACACAGTAAATCAAGAATGTGTGAACAAGCCAGAAAACAAATTAGTAATTTCCACAAAATGACCGCCATCCGTACACAGGTCATCCATCTGTACATATACTCATCTGTGGCTTTGACTTGCGAAATAAATCTGCGGGGGCATCTATCAACAGGGACATGGTAAACAAGAATATATGAGCTGCATCCTATAGCGTTATTGCGTGAGGTCAGGGGTGACTTCATACAATAAAGTTACAAGGTCTCTTTTCAATCCCAGCCGCCCAGGCCTTTGCCAAGGACAACATTACAGTAGAGAGTCCAGCAAGCTGCCCCCAGCTGTGGAGAAGTTAATTGCTTTCCTCAACAGAAGGACTTCACCCTCCAAATGCTCAGAGGAATTGAACGCCCTCTCTTGGCGACAACAAAGTCATCTGTGCCCCTTGCTTCTGCTGGTGAGATGGGCCTCTGGCTATAAGCCGCTAACCCGCTCTCACAATCAGCAATCCTTTTTGCAGGTAAAGCAAGACTCATGTACTTGAACTACAGTTTTTTGCTAGTGTTGTGCTGGTAAATCAGTATTTTGCTGTAAAGTACAAATTAATGATATATATACATATATATCATATATATATATATATATATATATATATATATATATATATATATATATATATATATATATATATATATATATATATATATATATATATACACACACACACACACACACATATATATATGTATATATATCCACACAGATTATATATATAATCTATGGTATGTATGTGTGTATCATTGCCCTGTGCTTCCATTGTCTCCAGTGAGTGAACTGATCAACTTCAACGTGGATCACTTCAGCTCCTACACGTGCCTCATGGGAGATGACGACTCTGCCCAGGCCATCCATTATGTTTTTCAGGTGAGGCTGACATCAGTGTTTTAGAAAAGATCACCAGCACTCACATGGTCCTTTTAGGATCTCTTATTTATTGAGTAGCCCCCAGCAGCAGATCACTCACGGACTTTTCGGCCTACGGCCTTCCACAGCGTGCTGGTGTTATTTTCCAAGACACTGTTTCTGCCAGAACCGTGCACCCGACCCGGTGAACTGTGAACTATTCAACTGAGGAGTGCTCGCCTTTCTCTTTTTCAAGTTATGACATCAGCGTTGCAAAAAAAAATTGCAAACAATATAGAAAGAAACATAATTGTTAATAGGACCAGATTTAGAACCATAACACGTATGTCAAATATGTTTCAATCTCTTACAGAATAGATACAGAATCCTGTGTTTTTATAATTTTAAAGGGAGTGGGCATGAGGGGTGCAGAAATATCTGAAATATCTGCCAATATCTTTTACTGTTACTGCCTATGGTCAGCTTCTATAGTTTGTAAAATGTATGCTCCATTGCTGTACAGTGTTGAAAACACTATGGTCAATGGTAACTGTCATTGACCATAGTTTCACAACAGCTTGTGACAGTGTGAAATCATCAACTTATGCTTAACATTAACACAAAAAACAATTATTATCCAATACCGATCTGCTGATACAGATAGCAATCCCTAATGGCAAGATCTGTTAACTCGTATTTTCTTTGTGAAGTTTACGGTACATTATCTTTGCATCAATAATATGTATATTCAAGTTGGCTGAGAGCGGGGACTTGCCGCTGCTGGAGAGCTTGGTGAGGAAGAGCCCAGAGGTCCTGAGTGAGAAGGATGAAGCTGGAGGCAGTCTGCTTCATCATGCGGCTGCAGGAGGTCATGTCACCGTCATTCAATTCATCACCACTGTCATCGACTCGGCGGGTGAGCGTACCTCAGTCATCAATCATAGGAGTGTAGCTCAGGTAAAGAAGTGTTTGTTTTTCTGCTACCGCTGTCTGTGGAGTGAGCTGTTGTGTACAGTACATCACAGAAAGAAATAAAGAGGTTTGAACAAGACACTGGATTCAAATTTAAATTTATAGCAGCGGATGAAAAGCTGTAGTACATACAGACATTTTTTGGCTAAAGGCGTTCCTCAATGTTTAACCGCAATGGGTTCAGATCTGGGCCAAGTCTCCTGCAGGAGGTGTGTCTGAAGCCTGTCCTGGACAGGAGTCTCCGGACGTAAACACAGATGAATGACAAAGACGTTGTCATGTGTGTGTGTGTGTGTGTGTGTGTGTGTGTGTGTGTGTGTGTGTGTGTGTGTGTGTGTGTGTGTGTGTGTGTGTGTGTGTGTGTTTGGTCAAGCATGCATTGTGCACATGGGTTATCAACGATGCATCCCCTTCCCCAGAGCTGAATAGCTGTGATGAGCAGGGCAGTGTGCCCCTGCACTGGGCTGTGGAGAGGAACCAAGCCGAGAGCTGCAGAGCTCTTCTGGACCTCGGGGCCAACCCCAACATCCTCAACATGGCCCTCATGTCCCCTTTGCACCTGGCTGTCAGCCGCGGACACAACAACTTGGTGGAGGTCAGGAACTAGCAAGGAAATTAACCTCAGTGGCTGTGCATCTACAGTCCAAGTTTTATGTTTTTTCTTTCTTTTTTAACTCGAAACAGCCACCCCCAAAAAATTCAAAGTAAGGAATGAATAGTTAAGCAAACTGAAAACTAAATATAAAAAACATACTTATAATTAAAAGACAATTGACTGCAGAATTATGCAGCGGCATAAAAAAATCCATCTAGCCAATATAGCATTCCCTGAAATGTTACTTTATGATATATATGAATGAATAAATAATGTATTCATATTTCTGTGGTGTGTATTTAATAAGTCCTCTACCAATATGGAGTAGTACAGTATGTGATATATCACAGATATATCTCTGCTATATCTATCTGCACATGACATTGACCAGTCCCAGAGTGCTCACAGTGGGGGTAGATTAGTCCTTCCCTACCATGCTCCTCCAGCAGTCTCCAGTCCAGGTTTTTTAATTTGCTTGACTGTTAGCCAAACAACAGCTTGGCAGAGGAGAGGTGCCGCCTTCATGATTACACTCACTTACACCTGAGCACCCACAGCGAAGGGCAAAATGTCCTGAGCTGCCCTGACGAATCAAGCAGCATCAGAATTGTCTTGTTTAAGGTTTTCTTAAACCAAACTCCCTTTAACTTCACACTTTGATTTCACTACCGTTTAGATTAGCTAATGACTAGATAGGAGCACATGCCTGGCTAGTTACGTGGGGCCTATTTATGTTCACTGAACTGCTAATGAATCTGTTATAATGATGAAGTTGAGGGTATGAACAAAAACAGATACAGAAGATTTATAATGGACAGTCATATCAGATCATAATCCTTTTTGTCATTCTTATAATTTTTCAAATTCAAATGAAAAGAAAGTAGGTACAGCAGCCACCAACTTGTCACCTGGAGCAACTGCCGCATTCTAGAGCGTTGGCTCCATGTCAGCCAACTGAGTTGTTTACTTAGACTCAACCTTCTGCAAGGAGAGTCCTTGGTCTGTAGCCCCCATGGCACCTGGCTGTTAGCCACTCACACACCCAGCTCCAGCCTGGTGCAGGTGGCAGGCTGCAGGCACCAAGGAGAGACGAGGGTGGAAAGGACTGAATGTACGTAGCTCTCTGTAAAAGTATTTATCACTTGTCCCCTACAGCTGCTGGTTTCCTGCAGTGCTATGAACTCCGACTTGGAGGGAGACCTTGGGAACACTCCCGTGATGCTCGCCTGCTCCATCAATAACCGCGAGGCTCTCAACATGTTGGTATGTATCAGGGCCCTCACGTGTAGATCCATTTACCTGCTCCATCAATAACTATGAGGCTCTCAACATGTTGGTATGCATCAGGGCCCTCAAATGTAGATCCATTTACCTGCTCCATCAATAACTGTGAGGCTCTCAACATGTTGCTATGTATCAGGGCCCTCACATGTAGATCCATTCAGTTTTTACAGTCCATCTGCGCTGGTCTACATAGGGTATACTGTCCATCTGTTCCGCCCCCAGCCCTTAGCTACAAAAAAAGCTATAGTGGAAATGAAACTTTTATTTTAATTGAATTTGTCTATGGGCAGGACTGTGTCCCATCAATTAATGGCCCACCAGACTGTGCTGTAAACTGATGGGTTGCCCTGTTGCAGCTTAAGCGCTATTAAAAGTTTTGACTTGTTTCTGTCTCTCTCTCTCTGTCTCTCCATCTGTCTCTTCAGTTGAAGCATGGAGCACGGCTGTGCCGACAGAACAAGCTGGGCCATTTTGCTATTCATGCAGCTGCCTTTGCCGGTGCAAAGCAAGCCATGGAAGTGATCCTAAAGGCTGGTACTGTATGACTTTGACTTTTTAACCCTAAAGCCTAACTCATGCTTTGTCATATGCTGTGTGAACACATAAATTGAACATAAACACAGTGTGAACGCAATAATCTTGCTAAAAATAACAGATTTTCAATCAATGACCTGAAAGAACATTGCACGCCCTTTAAAGGTTCACGTCAAGGGAGATCAATTCATTGTTATGAACAGAAGAGTGCAGATTGTTTTTGCAGGAGAGAATTTACGCTAAACAGACCTCACAGTACTGACGTGTTGTTTACCCACAGTGGGAGGTCTGCTGGTAAATTATACATAGTTGGGGAAATGTTTAGTCAAGGCACCAAATATTTGTTAGATTTCAGACAGTTCTACGTTATTGAATGAATAGCTATGTGACACCTGCAGAGATAGCTATGGCTATAGGCATGATCATCTTGCCTGGAACCAAAATAGTATCCTAGGAACTTTGCATGCACCAGACATCGGCCTACTACCGACAAATCAATAAAACCTTCATAAGGACAATTTACATTGTTCATAACAAAGAAGCCATTTATCCATTTTCTCCTGGCAGGAGAGGTACTTGGCACATCAAGTGAAGTCCACATCAACTACCTGGACAAGTCCAGCAGCAGTCCCCTTCATCTGGCTGTGCGGGGAGGGAACATAGATACCATCCGCTTCTGTATTGCTATGGGGGCCAAAATTGACCAGCTACAGGTACCTTCCTCACAAAAGCATAAACAGTCAAGTTGAATCTCTATGACAGTATTATGTGCTATCTTACACTCCTATAATATTTTATAAACAAAGATAGGGAAAATGTATGAACACTGAATTGCCAGCTGTTAACATTTTCCTGCTTTACATTCAGTTAAAAAACCTTCAAGGTTCAAGGTTTCTTTATTGTTACATCTTGGGTACGGAAACGAAAGAGTATAATTATTTTGTTCTGGTTTCCTCAGACATTGCAGCAGCAATAATAGTAATAACTAGACAAAGTGCTCCTCGGTGGGCCAGCAATGTTTGGAATCATTCTTAGTCAATCAGGATGGAATATGAAAAAGCTGACAGGCTCGTCTTGATGACATGACTATAGAGATAATGTGTACCGATTAGCGTGATGTTTGGACACAATCTGTAGGAGTAATATAAAAAAAGTGTTTTGCAAAAATCGGCCTGCTGGTGGCGCTATAATAGGCCAATGTGAAGAGGGTGGCATTTCTTCCTCGTCCTAGTGCGAATGTGCGTGCAACGTTTCACGGGAATCGGACGCTGCATTCATGATTTCAGGCATTTTGTTCAAAGCAAACCACGCCTGCAACCTTTAGATACCAATCTTAGCTAATCAGGATGGAATATGAAAAAGTCGGATAGATCTGTGTTGTTCACATGACCTATTGGCACCTGATGACTATTCCATCATCAGGTGCTTGGTAGAATCATCCGGCTGCACCTGTAAAGCATCATTTGCTGGGTGAATACAATCTCACTCATTGTGTGGCTGAATATGTCATCACGCCCATCTGAGAGCTCATGTCTAACTCTGGGCTAGATGTGATTACTACAGTAGTTAGTGACTACAGTAATACATTGAGATGGTTAAATGGATACAAATTACGTTGTGGAGCTGAGTGTAGCAATCACTGAGCTATTCCTGCCAGTGCTAGTTGTCTTTCATCATGATTTGTGTGCATGGGGATCTCATCTTAAACAAGCTCAGTGCTTAATGAGTCTCCCAGTTTAGTAGACCTTGTATTGTGAATTTGTACTTCCATGTACTGTTGTTCTCATGTCTTTCTAAATAAAGTACATCAATCAATCAATCAATCTCATTTAAGGCTCATGTTACGGTTCTTCTGAGCCATCTCCACTGCAGAGCTGACTTGGGAGACAGTTCTCTCATGTTACACTGGGGACGTCACGTGGACAGGATGTCTGTGTGTGTGTCTGTCTGTCCTGTCTGTCTCTCTGTCTGTCTGTCTGTATATGCATATTCATTTTGTGCATACTCATGTGAGCACATACAACTGCATGCATGCATTCAGTGGTGGAAGAAGTACGGAAAAGTCCTGTGTTCAAAGCACCAATACTTACAGTACCCATTATGCATAATAGGCCATTTAACAATCCTCCACTTGTTAGGATATTGGATTGTAATTAATAGTTCATCACGTAAATGTTACTCCTGGTAATGGTGGGGATTTTTTTTTATTACTTTATGTACTGAGGCGCGTCTGAAGCCTGTCCTGGGAGTCTCCAGACGTAAAACCGGATGATGATGGTACTGCTGGGTAGTATAATAACAATACATGATAAATTTACCTTTAATTTATGTTTTGTAGCCCATTAATAATGTGAATCTGCATCGTAAATAGTAACAAAAGATTTCAGATAATTGTAGTGGGGTAAAAAGTATATTGTTTGCCTCTGAGAGATCAGATGTAGTGGAGTAGAAGTATCAAGACATGGAAATTTCAAGTAAAGTAAAAGTAACAAAAACTATTACTTAAAGGACGACTTAACCAATTTTCAACCTAAATTATATCCATCCATTGGTCCTCACTAATGCTCATGATGAAATGGTACTATCATTTCTACTCTGTCTTATAGGAGTATGGACACTTCAGAAACCCGCCTACCAGTGACATCATTGTTAGGCAGTTTTTTATTTTTGTATTTTTGTTTACAATATTTCAAATGTTTTATTTAGATTTGTATTAACGAAAGAACAATGGATTCCATTATAGCATGCTAACTTTCCAGGAATAGAAAGCCTGCAGTTTCTATTAGCTTGGATTACCCATCGATGATGTCACTGGCAGGTGGGTTTCTGAACTGTCCACAGCCCTCCTGTGAGACACAGACCAAATAGACCAAGATTTTACCAAATTATAATATAAAGTGAAGTTGTCCTTTAAGTACAGTATTTGAGTAAATGTACCTAGTCACTTTCCACCAGTGCATGAATTTTGTATGTGCACATCAGTGTATGTATAATGTGTGTCCAGGCACAGCACATGCATTATCTTCGTACCCAGCAGAAAAGAAAAGTTGCATGAGTGTCACATGCTGAAAATAGCAGACCTAGAAGCTCACAACGCGTTGCCTCAGCGTTGTGTGCTTGTAGATCAGCTATTTTCGACGTAAATGACGTATCTGCATGTTTGTTCTTATTTGATATCCAGGTTGACAGGTCCACAGCCCTTCATTTCGCCTGTACCCAGGGTGCTACAGAGGCAGTTCAACTGATGTTGTCCTCCTACAGCCCGTTAGAAGACATCATCAACATACGCGATGGGGCTTGTCAGACACCTCTGCATAGGTTGACTATTCATCCATTCATTCCTCCCATCATACATCCGTCCTTGTATATAAGTGATTTCTTTCTTAAAGGGATAGTTCACCCAAAAAAGTACTTATTTTCATAAATTACACACCCCATGAAGCCTTGAATTCATGGAGATTTTTTTATTTTTGTGGCATTCCTAAGCCAATAATTTGATGACTGGCGGAAAGATGCTAATGTCTCCGGTAGGAGACTCAAAGTTGACACTTTGAGTCTCTGACCGGAGCCGCCGTCGGTCATCAAATTATTGGCTTAGGAATGCGACAAAAAATCTCCATGAATTCAAGTCTCCGAGGTGTGTAGTCGATAGAAAAAAAGTCATTTTGGGGGTGAACTATCCCTTTAAATTCCTTGAGTCAGGAATGAATGCATTAATTCATGCATATATACATCGCCCTATCTCCCATAATGTATTCATTCCTTCAATAACTGCCGCTGACGGTACAGTACAGAACTAGGGATGTCCGATTTTATCGGCCTCCCGATATTATCGGCCGATATTAGCATAAAAATTGATATCGGGAAAATATCGGTATCGGTTTTTGAAAAAAAAAATTTTTTTTTTTTTTTTTTTTTTGCTTTATAAGTAAGTTACAGGAGTTTTTACTGTATATGGTGTGTGTGATATGAAATTTGAGCTTACCCTAATCACAATAATCCCCGCATATATCGGTATCGGTTGATATCGGTATCGGTAATTAAGAGTTGGACAATATCGGTATATCGGTTATCGGTAAAAAAGCCAATATCGGACAACCCTATACAGAACCGTAATAATGACTGTAAATGTATGTTAGCCTTTGGACATTATTTCTGTGCTTATGGAGAGTCCCAAGAGCATCAGTTGTTAGCACTCATTCAATAACAGATATTACGGTACACTTATTCGCATGCAGTCTCCCGCTGTCATTAATTAATTTGGCTTTACACAATGGGTTTACTTTGGGGGTTTGCTGACATATTCACGGTCATTAGCTCCACTGTAGCTCTTGCTGTGCGGACCTTATAGTCAATACACCCACCTAATATCAACATCATAACACCCTCATAAAAGAGAATGACTAAGATATGCTGTAAACCCCTGGGGCTGGACTATGTGATTGCTTTTAATTTGCAATGATAAGGTACAAATATATAATAAATATCCTCACCCCCCAGCATAATCCTAAAAGCTGTTTGTATTGGCAGAGAGAGGAATGGAAATAAGTGATCATACAAGGAATTGGGAAATGGATCTTGATTACATTTTTTTCACAAGCAGCTATGAATCTACATTCAACCTCTTTAAGGAAAGAAATTGGAAATAAAATTAACCCTTACCCTAAAATGGTGTTCCATGGTTTGCACTGCTCTTCTGTTATGGTTGTCTAAAACAATGTATGGTTTTTATATTGGACATTTTCTTGCACTTTAAACATTGCAATTACTGAAATAATTAAATTCAATTTGTCCAGAATCTTACTCTTTCTCTCTGCATGAACTAGGGTTCATGTGGTTAAAGGAGTAGTTAACCCAAAAAATGACTTATTGTCTATCCATTGCACACCCCATGAAGCATTGAATTCATGGAGATTTTTTTGTTTTTATCGCATTCCTAAGCCAATAATTTGATGACCGGCGGTCTCTTCGGTAGGAGACACAAAGAGTCTCCTTTGTGTCTCCTACCGGACACATTAGCATCTTTATTATTATCATCATCAAATTATTGGCTTAGGAATGTGACAAAAACTAAAAAATCACCAATAAGTCAATGCTTCATGGGGTGTGTAATTGATAGAAAATATTTTTTGGGTGAACTACTCCTTTAAAACCCATGCTCCCTCCTTCCCGTAGTCATACACCCTTACTGGTCCAGTTTAATCTCATAGAGTTAGGAATTTGCATGGCAGGGTCAGTTGACTGTGGTTAAGCTATTTCTGGATAATCAGCTCTCGGAAGACGTACCCCTCAACCATGGAAATCACCCTTTCCACCCCTTAAGTCTCTCTCCGAATGAGAAATGTCATTGCAATACCAAGAATTCATTAATGAAAGTCAAAGCATAGAATCAAATCCCTTTGTTTGTGTCCAGTATGTGTATTACAGTATGTCATTCAGAATTACAATAATCTATATAATCTATACAATAATCCCTCGTTCTAACGATATTATGTAAAACCTGGAGTCACATGTTATGTTGTTGCTGCTTGTTGTAGGCAGTGTCGGGGAAGTTACTTTCAAAATATTACTTTAAATTAAAAGTAATAATAGATTACATTGCTGTATTACCTTCCATGCAAGATGGTGCTCACAGAACTCCATCAAATGAAGCACAAAGGACTATTATCACTTAAGATCTATAACAGAGGTCCTACGACGAATAGCGACAATCTAAGCTCATGACACATCGCATCGCCATAAATAACAGTTTCTTGAAAGTAATGTACCAATTGATACTTGACAATACTTTGCTACTCATGAAAGTATAATATTATTACATTATGTGTTACTTTCGAACGCTGGCTGTAGACTACAGAGGAATAATGTAAAACAAGCTGCTTTACAACAGATTGTGTTTACTTTTCCAGGGCTGCTATATTTGACCACGCTGAATTGGCAGAGTACCTAATTTCTATGGTAAATATAACACACTCACTCACACACACAAACCCCCACACACGCACACGCACACGCACACACACGCACACGCACACGCACACGCACACGCATACACACACACACACACACACACAAACAAACAAACGTACGCACGCACACACACACACACAGGGGCATGGGACTGATGTCACATTTTATAGTGTTGTCATCCTACATTTGTATTAGAACTCAGATGTTAACCCATTCAAACCGGGAATGCATCTGTGTAACCACTTTAACCATATTTTATACTTTGGCTATTCAAAAATAGCAGATCTACAAGCTCATAGCGCAGCACTCGGTGCTGCGCTATGGTGCTGCGCTATTTAAAAAAAATCTTGAACATTTGTGCAAATATTTGAATATATATATTTTTTTTAATTTAAAGGGAACATTTTTTACTCAAATATTTGCTTCTGGGGTTGTAGATCTGATCAGCCAAAGTATAAAATATGACTAAAATGACACAGATGCGTTCCAGGATTGAATGGATCAACCGTGAGACAAAGTCCAATTCAGTGCACTGACTAATGCACATTACTTGTGGGCATGTCATTGTACACATGAAGAGGATGTCAAATTGCCTCCTGTACTGTAAATAAAACTTTCCACCACACATGACATTCATTGTTGTCGGACAGAAACCTCTTATCTCCATATATATATTTATTTTCTCCGTAAATGAATGCCCTACTTTGTCATACTACAGTGTCACACAAAAAGTCGCAATGGGACACGTTTTTGAGCTTGTACTGTAGATCTGCTATTTCATGCTTCTTGTTTTCATCCTGAAAAGTAACAGTTTTGGACATGAGGTTTCCACCCGACAGCAATGCATTGCTACTGTCTCAAAAGACCCTGCTCCTATACGACTGTCCTGCTGGCATGCCTTTCATTCTGGAGAGTGGCTTGTTGAAGGTATATTGAAGGAAAATAAAAGCGATTTTTTTCAGTAGTCTCTCTGATAAGTATTGCATTATTTCTCAGTCAACAGAGACAGCATCAAGCTTACAGCCACAACTTCATTATAGGCTACACACACAGGCAATGTTTTTTTTATAGTTTTTTGGGGGCTTTATCATAGAAAGGACAGTAGGCTGACAGGAAGAGGGGGCGGCAGTGGCTCAGGGAAAGAGTGGCCGGGTAGAGTGAACTGGAAACCGTAAGTTTCCCAGTTCGATCCCGGGCTGGGGGGCTCCCCCAAAGTTAGTGTCGAAGTGTCCTTGAGCAAGACGCTGAACCACTAATTGCTCCCGATGAGCAGGTTGGTGCCTTGCATGGTTTCCTCCGCGCTCCGCCATCGGTGTATGAATGTGTGTGTCAATGGGTGAATGTAATGCATGTAAAGCGCTTTGTATAAAAGCGCTACATAAATGCACCATTCTTTCTGAAATATATCTCAGAGAGAGATGGGGAGTGACACGCAGCAAAGGCCGTCGGGATCGGGACTCGAACCCGCGATGCGTTATCAGGCTACATTGTAGGCTAGTGTAGATGCCCGGACCGCTACGCCAGCGGGCCGGGCCACACAGACGATTTTTTGATGCAGCAAGGAGATTCATTAGGTCTAGCAGTAGGCGAATTACATTTATTTATAAGATCACAATCGATAGAATGCAAAAATCACATATCGGTAACAATATCTCAAGGCAAATATTATCAGACAAAAAAATCTATATTAATAGATATATGCAGTTTGTATAAACTACAATTATCTGACATCCTCAGAATAATGATGTGTCAGTAAAGTCACACAAGACCAAAGGAAGAACTTGGGGAGATGGAGCCTTTTTTGCATTTCTCAGACCACCATTTGTGCCTTTGGGCAATATATCGCATTTCATGCTAAGCCATCATGCTCCATGTGAGACTTGAACATACAGTAAACAATCTCATTGTTATTCGGCTGACTACTGTCTCATACACAAAGGACGTGGCGTGCACTAGCCTACAGCACCAATAGAGCCAAAGAATGTCATATGATATTCACATGATTAAAATTCAGGAAGCGAACTACAGTATAGGACAGCAGCAGTCCCTCTAAGAGCTGCATTCAACCGGAGGTGCTACAACTCAGGGTTTAACAGTATAGTGCCACAGTACTAAAATTCTGATGGCTCAGTTGAGACTTAATAATCTCTAATTTTGAGATACAGATGTTCCATTCTGCTAAGCAGCTGCACAATTAAAATACAAATTAGAAGGACAAAAAATAGGTACAATAAAAAAGCCTAACATAAATTCATCCATGACAAAATGATTGACTGATTACAATAAAACATCATTCTGCTCATCTTTTTGATAAATCTATCAGCTTTTATTATTTACACATGTTTGTGATTTGAAAAAATGCTGAGTTTCAATGCCATCGCCATGCAGTGTCATGAGCGTTACCATACATACATTCTTTTGGGGGTCTTGACCCCCCTCCACCATACTGAGAAAATACCAATCCCCCAAATATACATGGAAAATATGTAAATATGTATTTTATGAACTCTGTCTTTTGTCATTTCCCATTTATTTTCACCCCTATCTCACAGTTGCACACTTGGTTGTGCCCATGTGTCCTGTACTAATATCTAAAACCCATGTCAGCCCAGTTCATCTTCAGAGAGCGAGACGTCTTGAGTAACTGGAAGAGCTCGACTGAATCTCCATGTTTATGTACATATCCCTTGTTTAGGGTGGAGACATTCACAGCATTGATTGTAAGGGCCACTGTCCCCTTCTGCTGGCTACTAACTGCGGTGCATGGAAAACTGTTGCACTGTTACTATCAAAAGGTAAGCTTACAGTACAGTATTACAGTACACCACCACCACCGGCAATTGAATCGCTCCTGTGTTATAGTTGGGGCTGGGGAAATGGGGGTTAAATATGGTCCATGCTCCAATCAGTTACAGCAGTGGTTCCCAAACTTTTTAGCTCAAGACCCAAAAGAGAAATATGATGTCTCCCTGCGACCCAAACTATTGAAACTATAGATGAAAATACTATAGCCGATAGCCGACCAATGTAGATCAGCTATTTTCACTACTTCGAATGTATCAAGTTCTTGTGTAAAATGACTTAAAATGACTTAAAAAAAAGAAAAAATGACTTCAAAAAGAAAAACAGGAAACGAAAGAGGGATATTTACTTGCGACTCATAAAAATGGGTCTGTGACCTGAAAATGGGTTCCACCCGCTGTTTAGGAAACACTGACCGGAATTATCAAGTGCACTGTAAAGAGCACTTGATACTTCCAGTTGACTGCTTTCTGTTTGCATGCCTGTGCACGCATCATGTCTGTTTGTCTTTTAGGGGCGAACGTGAATATGAAAGACAGATCTGGGTGTAACTTTCTTCACCTTGCCATCCTGCAACCCAAGGGTCTGAAACATCTAACAGAGGAGGTCCTACAGGTATCCTGAGTTAGTTAGAACCATTTCAATGTCACTGGACGTATTTAGCTTGGCGAAGGATGCCCTTTAACCACTTAAGCCCTATATACTTCATCATACGACACATTGCGAGGTAGCAGATCCACAAGCTCACAACGCATCACGTCATGACATGTTATGAGCTCTTAGAGCTGCTATTTTCACTAGTTTTGAACATTTTGAAAATTTTGATGAATTTTGACTATGCCAAAATAGGGACACCAGGTTGAATGCGGTTAAAAGAAACTGAGTGTATTCTTTATTTATTTATTCAACAATTTCCCTGAGACTTTTCTACATTGGCTCAAGGCCAGCTGGGGAAGTTCATTACGCACTCACTGAGCCAAATCATAGTTATTAAAAACATTCAGACATTTAGCTGAAAGCTACAACCATGTAAAATTCTCCAGTGCGAGTATGAGACAAGAATGAGATGAGGCTAATCAATTCACAGCTGAGTCAATGGTGTGATACTGTACACATGAGAGTGAAAAGTATTATTGTTTGGTTTCGACAGGCACAAAACTCTGTTGTTCAGGACAGGATAAACAAACTCAATATGCCCATATACAGTATAGGCATATATGGAGATCTGGTTGTCCAGAGCCACAGATCCGACTGCTATGCCCATATATGGTCATGTGCATATACTGTATGGGACCAAATTCAAACTCGGTGCACGGATATGCGGTTGTCCTTGCGTACTTGTTGTTAACTAGTTGTACGAACTCTTGTTTTATTGTTTTATTGTTTTATTGGATCTTGTTTATTCGATACACTTTTGTTTTAGCTCTTGCTCATTTGATTTTCCTATTTGTCTCATTTGTTTAAGAAAGTAGGTAGCTGATATATTGCACTTTTACCTTAGCGCTAGGTATACTCTTAGTTGCTTGTTTTAGAAGAGAATGCACTTAAGACTTCGGACACTTTGGATAAAAGCATCTGCTAAATGACTGTAATGTAATGTAATGTAATATAATGTCCAGAACCGCCGATCCAACCAATATGCCATTTTTTTTACAAATTTGTATGCCAATATACAGGGTATGGGCATATACTAACGACATCAGGGATCTCCATATATTGGCACAAAAGGGACACAGACAGACGGGTACAATGGGTACTCTGACAAAGCCCTGACACTGACTCAGACATATTGGTGGTCGGTGGTGCGACGTAGTTGTGCGGGCCGCGTAGTGGCCCGAACTCTAGATGTGAGGGCCACGTAGCCGCGTAGTCTTCTTCTTAAGGAAGGAACAGCCGGTGGGCGGCCGGCGGACCACTTCGTCACGCTCATGTCACTATGACTCAGCCATAACCATAAGGAATGCAGTCAAGCCCAAATATGGAGTGTGTTGTCCAAACCTCAATGTGTCATCATGGCATCAAGCGCAAACACATCAGTCAGCTCCATATATGGGCACAAAAGGGGCATGCCCATATACGGGCATATACTGATGACAGGGATCTCCATATATGGGCATAGAAGGGACATGGACTGACAGATACAGAGATCTCCATATATGGGCATATACTGTAGGTCGGATCGGCGGAGCGGCGTAGGTGTGAGAGCCCCGAACCTCTAGTTTAATAATGTCGAAATGTTTTAGCCTATCTACAAGCTCACAACACGTCACGATGTGATGCGTTGTGAGCTTGTAGATCAGCATCACTATTTGATTAAGTGGTTTAGAATCTTTTACAAATCAAACCCTGTCTATACTGTACGTAAATCAGTGTGTTTGCAATGTATCTCCCTTTAGCGTAACTCTGTGAAGGAGCTACTGTGCAGCGAGGACAACGAAGGCTGCACTCCCCTGCACTACGCCTGCAGACTGGGGGTCCATGAGTCAGTGAAGAACATGCTGGGCCTCTCAGGACAGGTTTGCCTCGCACACAAGTCCAAGGACAAGAAGTCTGCCCTCCACTTTGCAGCACAGTGAGTTGGATATCCACCCCCAGCACCAATTTTTCATGCCTCCAAGCCAAATCAAACTGAAATGTGTCGGATTATCCGTGCACTGCAGTACTACCTGCATCCTCAGCTATGTTTTGCTAATTTAATCTCTTTTACATGCCATGTGCACATACCATACTATATAATGGAGTACCGTCATATCAGCATTTCTCCATGCAGTATTCTCCTTTTACAAATCCCATGCTGCAGTTGCTGCAGAAGGAGCCCTTCTACAGTAAATAAATGTAGGACATACCTAGATCAAGGTTCAAAGCTACTGTAAATTCAGGGCCTATTCTTGAGGAGAATACTGCACTATGCCACTACATTAAGTTAATCTCTTCTAGGATGGATTCAGCCCATAAACTTTTACATTTCTTGTCTAGATAACATACACCAATTTTTTAACACTGATTGATCTCAGCGCTAGGGTATAACAAATAATTAATAGAATTTCCTTTCCAAAACTCTTTGAGCTACTATCTAGTTATGGCCATAAATTACATTTCTGTAGACGAATGAAGAATGAGCCATGAAACTATAGCTTCAAAAATGTTGTCTTGACATTTTTATACTCAAAAGCCATTTCAGGACGAATTGCTATGACAAGACCCAATCAATTGCACAATAACCATTTATCCAATCAATTAATCAACTGCAGTATAGTGCATTTCCCCTCTACAATAGAATGAATCATCAGGCACGGATCCTGTGTAATGGAATAGTTACTAAGAGTGAAATAAGTGCACATTAACCATGGATGGTGTGGATGACTGGATGGCTGAATTGGAGCGAGAGGGCAACGAGACGGCTCTGGCTGCTGTAATATAATTGATATTCTTACATCATGGTTCAGTCCTCTTGCAAGAACGAACACAAAGGAACATCAAAGGACCATAGTACACTTAATAGAGCATATCAATTCAGCTCTGCCCTTCCAGCTCTCTGCCCGACACACCCACTCATCATATTTTCATTCCATTTTTGTATCCAAAATATGCAGGGGGAAGAAGTTAAAAAAAAAGAAAAAGTTTGACCATACGAGTTTTGATAACATTCTGATCTCATTATTATGATCATTTTTAAACGGTTTGGTGCACTGAATGTCTTTATACTGGACTACTTTTGCTTATGTTGGACTACCTTCCTTTCATGTAGATTGATTTTCTTACGTGGATTACTTTCTTTATGTGGACAATTTCCTTATGTTCCACTATTTAAGACTATTTACACAAAGGCCTATGGCCTATGTCCTATCTGTTACTTTCTTTAGTAATGCACCTTGTGTACATGTCTGCATCTGCTGCTACTTTGTAACTGTATGTATATTTATTTTTCTTCTATCCCATTTTCCCTCTTCTTTTTCTTCCCCTTTCTTGAAAAACGACAACTGATGGAGGTCCTGTAAATGTGTGATGTGACAAGAAAGCTTCTTATTCTTATTCTGTCATTTTGGCTGTATGGACTGTTCAGATATGGGCGCATCAGCACCTGCCACCGGTTATTGGAGACCATCACAGACTCTCGTCTGTTGAACGAAGGGGACAAGCGTGGCCTTACTCCACTCCACCTGGCCTCAGGAGGAGGACACACAAAGGTGGTGGCACTACTTCTACAAAAAGGGGCCCTGTTTCTTTGGTAACCACACGCAGACATGTATAAACACACTCGCACACCTTCACTCACTGATTATTCTATCAATTCATTTTGTGATTAATCGAATAATCGAGAAGCATGTTTTTTGTATATTTTATAGTAACAATTCAACATGAAAGAATGTTAATAGGTTTCTTATTAAAATGTGAATTGATTATAAATCAATTAGTCTGATTAATCACAAACAGTATGCCCCATTTCATACTTGCAAAGTGCTACAGCATCATGCAAAAAAAAACAAATCATGCAAAATCAAGTATATTTTCAATAATTGATTAAATCGATTAGTTCAGTTAATTAACCGTTTCACCCCTACTCCTTGGCACAGCCTACATGCAGTGCTGAAGGACTTACAAACTATACGCCTAGCCTTTTTTTTTAATGGTATAAGGTTTTCATGGCACATGTAACAGAAGGAGGATATATTATGTCTCTTGTATACGCAGTGATTACAAGGGCTGGACATGTCTGCACCATGCTGCCTCAGAGGGATACACACAGACAATGGACATTCTCCTGTCAGCCAACATGAAGTTACTGGACAAACCGGACGAGGATGGGGTCTGCAAATCATTGAACACTGTTCAAGTCGAATACATTAACCACTTAAACCCTATATACGTAGTTGACCAATGTCCCCCAGGGCTCTATGCTAGATCCGCTGCTTTATTATTGTCTCCGCCAGGCCGAAAGGCATGGCGAGAGAGTATGTTTTCCACCCCGTCCGTCCGTGTGTCCTTGTGTCCGTGTGTCCGTGTGTCCGTGTGTCCGTCCGTCCGTCCGTCTGTGACCAGCTAATCTCTGGCACCGTTGTCTTGATCGCAGCGAAACTGTGCACGCACACTCCCTGGATGCCAATTCAGAACCTTTGCCCAAAATTCTTCTCATGGGCCTTTTATAGCGCCACCAGGAGGCCGATTTGTGCAAAATACACTTTTTGACAGTACTCCTACAGATTTTGTCCAAAAGTCACGCAAATCGGTACACAGTATCTCTATAGTCATTAAACGAAACGGGTCTTTCACATTTCTCATATTCCATCCTGATTGGCTAAAAATGGCTTCCAAAGTTTGCAGGAGTGCTCCGTTTTCAACAAAATGCCTCAAATCATGAACACAGCATGCAATTTCCGTGAAATTTTGCACGCACATTCCCATTAGGCAGAGGAAGAACTACCATTTTAATTTTGTCATATCAGCCTCATGGTGGCACTATAACAGGCCGATTTGTGTTTTTACCTATAACTGCACCGATCTGTGTAAAACTTTGTATGCACACTCCCTAGAGGTCAAGGAAAAACCTTTGTCCTGCATTTTTCACATCTGCCTTTTATAGCGCCACCAGGAGGCCGACTTATGTAAAACACATTATTTTATACTACTCCTTCCAATTTTATCCAAATTTCACGCAAATCGGTACACATGATCTCTATAGTCATGTGATCACGACGGATGTGTTTGATTTTTCATATTCCATACTGATTGGCTAAGATTGACATCTAAAGTTTGCATTATTGCCTTGTTTTCAACAAAATTCCGCAAATCACCAACCGTCCGATTGCGGTCAAACTTTGCACGCACATTCACACTATGTTGAGGAACAAATGCCACCCTTTTAACATTGGCCTGTTATAGCGCCACCAGCAGGTCTAATTTAGCGAAACAAATGTTTTTAACAAAATGCCTCAAATCATGAATGCAGTCAGTGTCCGATTGTCGTGCAAGGCCTAACAAGAATTGGCACCCTTTTCACGTTGGCCTATAATAGCGCCACCAGGAGGCCACAATAGCCTACCTGACCTGGCGGAGACCTGTGCTCCGAGGAGCACTTTTTCTAGTTCTTTCTACTATCTAACCGAATGTTCACCCCCAGAAGGGACGCTAGGCTAGGGTTCAAGTGGTTAGAATTATGTTTGGCAGCACATTCAGTAGTAGTTTCTGAGTCAGATTTAAAGACATATACATGTACTACATACAGCAAAATGCACATACATGTATGGTCTTGTGTGTTGTTGTCACACCAGAACACAGCACTCCACATCGCAGCCAAAGAAGGACACGTGGCTGCGGTGAACCTCATGCTGACCCGGGGGGCAGAGTTCCTGTTAAATAAGAACGATGCTTCTTTTCTACATGAGGCAGTGAGAGATGGGAAAAAGGATGTGGTCAATGCTGTGATCGACAGCGACAGGTATGTTGTATGCAACTGTCTCTGAGCTGTTAAATAATAAATTGAACTAATGTACAGTATCCTTATGTTGCCCACACCAACATGTTTTGTTCTATGTCTGTTATGAGCTGTTTACATTACCCCGTGCATGAAACCCATGTTGTGATTGGTTGGAAAAAAAGAAGAAGAAAAAGCTTCCGGGGGAAGTGCATACAACGGAAGTCCCGCCTTATAGAAATTCTCTGAATTAGGTCGTTACCAGGATTTTCTCCTCTGAGATGAGAAAAGACTGGGGAATTGGGCTAGTCCACTGAGTATTCCTACCAAGTTTCATGAAAATAACACCCATCCAAACAAATAAGGAAGTAAACAAACAGACAGGACTGAAGACATTCTAATAGTAATCAGCTCATTTTATGTCTACATGCTCAATATGTGTGTTTACTACATATACAGTATGCGTTTTTTCAGATGTATTGATGCCATGAAGTCTTTCAAGTTTGGCAGTGCCCGGCGATGTCCAGTAGAGGACATGATTGAATTTCTGCCTGAGACGTGCAAGGTACAAAGACTAGAAATAGACACGAGCAGCAGGCCAGGCACTTGGGTCCATTGTCTTAACTAAATGCTATCTTCCTTTTTCCACATAGTACCTCTTGGACCGCTGTATGATAGAGTCTGATGACGATTCCAGCAGTCCTGAGTACAATGTATCTCACTGAAAAGTTGTAAAATCAAAACAAAGCCTTCCCATATCACATTTTCTTGACATCAGAGCTGTAACGCATGCAGAAACTGCAAAGCAAAAATATGTTTCTTTCTGTGGTGTAGATCGAATACAACTTCCAATGGCTCCAGGCGCCTGTTGCACTGAAGAAGCATTCAAAAACTGACAAAACCCTGCACTTCCAGCCACTAAAGGCAATGAATGTAAGCGGCCCTCTCTATTTTAACTCAATTTTACTGTGGTAGAATGAACAATGAACCACACACAGTTCAGTGTTCTATGGCTGACTGATAGTCAGCAAACAGCCCTCCAGCTGTCAAACTTGCATCCACTTTTTGTACAAAGTGGTATTAGATTGTTAAGCACAATATGATGACACAAACACTCTCAATCCCCCACCATAACGTGTAACTGTTTCCCATGTTTCTGAATGGCTGTCTGCATGTTGCTCCCCAATATTCCCCTGGGGACCTCAATGAGATAATACTCACTTAAAAAATAAAATCCTTCTCTCCACAGCAAATGGTGCAGTATAAACGCATAGAGCTTCTCACCCACCCTGTTTGCCACAAATACCTGAACATGAAGTGGTTGGTATTCAATGCACTTTAACACCTGAAATGTAGTATGTCTTATTCTAACATGTTGCAACAGATCAGGGTAGAAAAATCTACCACTGATCCCTTGTTATTTACTCTGAAAGGCATTCCATGTCTCTGTAGTTGCTATACTGCTACTATATGTGCCTTTTCTATTCTTTTTACATCTACAGGTTGGCCTATGGGAGCATGGCTCATATGCTCAACATGTTGGTTTACCTGTTAGGGCTGCTGCCCCTTACACATCTTATAGTGAACCTGAGGCCCACATTGAACAACCAAACAGTCATAATGGTGCCCATACGTTTCACTGAGGTAGGGGTGGAGATGGTGTTAATCTATCATTGATGTACAATAGCTGAAAATGTATAGAAAAGAGGAGAAGCTCTTGAGCTTACTACGGGCACACACTCCCACTCACACTGAGCCAAGTGTGTGCTTAAAATGCTTATATTAGTTTAGGGCATAACGTTATTTCAATACATAAAAGAAAAAATTAAAGAAAATCTATGTTGGCAAAGGCTAAGATGTTTCTCTGAGTTCAAAAGGCTGTAATTGCTTATTGGGGCAACTTTAATGACTACATGAATATTAATAGATTTAATAGATGTATAAACTAGACTAAAAGCTTGGCTACTTTCAACAAAGCAAAACAGGACTATACGCCAGACAACTGGAATAAAACAGAAACCAGAGGGGATATCATCCTACTGAGTACACAATACATACTGTAGTAACTAATGTACTGTATCCATTCTTGTAACGATGCAACATTGTATTTAAACGTCTTTCATTTGCTGTCTCTATACTAGAAATAACCAGTGATTCATGTAGCCTTGTTGGTTGTTGGTCAGATCTGCTTGCCTTTGTCTAGAGTAGACCATTTTATGTCCTATTATCTTTAATGACTTACCGCATCAGCCTCACATAATATGGCAACGGTACCGTAATAACATTGTCATTGTTCTGTTACTTAATTTACTCTCTGGTTGTGAACTGTAAGCCATTCATCATGCTCACTGGCATCAAGGTTAGAATGCCAATCCTCATGTTTACATTATTATTGCCCTTTCTGTGGCATTTGCCATGTGCTTTACATCAACAATATGCCACATCACATTTGAATAAACACATTCACACAAGAAAAAATCACACCCTGTGTGAAGGTAGCGGCGCCTTTGAATACATTATGTCATCGATATGTGTTTATAATGTGTTTATAGCCATGTGTCATGTGAAGCTTGACCAATCACTTTGTTGACGGGTCTGACCAATCAGAGCGTTGACGACAGATAAAGTTAAATTGAGGATCTAACTTTAAATAACTTACCTAGAAGGAGACTTTAGCCAAATAAAAATATATACAAAAAAAAACATGAGGAAATAAAAAATAAACCTTGACATCATAGTGATGTCATGAATAGTCCCCTTGCCTGACAAATCACAACCTTGACGGGCCTGACCAATCAGAACCTTGACGGGCCTGATCAATCAGAACCTTAACGGACTCTTGGATTCTCGATCGTCTCTATCAAACCATTCTGTCATAACGAATGACTGGGTCCCGAACTCAGACTTTCTATACATTCACCCTTCATCTGTTCTTGTATCTTTCTCTTTCTATTCGTCATATTAACTTTAAATAACTTACCTAGACGGAGACTTTAGCCAAATGAATAATAAGATGAAGTCATTGTCATCGTTTATATAGACATCGAATTCTATATTCATGACATCATAGTGATGTCATGAATAGTGACCAATCAGAACGTTGACGCACCTGACCAATCAGAACGTTGGCGCACCTGACCAATCAGAACGTTGACGCACCTGACCAATCAGAACGTTGGCGCACCTGACCAATCAGAACGTTGACGCAAAAGCCAGGCATAGAGGGCTAATATCCGCTCTATACCTTTAGGTATAGAGCGGATATTAGCCCTCTATGCCTATTAGCCCTCTATGCCTATTCATGACATCATAGTGATGTCATGAATAGTGACCAATCAGAACGTTGACGCACCTGACCAATCAGAACGTTGGCGCACCTGACCAATCAGAACGTTGACGCACCTGACCAATCAGAACGTTGGCGCACCTGACCAATCAGAACGTTGACGCAAAAGCCAGGCATAGAGGGCTAATATCCGCTCTATACCTAAAGGTATAGAGCGGCTAGCGCCGCTAAAAATGGTTACATTTAAGAGAGGGTCACCAAAGTTAATGGTTGTCTAATAGTTGCTTTCTTTGATCATTTTGCACCGTGTGCGGGTGTGTTAAATGTGAGGCATTTCTTTCTTCACTCCACAGCAAGACCCATTGTTGTCCGTCTCTATGGTGCTGGTGCTGGTCATGAACATCTTTGCCATAGGGAAGGAAGTGGTCCAGATATCACAACAGGTTAGTGTGTTGTTGTTGTTGTAAATGTCAACATTTCCCATAAAGCTGCATCTCATAAATTATGGCCCTGTACAGTATGCCCCAGGAAAGCATGACTTTTTTGAGCTGACTGATTTGTTTGCACCTGATTTGCACCGATACCGATACCGTATCGGTATCGGCTACCGATATGACTTATTTCACGTATCGGATATCGGACATGACATAACCGATACACGTTCCGATAAAAAAAAGTTTAAAAAAAATAAAATAAAAAAGTTTTTAAAAAAAGGCTCTGGTTTATAAATATATATAATACAATCACGCAATTGTAAGACCATAACCAAACATTTTAGCAAATTACTATTAGATAAAACGATCCAGCAAACTTTTTTTTTCATTTTTTTTTTCTACTGTTATTGTACTTTAAAATATTCAGTAATAAATGTCTTTAATTGAAAGGTAATGCATTTTTTTTTGTATTTAAAGTTTTACTCGGATATCGGCATATATATCGGATATCGAAAAATATCCTAATTGATATATCGGATCGGATCGGAATTGAAAAAACCTGTATCGGTGCATCTCTACTGATGCCATGACAACACATTGAGGTTAGACAACACACCCATATCAGATCTGCTCAGTCCATCGACATTTTTAAGTCTTTACTTAAAACTCACCTTTTCTCTTTGGCTTTTAACAGCATCTGATCTTAAAATGTTAAGTTTTTTTTTGCGTGTACATTGTGCTCATATACTATTCCTATTTAAGTCCTATATAATGTAAAGCGTCTTTGGGTACTTAGAAAAGCGCTACATACATTTGAGATATTATTATTATTAAGGCTGTGTTTATGAACTGAGTGTGCTTGCAGGCATTCGCAGTACAGCTTACAGACACTGTTTAATAGTGGTTAGAGTTAAGTACTATTTTCAAGTGGTTAAGTTTAGGCACCGTTTTCTAGTGATTACGGTTAAGCACAGATAAAAGTGAGGGTTAATGTAAGGGTAAGGGTTAGGGTTCAATAGTGTTACTGTTATTGATATATTTGAGTCCACACTGTCCACATTTCATTATGTAAATAACATCACATTTGCAGAAATGCATCAGATTTCTGACATTGTCCCGCCTGGTCCTGATTCAGATTGTGTCTCGGCATCACTTCCTGGCGGGGACTGACCATTGGCCATTTTTGTTTAACCAAAACAAACCAGTCCAATCCAGTCCAGTCAAGTTCAGTCCAGCCCAGCCTAGTCCAGTCCAGTCCCCCAAAAAGTTGTGTACTGTAGCTAAACAAACTGGAACAACAACATTTCTCTTACATTGTTAAGAGAATTATTGTTAGGGAACAATACACTATACACTAAATGTCAATTTATGCTTTGAGCGACGGCACGTCACACTATGCGTCTCGCAACAATCTGAGTTTTGAGCATTCACATTGTGGGTACTGGAACCTAATGCTAATAAAGGGTACATTCATTAATGTGCATTCTCAGAGCAAGCACAATGCAGTCTAATCTCAGATTTTTAACACCAGCAATTAGGCTATACACACACAAATACAAATATAAAACAATAACGGGTGACGGTGTCCATAACAACAACAACTCAACTTGCGAGCTTCCATGGATGGAGTCACCATGGATGCGTCTGTCGGTGTGTAAAATTATCTGACCAAGAGTAGTCAACAGCATCAGAAATCACCATTTGGTATCGCCCTGCTTGGCCCTGCTGGAACTTTGAAAGAAAATGTACATCCTATTACCTGGTACTAAAAGAAAAGGCAAAGAAATTGTGTTAGAGACGTGGCATGTTGAGTAGTAAGGCAGCAATAGTCTAATAGTGCTGAAGTCAGGACCCTAATTGTGTCTATTTTCTTTTTCTGTAAAAACCCTCTTTTTCATGTAAAAGCGTTGGAATTACTTCAAGGATGCTACCAACCCGACTGACTGGGTGGCAGCTATCGCATCACTTTGCTTTGTCATTCCACTCTTCCTGAATGTTGAAGGTTCCATTCACTGGCAAGTTGGGGCACTGGCAGTTTTCCAGTCCTGGATTGGCTTTCTCTATTATTTCCGGAGGTAAAGTCCATCAAATTACAGTAACTTATCAGTAAACAGTACTCTTTTGTATAATTTCTGAGTATGTTTCATTTAGGTGTTTCTGTACAGCAACACCTAAATGCACACAATCAGAATTAATGTTACTTACTTCCATGGATGAAAAAGGTCAATGAACCTACATAATTCCTTTATCAGGATTGCTAGGCTACTAACTGGTATTCACTACTGTTTCCACAGGTTTGAACATTCTGGGATTTACGTAGTGATGATCTTTGAGATCATGAAGACATTGACCCGCATTATACTACTGTTTGGGCTTCTGACCTTAGCCTATGGTTTGGTTTTCTATGCACTGGTGCTCAAAGAGGTAAGAGATGAAAATACAAGCAGACACTGCAGCTTTAAGACCAGTTCATACATATATATATTATTCTGGCTGGGTACGAAACGTCTGAGACATCCACATGAATTTGTGTGTATGTATGCCTAGTTCACGCCTAATTCAGTCCACAGTGAGCTTCTGTTTAGTTGTCTCGCCACAGCTGGTGCAAGGGTGTCCAGGGGCTGGAGAAGGAAGGCTGGGGCAAGGGGTAAACCGGGGCACAGGACAGAACACTGGACTGACAGGGCAGTGCAGGACAGGAACTGACAAAACAAAAGTACTGGACAGGCTGGGGGCAGAGCAAGACAGGGGGGGGGGACGGTGGGACAGGGTAAGGAAGGGAAGGGTGTAGTAAGACAGAAATGGACAGAACAAAAGTAATGGACTGTTTGGGGCTGGGCAAGACAGGGCAGGACAGAAACAGGACTGGGGAAATCAGAACAGGCTCTGGGAATGGTGGACATGAAACAGGGGCAGAAAAGTTAGGCGAGCAGACAGAGACAGACAGGCAACGGACACGTACTGTAGGTGAACTCAAAATCACAATTAATCTCATGGATCTGTCACCAGATCCATGGACACTCCCACAGGGCATGAGTGGCCTTGGCGTCTGCAGTTCTATCAGGTTTATTAGAAACTGTTGAGAATTTTAAATTAGCCTGATTCTCAATTACCTTGACATTACTTATTTTTTTATTTTGACAAATCTTGTCTCATTTCCCTCTCACTCAGAGGCACATACATTTTAGTGTAGGGGTTATTGCTGTTGCATGAGAAATGACCTTGGGGTAATACCAAGAGGCTATGTGGCCGGACACAAATACTTGAATAATATCAGACAACAACACATCTTAAGAATGTATACTTTTTTAGGTAATTGATAAATCAATTACACTATTTTGCAAGTATTCCAAGTATTCTGTAAGCTCAGTGTGTTTATGTTATCATTGTTAACGTCTTTGTTTAATTGCTTTGTTAAGAAATTATCTATTAATTAACTATTATTATTTTATCATGGCAGAAAGAATTTTCGACTTTGCCTCTCTCACTGATGCAAACCTTTGTGATGACGGTCGGGGAACTGAACTACCAAAACAACTTCCTAGATGTATGTTTCAAGGATGAGCTTCCATTTGCTCCGGCGACATATCTGCTTCTTGTGATCTTTATTTTTGTCATGCCAATATTGCTGATGAACCTAATGGTAAGCATGAATTCATTCTATAGTTCTACCCCATGGTTTTCCAAATGCATCGACTTTTACAAAATGAGGGGGTCAATGGTACTTTATGGTAATTGCTGAACACAGTGAAAATGTATGGTTTTACTGTCTCACTTTGGCTATGTTGCAGATTGGTTTAGCGGTTGGAGACATTGCTGAAGTACAAAGAAATGCAGCCCTGAAGAGAATTGCCATGCAGGTCGGTATGAGGCAAATTAACTGTCTGAAATACCACTAGCCCAATGTTGTGTCCGTAGAATGCCCCATTTCTCATTAAACAAGAGTCTGAAAGCTCTGCTAGCAGGCTCTAGGGGCCATGTTGTTCCTTGCACCCACCCATACCAAAGTGGTTTGAACCAATGGCATGCAGAGCAGAGTTATTATAGTCTTGAAATATCAATTATCTCCGCCAGGCCAGGAGCTGGAATTTATGTTTCCCCCACTGTGTGTGTGTGTGTGTGTGTGTGTGTGTGTGTGTGTGTGTGTGTGTGTGTGTGTGTGTGTGTGTGTGTGTGTGTGTGTGTGTGTGTGTGTGTGTGTGTGTGTGCGCGTGCGTGCGTGTGTGTGTGTCTGCATGTTCGCAGCTAATTTCAGAAACCACTTAAATGCACACTGCTAGTAGGCCGTAGAAAACTCCATCCCAAATGTTTCAAAATTGACCTCATGGTGGTGTTATACCAGGCAGCTTTACGTTTTAGCCTATAATTCTTGAACCATATAGGTGGTTCAATCAAAATAATGTTCCCCTGGATTCCTTGGATCAGGACGCAACTCTCCATATCTATTGTGTGTTTTCTATATAGGTCTGATTTTATGTACCATGCACAGGGACCTGAGTACATAATTTTGACCCTTTCATTTACTTACATGTCTGGAATGACAATAAAAGTCACACCACGCCCATTTCAGCCTAATTCGATTTTACACCAATTTGCATTTCTAATTTAAAACATACTTTTTGCTACTAATCCTCCACATTTGATCCAAAACTCAATATCTCTGGAGTCATGTCTCATTCAGATTTTTCATATTCCATTCCGATTGGCTATAATTGTCTCCGCCAGGCCGATAGGCATGGCGAGAGAGTATGTTTTGCCCCCCGTCCGTCCATCGGTCCGTCCGTGTGTCCGTGTGTCCGTCCTTCTGTCTGCGAGCAGCTAATCTCCGCCACCGTTGGCCCGGTCGCTGTGAAACTGCGCACACACACTCCTTGGATGCCACAGCAGAACCTCTGCCCCACATTTTTCAGATCAGCCTGTCATAGCGCCACCATGAGGCAGACTTTTGCAAAACACATTTTTTGCTATTACTCCTACAGATTTTGTCCAAAAACCACGCAAATCGGTACACAGTATCTCTATATCCATGTGATCAACACGGATCTGTCTGATTGTCCATATTCCATCATGATTGGCTAAAATTGGCTTCCAAAGTTTACAGGATTGGTACATTATGAACAAAATGCCTCAAATCATGAACGCAGCATGCGATTTCCGTGAAATTTTCCAGAGATTCCCACTTGGCCCAGGAAGAAATGCCACTTGAAAACGTTCACATCATCCCCATGGTGGCGCTATAACAGGCCGATTCACGTTTTTACCTACAGTATAACTGCACCAATCTGTGTGAAACTTTGCACCCACACTCCCTAGAGGCAAAGGAAAAACCTTTGCCCTGACTTATGCTCCGAGGAGCACTTTTTCTAGTTGCCTTTGAAATTCTGCAGGAGGTGCCTATTTTACAAAGAATGGAAAAAATCATGAACGCTTTTGCATCGTCCGCTCAACCCCAACTTTTAATCACACATTGAGGGGCCTCCAAACAAAGAAGATGGTGATACATTTATTTAAATGCATGTTTGATAGATATAGACACCACATATTGATCCTCAGTCCTTGTTACAACATAGTCCTAATTTGCTCTCCAAATGTTCCTATAACTTTGAATAAGAACTTCACATGCTCCCTTCAGATTGAGCTCCACACTGGTCTGGAAGAAAAACTGCCTTATTGGTTCATGAAACGAGTAGACAAACCCTTCATCATCGTCTACCCCAACCGCAAGTGTTCCAAGGTGTGCACAGACTCAATGTTTTTGCAACAGAAAACTGTACTGATGCTGAAAAATAAAGACTGATGATGTATCTTTATTACTCATTTGGGTTCAGCATTTGACTCTGATGCCATAAGTCCCATTTAGAAGTAACCAGTTAATCGTGTTTCCCTTCTAATCTTATGAACACAGTTCTTCACAAAGCTATTCATGTACTGGTTTGATGACATGAATGAAGCACCCCGTCTACAGACCAATTCACAGGAAACCACTCCAATGGAAAAGGAACTCCAAAAGCAAAAATACAGGTAAACAAACTTGAGGTTAAATGACAAGATAGAACACTGGTAAATTTGAAATATGCATTTGAAATACTAATAACCATTTTAATGTTCCCTTAAATCAGAAATGTGTGTTAACGTAATGTAAATTCAATACAAAGTAGTCTCTCTTTCAGACAAACAGCATACTGTATAATTAATTGTCTTAGTTAAGAAGTACTGGTAGGACAGATGGAGAGACACAGCATGGCAGGTTTTTCTTATGTGTGAGCAGCCTCTAGTGGATACAAAGCACACCAAAAGCCTGTTTTCTTACCAGGCTCACATTAAATGAAATAAGCATATTATTGTAATCCATATTTGATTACAACACACCAGGACTATACAAAAAAAGAAGGGGGAAAAATACTACCCAGGATATGAATAAGTCAGGATCCTCTGAGCCAAATTCACCATATTCACATGCCGTTTTGCTCTTACACAGGGAGTCCACCCTCCCCCTGGGTAAGACTTGGGAGGAAAATGGCTTAATAATATGTTCAGCGGCATACATTCTGTCGTCTTGCATTCAATTTTTCAGACTGAAAGAGATGTCCAGCGTGATAGAGAAACAGCACAATCTCCTTAAGCTGATCATCCAGAAGATGGAGATATCGTCAGAGGTAGACGAGTGTGATGGCCCCGCCGATGTCAAAGGAAGCAAGTGGACAAAACTTAGGAAAAGTCAATTCAAGGGACAGAGTTCATCTAAGTGGATCCCTGTGATGAAGGCTATTGAGGCCAAGAAAGAAGGCCAAAAACAATGCAACATTTAATTACATAGTGGCACAAGCATATTACTGTACTTACTAACCAATGCAATGAAAAATATAGCGCCAGTGGAACACATTTACTATGTTTACTGTGTGTTCCACTACTATGAATGTAGCTGCATGAGGACATTCAGTCAGTCCAGCTTTTGAAACATGTCAGAGGTTTGGTTGATGTATTTACCATTACATTTATTAGGGCGCTGAGTAAGAAGATGATACTCACAGTATATCCTGTGGCACTGTGTACTGTACGCTTGTCAGTGGCATATTGACATACTAAAAGAGACTCATTGTGTTGGGTAACGACAGTATAATTCATTGCTTCTTTCATTGTCTTGTGATACCTGAATCAATTTGTGCCTCCATGTCCAATGTCTGAATACTGCAGTACCACACATATAACCCCATCTTGCCTCTTCTGTTGTTCCAAGTCACTATCTTCTTCATAATGGATAAATGGATAATGTACTTTGTGCAGTTGTGTGGTGAATTGTGCTGTTCCAAGTCACTATCTTCTTCATAATGGATAAATGGATAATGTACTTTGTGCAGTTGTGTGGTGAATTGTGCCATTTGTCTTTTAACTTCTGCCAAAATGAAGGCATAACTATCTGAAATGATTACAATATAAAACTACCTACCGTGCTGTACAATGACCTCTGTGTTTGTATGTTTGTACAGTACCTTTGAGCATTATGTCTGTGGTCAAGCATGCAAACTTGTATCCGTTTCTAAAGAGAGGGCGGACATGAATAAGGAGTGATTTAATACACAGATGACTCATCTCCAAGAAATTTCTAATGGCAAGGCCTTCAACTTTCCAACGCGAAGTAATGGTGCTGACAATAATTTACAACTCCTCAAGACCTCAGATAGAACTACATCTTTCTCTTTCTCTCTGTGTGGAAGAATGAGCATGTAAATTCATACTGGCCCCTGGAAGTCATCTCCTTAATATCGATAAAGGTTATTATTCTGTAGCACATGCATTACTATGTCAGCAAAACATGATGCAGAAATTCTGTATTTGAACAGATAGCCTATATGTGCAGAGAGAGATAGACACACTGACGTCTCTTAACACTGTATGAAATACAAAAGAAACTGCTCACAATACTGGCTTTTGAATCAAATTATATAAAAAGAGAGGGTCCACATCTGTCAGAGATCTGTACAGAGAACCATGCCATTATGTCCCAGAGGTAAACAACAGGCTAACAGGAAAGTCTCACCCTGAGGTCTTTCACAAACTCATAACAACTGTTCCCAGGCTCTGTAGTCACACTATGGTTTCTCACACATCAATCTCACAGTCAGACTGGCTATTTAACGCACAGTATAGTGCTCCATGGCCATTATGTGTTGGTAATGGGTTTGGCCTGGATTATATGGTGGTACAGTACCCTTTTGAATTGATAAGTGCCAATCCAAGTGGTGTTGGGTGTTCTACAATGTAATGCATATATTTGAATGTGAGAATATGCAATCCTATCAGACAAAAATCTAATGCTGTAAAGTTGAGGAGTAAATATGGAGATAGGAAGACCCTCTTTAACTATTTTTGAGGATTTGCCTGTGACCAAGACATTAAACTCAATCCATCCCATACCAGCTCAGTGGCCTTGATGGTTAGCGTGTCCGCCCTGAGATTGGGAGGTTGGAGTTCAATCCCCGGTTAGGTCATACCAATCAAAGACTATAAAAATGGGACCCAATGCCTCCCTGCTTGGCGCCCTCTTTGTAGAATGCAGTTTTATTTTTGTGAAGCACAATGATTATTGAAATGAGCTAGATAAATAAAATTGACATGACTTGTCTAGCCACCGTCCAGGTATGGGCCTATATGGGCAGCAGTGCTGAAGGCATGCATAACAGTGCCGAGAGCATGCATGTCCAATGAAACTGCTACGGTTCATTATTTAAAAATGAAAGGTAATGTGTCGAGTTGGATTAAGGTAAAGTTTAAGATTTTAGTTATTTTTGTATCTATACTGAGATGAGGCCAACCGCATGGATTTCCTCTCAATAACGTGATAAAGTGATACATGTTTTGGTTGTTGTGCTGCAGCTGGCACAGTGGTGACCATGGGAACCAAAGGGCGGATGGGAGGAAAACAAGAAACGTCCCCTGACATCATGGGCTTGCACCTGTCCCAATGTTTCTCCAGCACACAAGTGAACAGGCAAGGGCACTGATAGGGGTCATGACCCCTGAGAGTCTATGCTGATAGACAAATGCTAAGTTCTTCCTTCAAGTCAAGGTTTAATTGATATTTATTACCGTCGGCCCCAAATGTAATTACTGCCGTGGCAAATACAATAAGCATGTAACCATCCATTAGACTGATGTTTTGGACAGCACTCTCAGTTTATACTTGATCAATCAACTTCTACATGTACAAAATGAATTATGTACACATACTTGTTTTTCTCAGACCACTTCTTTCTGACAGCAAATGTTGCACCAGGGTGAATTGTGTCAAAAGCCAATGCTGTTAAATGTTACAAGAAAAATATGACAGCTTTTCAAATAAAGCATACTGTAAAGCCAACAATAGAACACCAGAGCTCGCACCTTTCAGACTGTCAGTCATCCCCATAGACTGAGCTGACAGATGCACTGACAACGGATGAGACAGCATTGTGCCTGAAGGCTCAATACCTCAGCCTGATGACACTTCCGAGGATGAGTTGGGAACAGAGAGGTCCCTCCACAGCCCAGCTGATGCCAGATTTTCTTGTGAAAATGGACTTGGAAGAACAGGATTATGGGACACATGGGAATGTGCCCTTGGATTAGGGAGCATTCCTGGTCCATGACAGAGGGAAATCTGAGAAATACGGAGCTGAGGAAGACTGCAGGGTGCGTACCCCTCACAGCAAGCTGCAAAGAGAGGGATGAGGAAAAAGAAAGCTGGCAACTGGCTCCAACAGACACTAACTAAGCGAACGATCTTGACGAGTTTAGATTCAGATACTGTATGTGAACAGTGACGTGTTATCAAATCAATTTTGCCCCATTATTGGCAGCATATGAAGCATGAGGAAAGAGATCTAAAATGAGGGCTACTGTATAGGTGACATGACAGCTGCTTGAACGGTGTGGAAGCCTGTTAGCCTACAACCTGCCTAGCGTGGTCTAAGAACAAAATCAACCATGCCCCTCAGCTGTGCAGTTAGACAATCCTTGGCTGAGTATTACTATTGTAATAAAATAAAATAAGATACAGTATATTTAAATTTCACTGTGGTTATGTGGTTATCAGATTTTCGGGAAAATATAGGGTACGGGAAATAAGTGAGGGTTCCACAAACAGGGGCAGTTTATATTTATTCAAAGAATGTACTGTAGTGCTAGGCATCTTCTTTTCTCTGAAGACTCCCACTCCACTAAGCTCATTCCAGTTTCCCCTAAACTACACCTGCATTTGCAATTCCTTTGTAATGCTGAAAAATTTCAGACCCAATTTATACTTTGTTGCATGCCAGTGTCACACACCGAAAAAAGCTGATCTACAAGTTCATAGCACACCATGCTGCAACGCATTGTGAGCTTGTAGATCAGCTATATTTGGTGTGCAACACTGGCGTGCAACTAAGTATAATTCAGGCTTCACAAGCAGCAGCAGACTCTGTCTGGATGAGAAGCGTCAACCTCCTCTGTGAAAGGTGCCAGGAATGCTTGTATCTCAGCAAACACACTTCACCCAGTGGCAGAGACAGTAAGAAGCTTTCAAACAACCTGAAGCCGTTTCCGTCCCTGGCCAACTTAATTTTCCTGGCTCTTTAGATCCTCGCCCCGAAGAGAAATATCCTGCCCTCTGACCCTGGGAGGAGCCTGTCAACTTCAGCTTCCCTTTATTTGTCACTTCACAAGTTTACAGCTATGAAGAAGAGTTTGAAACTATGTTTTGCACAAGCTACCTTAATTTGCAGTTACATGAATAATGAGTCTAGGTCAAAACTATATAGTATGAAATATAAACATGACACGTGTGTGTGTGCGTGCGTGCGCGCGTGTGTGTGTGTGTGTGTGTGCTCACAAACATATATGATACTGTATGTGAACCAAGGGCCCAGCTTCCCGTTTTGAAATTGACTCGAATAAGGAAGAGAGTTCAAGTGACAGTTCATATGAATGGCCTGTAGTTTCGCTGTTTTACCCCTGCTGGTGTCAGAAAGAACTTGATTTTCTTACTTATTTTCATACTACGATATGACGCGATATTGAAAGCTGGCGGATTTGAAATTCCTGAACAATCGGCTTCATTTACGGTCTATAGAAACCAATGGCGTCGCTTCGTCCATTTCTTTTTTACAGTCTATGATGTGAACAGGCAAGTCATTAAATACATTTTTCCCCATTATTGGTCGGCTTTATTGTGTAAATGAAACATGAAGAAAGAGCTCTACAGAATGAGAGCTACTGTCATGTCATGTCATGTCATGTCATGTCATGTCATGTCATGTCATGTCATGTCATGTCATGTCATCTGTTAAGTTTGACACTGTATTGACACCTACAACTTATCATGGTATAAGAGCAAAACCAGCCATGGAAGGGATGCTCTCAAATCAGTAAGCGAGGAGGGAGGAAATTAAACAAGGAAAGGATAGAGGAAGGAAAGGGTAGTACTGTGGCACCCTGGGAATAAAGATGATGCGCCCCCCCCCCCACCCCCTGCCCCACCACGCCCATGCCAGCCCTCCAGATGTCGTGGGAAACGATAACAGCTGGGGCTGATGCACACAGGCTGCGTGTGAAAGGCGGCTACATCTGCAGAAACCCTATCCCTCTGTGAAACTGGCAGAGGATTAGCCACTTTTGATAAGGTCCTCAAGACATTTCTATTACCAAGACACATCTGTGAGAGAGACACACTTCAGAAGTGTATGCCATATAGGCCAACTGTGGTCAAGTTACTGGAGCAGTGCATGCTGATAATTATCCCAATATTTCAATTTCATGGAAGGACTAGAGTCAGTGTCCACCTATTAGTTTTGAACTAACATCCCATGGCTTAGCCCTTCTAAACAATCTCTCATATGTTGAATGTGGCCATGATCAAGCGGCAGATTATCTGCCTGTCAGAGTTATTAACAAAGTCCAAACAGAGGCAGTGTGTTGAGGTCGTGTTCTGAGGTCATGGTGGGCTACAGAAAAGGGGGTGGGGAAAGTTCTGGGGGGGGTGGGGAGCAGTAGTCGTGGCAAGCCCAGAACACTTAAATTAGGCGGGTAAGCATGAGGGCAGGTTTCAGAAGGAGCAGCAGCCTAATGTCAGCCTCAAGTATTTGTCTTAATTCCATTATTCAAGGGCTGAAATCTTAAGGCAGTGGACTGGAATATATTCTTGCAGTTCTTGTATAGTTTTAGTGGTACTTGGGGGATCAATTTAAGTAATTTATGTAGTAGGCCTTGGGTGTAATTTGTGATTAAAAGATAAGAGTTTTTGTGGTAACAGGCTTCCAGAAAGGATACGCCATCCGAGTGCTGCTCAGCAGCAGTTATGTCCACTGGTTCAGTAGCAAGCGACGCGGAAGACTTTGAGATCTATCACAGGAGGACATCTGCCCCTTTGGAGAAGACCAGGCGGAGTATTGCCTCTTACCGTTCAAACGAGTATTCAGATGAGGAGTTCTGCGATGGGGTCGAAGGGAAGAGCAAACAAGAGCGCAAAATGTCCAGCAGGTCGCATCAGAAGGACGCGCGTCAGACGCAAAGGAACGCGGCCAACGCACGGGAGAGGGCGCGGATGAGAGTGCTGAGCAAAGCTTTCTCCAGACTCAAAACCACCCTGCCGTGGGTACCAGCGGACACCAAACTATCTAAACTGGACACGCTGAGACTCGCCTCAAGCTACATCTCTCACCTCAGGCAACTCCTACAGGATGACAGACTCGAGAACAGCTTCGTTCACCCTGTCAATCTGGTAGGAATCTCAATTTTAGCTTGTCATGTAATAACTATGTTGTGCCACGGTAAGTAAAATTGTGTTTCAAATGGGTCAGTGATGCATGGAAAGGGTGTTTAATGCATTAAAATGGAAAATGCACAATTACTCATCTTAAGTGATTGTGCGTTTTCAAAATGTTCAACGAACAATTCACATTATTAGGCTACTTCCATGTTATGTCGAATTTGAAATCTGTTAATCATAAACCATGTCGCTCTTTCATTCCAGACGTGGCCATTTGTGATGTCAGGGCGATCAGAGGACAACCAAGACATCTCCTCAACGGCCAGACTTTGTGGAGCAACAGCATAGGACTGCAATCATGGATCCACATTGTAGACAATTACCAGCATTTGTTCTCTGAAGTTTGGTGCAGACAAAAGGTCTGTCGATGTTGACCTTGAAATCCCTGTCCAGAACATTACCCCCGCCCCGACTTGCTCTGGCCCCATCTCTCCCTCTAAATGTCTAACATGATCTCTTATCCTCCTGCTGTGTAAGCTATTCATTGCCAGTTTTAAAATTATCAATTGATAGGCATCTTTCTTGTCTTCTGCAAAGAGCTGAGCAATAAATTGACTAGGCTACTCCAAGTTATAAGGAGCAGAGAGACATTAAACGTTAAATAAGAGACGTTTTTAAAGTTTGAGTTGTAGCTATTGAACCACTCTCCTTTTGTATTTGTGCAACTTTTATGCTATTACAATTTTTACACTGGAAGCAATGCCTTGTCTTTGGCTATTTGTGGTTCTTCGGTTTAACCCTTTTTGTCTTGAGCATTGTGTACTACCAGTTTTGTGTGCCATTATTTGACAATGTATGATGAAAACTAACATTGTGTCCCATCCTGACACAAATCAGGTGAGATGTGGGGAGAGAAGAATTAGGCAATTTTGTTGTCTGTAGTAGATTCTTATGCAATGACAGAATTATGACCATCAATAGGTTTGTTTTATTATCTTAAAGAAAAAAATACTGTTTCCCTTGAATGCCCTTGTAATGCTGTGATGTTAGAGTGTACCAAATCACCTCACAGCAGTAATGTTATCTAATGTAACCCGGACATAGGCTATACCATATCACCCAGCCCTTATGTGTAACTAGCCTACATTTTGTACAATTATTTATTTTCTGTGTGATAACTATCTTTGTGTTTTGTAATTCCTGCAAGTCTGTTAGTATAGATGACTTTTTATGGACTGGATACATTTGTGTCAATAGTATACAATTATCAAACAGCTAGTTGCTATATATGTTTTGACTTTCATTTATTTAATATTCCAATACATACAGTTTTGTATATGGATATGCAATTGCAAGACACATTTAATTTTATTGTTTGCAACATGATTATGTATTTGGGGGCTAGAACTGAAACTGGTATCAGCTCTCCATAGCAAGGTGTTTTACAAGTAAAGTGAGGCATTTGGGCCTGTAACGGTCTTCTTAAAATATCAACGATGCTGTAAGTGATATTTTCTTTGTTAAAAACATTTTTTTTCGTTAAAATGTTAAAGCTCTATATTCTGAGAGTAATTATTGCTATAGTGTGTTTGTTTAGTAACAGGGGTCTCTCTGTCTCTCCAGCAGTTTCATTTTCAAGTGGGTCACCAATTTCATCCAATCAGGAAAGAGAGCCCATTTATCAGCTTCAATTGTGTTTGACTGTTATAGAAATATTCCAATTCCAAATAATTGTGTCTGCTCATTTCTTTGTTTCATCACTTCCAACCATTTCAAGCGTTTATCTTGTATTCTTTATGAGTCATCTCTCTATAATTGTCATGTTGACCTAAACATGTTTTAACAAAGGAAAATATCACTAGCAGTCCCTTAAATGCTGAAATCAAATGCAGAGATTCAGAGTTAAAGTATAGAACTAATAGTCATTGACTTAAGCAAAAGAATAAGCCTTTCATATTTCCAATATTGATTTGCTGAGTGTGTAACTTTTGTAATTAAGTTTTAATTAAGAGAACTTGTGCCCAGGTTTTTATGGGTCACATGGCATCTGATCATTTCCCTTGGTAGAATTTGTAATCAGCTGTTTTGAAAACGTTATCTTTGCATTTAAAAATGACTGGCCAACTAAGGAATGGGTGACAAATGCAAATACATCATGTTCTCTATGTTGAGTATTTTTATATGGTAAGGCTCTCTATATCTGATTTACAGGGTCCTCAAACCTCTTCATAGTACCCACAAAGTTGAATGTATGATACAAAAAGAAAAGTGTTTCCACTTGTTGGAAATACTGTAGATCATTTTGGTTTAAGTGAAGTATAAACATAGTGTTTTGTGTCATAAACTAGGCAAAAGTTCAAAATGTGAAGGAGCTAGTGAAACCTCTTCACAAAACATCAGAATTGTGACAGATCTAATCTGCTGGCAAGAACTGTAAGGATTCCTGCAGGCATTACCACACAGAATGCTGCTTGTCCTACAGTACATTTGAGACAATACATTGGCTTTTCACAAAGCATGGGTCAAAAGTTCAGGAATTAATGAAAGTGCAGTACATGAACCAAGAAAGCTAGAATCAATGGCAGTGATCTCTTCATGTGTGAATACTTTTATTCATAGTAATCCCCAAAATGATGTGAGTACAGATGGATAGAGCCCCTGGTCTGGGAAGTTGAGTGGGACAGACTGATAGAGTAGCCGGAGGAAGAGGAGAACAGAGGGAAGGAATTTAAGGAAGACTTTTCATCAGGTTCCTGGAGAGTTGCAGCTGTTGGGTTGTTGGTGAGTTTCCCAGGACTCTCAAAAGCTCTCTTGGGAGAAACAAGCCACTGTATTGGTCCTGACCAGCTAATGAGCCAACTTCTCACACTAGTTCAACTCTGATTCTTGCACCACCGACTTCAAAAGGTAGCCTAACAAGGTATTTGTTTATTGATTACGCTTAGCTAGAGAGATGAACCATCATGTAACCAATGCCAAACCACAGCAATGATGACTGAAGAATCAAAGTACGTAACTGCATTTGGTGGCAGGTTTTATTTGGTGGTATCAGCATGTTTTTTTTTGTTGTTTTTTTGTGCCATCACTGACATCTAGTGGCAAAGAAAGAGATGGTCAGAAAAAACACAATATTTATGATTGTGTGCTTCTAAATAAGGAATTGTTGTAGATCACACATATATATATATATGTATGTATGTATGTATGTATGTATGTATATATATATATATATACACATACATACATACATACATACATACATACATACATACATACATACATACATACATACATACATACATACATACATACATACATATATTTATATTTATTTTGGGGGGTTCATTGGTTTAGATCGATAAATAGATAGATAGATAGATAGATAGATATAGATAGGTATTTATAGTGTACACATCATACAACACAAGCAGCAGCTGAGCAAAGAAATACACTAGAAACGTTTGCTCCTTGGAGCACAGGTCTCCGCCAGGCCAGGTATAGAAGCCAATCTTAGCCAATCAGGGTGGAATATGAAAGATATGACAGATGTGTCTTGATCACATGACTATAGAGATAATGTGTGTACCTGGTGGCGCTATAACAGGCCAGGCCCAGCATCACGGGGGGGGGGGGGGGGGGGCGTGAGGGGGCGACGCCCCCTCAACCAGACCCTCTCGCCCCCTCCTTCGTCAAGCCTTCCTCAGTGTGTTAAGAAAGTGGTCAGTGGTGTTGTGTGTACCAGGAGGGACTGATAGACATGACAGACAGACATGACAAGGACTTGGACAGCTGCTGTCGGTGAAAATAATAACCCCGTACTTACGCAGCGCCCCACCCACCTTTGTCGGCTAGCGCCAGGCCTGCCTACATAGACATAGGTTTTGCAACAAAGCCAGTCATGAACCAATACAGCCACACTGTCACAAGTGACAACTTCCAACAGCAGCCACGCAACTGTAGTTCCACATCAGTCCTCAATTCCAAATGAACATTTGGAATGATGGCTGGTATGTCAGTAATGTCACAGCCCAAATCCTCTAGCTTGAACTTAAAAGGATATAGCAAACTCACACATAGGATAATTGAAGTGACCAAGAGCCACATTCAAATACACTTCTGTTCCCTGTTACAACTCACTACTTTCAACAGCAAGACACAACATACAAACTGTAGATTCGCATCAGCATTCAATTCCAGAGCTAGAAACAGCCACTAAACATGTATACAAACAACAGCAACAGCATACGACACAAGCAGCAGCAGCCCAAAAAAAAACAAGGTTCCTACCTTGAGCCGTCTCCGAGATAGAACCCCCCTCTCTCTAGTAGTTCATCCTTGGATGAGCCCTCCAGCGGCATCTCTAGTCATCTCCATCCTCCATATCTGGCTAGCTTCACCAGTACTTTCCCCTGCTGTGAGCTCCCGGTGTAAATGGCAGTGACCGGCCAGCCTCATTCTCCTGGCTGTCATCTTCTCACTCACGCCTGGTAGCCCCCCATGCAGATGCTTGTTGGTAACATGTTCATCCTGGTTGATGGTTAGTATTAGCTTGATATGGTGGGGGAGGTTGGACTTCCACACACTAGACATGCCCTTCAGAGCCCTCCATGCAAGAGATTTCCTAACTTTAAGGTTGTATTGAGTTGACCCATGAGCCCAGGTATTTAAAGTCAATTACTTCTTTCCTCCTGATGTCATTAGAGGTGGATGGTCTGTGAGGGAGTTATAGGTGATTTGGTTTTCTTGTCATTTATTGCAAGACCAACCTTGGCAGACTCTGACACAACTCTGGTCAGAAGCACCTGTGCCTTCTCTACATGTTCAGATAGCAGGCAGATGTCATATGCATAGTCTAGAGGTCTAATAAAAGTAGTGAAGCCAAGTTCTTGCTCCCCTCTACTGATAGCCTGCATACTGTAAGTGCATAGTCCAGGACTATTATGAAGACGAAGGGGGCGAGGGCGCCCTTCAGCAACATCCTTGCCAGGATGTCAAACTATGCCATGTTGTTGTCTGCGGTCGTCCCCTTATCTCTTGTACCCATGTACATGGCTCCTATAGCCCAGAATAGGGTGGGAGGGACACCATAAATCTTGAGTATCTGGAAGAAAAGAAAGAAAATTCAACTGCAGATCTACTTAGGGGCCGTCAACAATGTGCTCAACATTATGTTTATTGAAATTAGTATTTCATATTTTCAATTGCTTCTAAACCAAAAATATATACAAAACACAACTAAAAACACACACACACACACACACACACACACACACAGGCCTGCATCGTGCCAGCATCGTAATCAAACACAGCTCAATTCTACATAATACAAACACCTCTTCTCTTCACCTCATACAGAAATACGCCTACTGAGTAGTTTGTTTTAGCAAATGTTAAAAGTGAAATTATTACACACAATTAAAATCATCCAATCAGCTTGGGAAAAACTAAAAAACAATAAATAAGGCAGTTTATCATGACGATAATTAATGTCTTTTGTTTTCGCTCAATTTCCATGTGGTAGAATGTTACATTACTAGTTGTTTATTTCACTCTTTTACTTACAAATACAATGGAGCTTGTGTCATACCTACACTGTAACACAAAAAGCCTAGGGGCCCTATCGAGACTGTAAAGTTGACCGATTGGCCTAGGCTCCAAATATCCAGTCCAGGAACGCAGGTTTTTTGTTTATTTACCTTCACAAACACCCAAAAAAAAGTCAGTGCTATATTTCACAGTGCGCCCAGGCAGAGACGAGACAAAACACCTTGACAAAAACTTAAGCTGGCCAAAAATAAGTTTACAAAAATATAGGAAATAAGAAATTAACACTTATAAGCCAAGGAAACACAACAAAGCAAGAACTCAAGAAACTGACTATGAACAGGCTATGCCTTCCATGAAGGCCCTGGCAGCACTGCTTTTTAGCCTACTAGCTGAAGCCGAACTGTGTGCCACTTTTCACCTGGAACCTCCAATTTATAATGGGTGGGACAAACCACTCAATTAACTTAAATATGCTACTCTAGAGAAGAATATTTGGGGCCTTGCTGCTAGCCAAGGCCCATGAGTTATTCTACACAATTACCTAATCTTTTACAATAAAATTCAAATCTCTTTATGTGCACCCATACATTCACAAGACAATAAAAAAACATATTTATCTTAACCCATCAAACCAAACACCCCTCCTGCCTCCTCCACAGTACTTGGCACCTTCCCATTTAACAGGGGCACCTTACCAGGCCAGCACTGCAGAGAATGAATTTAACATTACACAGTTTCAATAAATACACATAAACATGTTTAAAATCATTGCAGTCACCTCCTAACCGGCTTGATGGTCCTCAATTAATAGGAAGCACCTGTGTAGCTTGTGTGTTTGCAGTGATGTGTTGTGAGCTTGTATCGGCTATTTTCAAACATTTTACATTTACAAATGTTTGTACTTTTACTCAAATAACATCTTGAACACGTGTAGACCTTTTACTTGTAACAGAGTATTTTTATATTGTGGTATTGCTACTTTTACTTAAGAAAAATATCTGAGTAGGCTTTCTTCCACCACTGTTTGTTTTGATTCGCACCCCGAGCTCCGTCCCGTCAGCAACTATACGACATCCGGTTTTGGAGCTAGCAGCTATAAGCTTTCCGGTTGCCTTCAAAATAAGATCACGAATGTGTAATGTTTTTTAAAAGACACAAATGTATTTTAAAAATACATTTATGATGTACGTCTTTTAAATGGTGCATACTAGAACACTTCTAATTGCCAATTTTATTTTTATAGACACAAATGTATTTTAAAAATACATTTACTTTAACTGGATATTCATTTGTGTTTGTTACATATGTATTGTTTTTGAACTGTTTGTCCATTATTGTAATAATGCTGCCTCTAGGCCAGGTCACTCTTGGAAAATGATCATGATATAATATTGTTTATTGCAGAAGCAAATAAACAGTGATAAAAGTAACAACAAAATATGCTACAAATAATAATCAGTGCAGGTGCGATTTAAAAAAATAAAGCAACGGGGGTTTATAAAGTTGATCTCACCTATTTAAAAACTAAAATACAATACAAATAAGAATGTAATCAGAAAAATAAAAGTGTGTGTGTGTGTGTGTGTGTGTGTGTGTGTGTGTGTGTGTGTGTGTGTGTGTGTGTGTGTGTGTTCGTGAGAACTGTTCCATAACTGAGCGCCCCTGAACTTGATAGAAAATTGATACAGACCAGTAGGACAGAATGTTGGTGAAAATTGAGAGATAATTTGTAAAAAAAAAAAAAAACTGGCAGGCCGTCCAGTGCGGCCAGATGTAAGAAAAGAAAGTGCCGTTTTCAGACAACAGTGGACACTGGAAAGGCGCCGGCGGACGCTGCCAACACTTCTGACATACGCACGCGTGCGGGGACACCTGCCCTACAACGCCACACTCTCGGATATGCCCGAGAGGTGTAAAAAAAAGTGTGGCGGACCGTCCAGTGAGGTCAGAGGTCAGAAAAGTGCCGTTTTCACACAAAAGTGGACACTGGACAGGCGCCGGCGGACACTGCCGACACTTCTGACATACGCACACATGCGGGGACACCTCCCCTACAACGCCACACTCTCCGCTAAGCGGGAGAGGTGTAAAAAAAAGTGTGGCGGACCGTCCAGTGAGGTCAGAGGTCAGAAAAGTGCCGTTCTCAGACAAAAGTGGACACTGGACAGGCGCCGGCGGACACTGCCGACACTTCTGATACACGCACACGTGCGGGGACACCTCCCCTACAACGCCACACTCTCCGCTAAGCGGGAGAGGTGTAAAAAAAAGTGTGGCGGACCGTCCAGTGAGGTCAGAGGTCAGAAAAGTGCCGTTCTCAGACAAAATGGACACTGGACAGGCGCCGGCGGACACTGCCGACACTTCTGACATACGCACGCGTGCGGGGACACCTCCCCTACAACGCCACACTCTCGGATAAGCCCGAGAGGTGTAAAAAAAAGTGTGGCGGACTGTCCAGTGAGGTCAGAGGTCAGAAAAGTGCCGTTTTCAGACAAAAATGGACACTGGACAGGCGCCAGCGGACACTGCCGACACTTCTGATACACGCACACGTGCGGGGACACCTCCCCTACAACGCCACACTCTCGCCCGAGAGGCGTAAAAAAAATTGCAAACAAAAAAACACATCCACACCATGGTCAATATCTTCCAAATTGTCCTCTATTGTGATGCCAGCATTAAGTGACGCATCATTACATTTCACATAGAAATAAATGTACCCATGTGTTTTTGCCACTTGCAATGCATTTGCTGGTTGGAGGATGTTTATACTTGTACAGGCGGACGCTGCCAACACTTCTGACATCAAACCTACCCATTGGCTTTTTGGAAGAGGACGCAAGTCCCAGGAAGTGCCACAGAATCAGGAAGTTTTAAAGCATCTTCTGTGTATACAGTCCTGTTGCGTTGACCAGTTATTGATGGATATGTGTTGATACTCCCACCCAACAGACATGGCTATGGACAAGCCTTGCTTCTATTTCAGTTTCCCAGTTTGACATCAGTATAAAATTTCAAGACCATTAATAAAGGCACACACCAACATCTCGTTCTGTGTCTCTCTCCGTTCCTGAGATAAGACGTATGTAACATTGACTGTGACCATGATTGTGCCATTTATCTAGGGCAGCCTGGAGATCATTTCTACCAAGTTCCATGAAAATCTGCCACTCTCTTCTGGAGTTATTTTCTTCTCAACAGACTCGCACACAGGAGTATTATTATTATTTGTGTTATTGTGCTTGTCATAATTAGAAACAATTGCTGGCTGTAGGCTATTAAACGCTGACTCAAGTAACAGTCTTTCTCACTAAGAGTCAAATAAAGTCAAAGGACGGTGATAGGTATTAGGCCTACTATATATAAACTAATGTGAGAACTGCAGTATATTTGACACAAACCCAGTTTGACTCCAGTATACAACACTATCATTTCACGTTGAAATAAGAGTATACGTTTTGTAAGTGACTATAGCAGAACCCCACAATTTTTAACATTCACAATTATAAAGAATATAAATAATGAATGAAAATAAACGTTTAAGTGCATACTTTTAGTGGCATGTCTATTACATCATGTGTACCCAGTGATGCTATGCTCATTTGAGAAGTGGTTGCTCTCTATTTTAATGACGTGACGCGCACGTCGCTTAACACCTACAGTACAGGTCACACAATGGACAATTGATATGCATATAGGCTAATTCCTATGTTAATGTACCTGGCATGAGTCGGGAGCCTTTGTAAACTTTGATGAAGTGTGAATTTAAAGTAGTTTTAAATCTATGCGTGTGCCTGCGCGTCCCCCTGGCCAAATAAGTTGCTCGGCGTGCAACCCCGTCCACTGAGCATTGCACCCCTGTGTGTACCTACAGTACCAGCTTAATATCAGGCAATGGATGTGGAGCCATTTCAAAATGTGAGACATTTTCAAAGAGAACTCTGGAACTAATCTGAACAAGAATCAAGAGGGATTTATTTGTCACTTACTCAAGTAGCAGTGAAATGTTGAGACCTGTTTCTACAGAGACTGTGCTAACACAACCAAACAAAATACATCAGTAACAAGTAACAATACTGATGTAATGAAGTAGAAATAAAAATAAAGATAACACAAATAAAATTAAAGTACAGATGGAATGGCAGGTATGATAAACCTTGTGCGTATGTCACAAGTGCCACGGCAAATAGCTGTCTCGTGTCCAGCGTCCAATTTGTAAAGGCTATGCACTGAAAATGGCCTTTTTCTGACCTCTGACCTCACTGGACAGTCCGCCACCCTTTTTTTTACACCTCTCGGGCTTATCCGAGAGTGTGGCGTTGTAGGGGAGGTGTCCCCACACGCGTGCGTGTGTCAGAAGTGTCGACAGTGTCCGCCGGCGCCTGTCCAGTGTCCACTTTTGTCTGAGAACGGCACTTTTCTGACCTCTGACCTCACTGGACGGTCCGCCACACTTTTTTTTTACACCTCTCGGGCTTATCCGAGAGTGTGGCGTTGTAGGGGAGGTGTCCCCGCACGCGTGCGTATGTCAGAAGTGTCGGCAGTGTCCGCCGGCGCCTGTCCAGTGTCCACTTTTGTCTGAGAACGGCACTTTTCTGACCTTTTCTGACCATTTATCCATTTAGATAAATTATTAATGTTTAAAAAAACGTTTTTGTTACACAGAAACATAATATGTGTTGTATAGCTTCGTTTAAATGCTTAATTTGTAGTTTTAATGTGCAAGTTAACCGTTTTTCTATTTTATTTTTATTTTTAGAGGATACTCTTATTCTGAAGAGATCGTCCACCGGAAGTCTTATAGTTGCTCCGTTATAGTTGCTGACGGAACACAGCTCGCACCCCGCCCCCAAGACCAGCAGCACACTTGTAAACAGAAGCAACCTGACATGAGAACCGAGGCAAATAATACTTTCTTCAACTCGTTGGATAGCTTTTATGGTGCGGTGGAACTTAAAACATCTGAGAGAATGGCGGAAAAGCTTTACTTTTTGGATACGATGTGCAGAAAGGGGTAAGAAACATGTAAAGTGGAAAATGTGCGACAATGTCCTGCTCAAACGGCAGAGGGAAACGAGAACCTCACCTCGGAGCAGCGGATGGAGAGGTTCCGTCGAAGCTAAGCTGTCACTAGCTATCCATAGCGTTAGAAGTCTATGTTACTTTCTAACGAGGACGTAGCGCAGGCTGCACAGCCTCTCGTCTGTAGTAAAACAAATACAAAATACACTTTCGCTACTCACCAAAACAAAGACGGTTTTAAGATGTTCATGTTGAAAGCCTACTTTCCTTAGTGGGAACACTCGGAGCCCCCCACCTCACATCTAAAATACACTTAAAGTTTTTGGCCAGAAAATTAAATATTTCACCGGATGGAAAAAATGTTTTAGTTACTCCACTGCGCCCCCTACAGATCTGGTCAATGGAAGGAGAACTTCGACCAGAGCTAAACTGTCATGTAAAGCAGAGATTAATTATTAGTAATAATGGCATGTTGTCTTTATCAAATCTAAACCAAAACCTCATTTTCAGTAAGAAAAAGAGAGGTGGAGCTGAAAGGAAAAGAAATGGGCATGGAGGACTCTCTCTGAAGAGCGGCCAGCGTGACCGCAGTGCTTGTTTCACACTGATATATCCAGAAGTTCCACCAGTAAAATAACTCATGATGCTGCCGTCTGTGCAAGTAAGTTACAAAACACTGGTTCTTATTAGCCTTGGATAAAGACTATCATTATGTATTTTATCGATTTTGTATATCTATGATAGTCTTGGGCTGCACCCCACAGAGTGCGTCCTGGACTTTCACCAGTAAATCCCGTGTTTCTCCGAACATGTACAAATGCAAAATATAAGGGACTTACCCGGTAGCCCCGGATGTTAACTCGCCCTTCGGAGTCTTTGTGCAATGTATTAGTCCGTATTTTTCAATAGATATGTGTTTTAATCCCGTCTGTGCCTGAACGCCATTTTTCTCCCCCTCGTTTACTTCCTGTGTACGTTGAGTGTAATTCCGGCTTTCACCGGATGCGCCCGTCACTACCATCCGTTGAGGAATACAGGGAACGAATTCCGACAGAATCCGACACAGACGGGATTAAAACACTTCTTTATTGAAAAATACGAACTAATACATTGCACAAAGACTCCGAAGGCTGAGCTAACATTTGGGGCAACCGGTTAAGCACCATTTAATATGTATTTTTAATATGGATTTGTGTACCATGTCGCCTCTAGTGGCTCCAATTGGGATGGTGTATCTTCCTAAATTAACCATCTTTGGTATAATAGATTGCTGTGTGACTGCCATACATAATATTGGTCATTGGTGATTACTTGGCCGCCCACGTGGAATAGAATAATGACTCCCTGCCTGAATTATTGTTCCAGTTCCGGCAATCCATTCAATTCAATATCCACAATCACTTTGTGCTCCGCGGTCATTTGTTAATTGCATGGGCTTTTTTTCTCTCAAATTCAGTCTATTCTGTTTCTGTCTTCAGTCTATTCTGAATCTTTAATTCTGAGACTGATCTGACTCTGACTCGACCGCTGGGTTTTTCAGTAGCTATGAATGAGTCTGTCCAGCAGAGGTCAGCATAGGTTTGTATTTAAAAAATGGTGAAGCGTATCCAGGGCAAACTACTCTCTGCCCAGGTCATTTTGGAGGTCTGAGTCTTACATTTTGTAATCCTCAGTCTTCTTACCTAATTTGGTGACCAGCTATTAATAGATCTGATTATGTTCCATCTCACATTTAAATTGTATCTAAATAAACCATGAACTGGACCTTTTGTGCCCTTTGTTTGGCTTTCAGAAATGTTGGGGATTTTATTTTTATAGTTTTTTATTGTTTTTAATACTTTTTAATTACAGTTTGAGATACTCCCAAGTGTAACTTTATTCAGGTGGAATAAATTTCCTTTTATGAAAGAGCATTCTCTCAGCCATCAAGGCTCAGCACAATCCAACATTTTTGTTACAACTGAAACATATTTCGTTTGTAGAAGAATTTCCATGAACAGGAAGGAACTACAGGTCCAAAGCCAACATTGGGGTTCACTGAGGCTGTCTTTGTTGCTTCCCCAAAAGCACTAACTTTAGGCATTACTGCCGGCAGGAGTCCAGCCTGGATTCTTTGAGCTTTCCAAACCCACTTTCAGCATGTTTGTTATTCAATATCCAGTCACTCAATAGCACTAATGAGAAAAGGGATATGTAAATCCCAAACTATTTCAATCACGTTTGGCTAATGTATACACGTCCCCCTGGGGAGATTAGTTCCCCTCCTGTACTCAGGCTTTGTTTATCAAGTACATTCTTTCCAGGTATGAAAATTCTGACCTTTGAACCTGAGGCTGTCATCCTAAAATAGAAATCATGTCTAAAAGTTGTGCCTTTCCCCTTATCAAGAATTGCAGTTATTATTATTATCATTATTGCTGTGGTGTTGGAGTATAGTATGGATGTTTGTGGTGTTCTCTTGGAAACTGGCTCTAGTCACACACACTTGGTCAACTTGCTGATGCGTACGTCCATATGTAACATCTCCAAGAATGTGCCCTATGAAGTAAGGAACCGCAGAATTTAGCCAATTGTGACAGACCCATAGCCGGGCTTTGGCCGGAGGAAAGTTTAGGAGAGTGTTTGTGTCTACCTGAAGTCACTTACACCTCACACATGAGTGTGTGAGGTGGGTTTGTGTGCAACTTAACAAGCCATATTTTTTTGTTTTTGTAGCCAATAAGCCAATAATTTGATGACCAGCGGACTGGTAGGCAGTCCTGTTGGGTTTAAGTGGTGGCTACCGGAACCGCTGCCGGTCATCAAATTATTGGCGTAGGAATGCAACAAAAACTAAAAAATATATATGAATTCAAGTCTCCATGGGGTGACTAATCGATAAGTTGGGTGACTTTCGCACTGTTGTGTACTGTAAATGAATAAAGAGTGTGTGAGAGAGAGGGGGAGAGAGAGAGAGAGAGAGAGAGAGATCTGACTTGTATGTGAGACTTCCTGTTACTCTGTGGAGATGACACACTCCTCTGTTAGGCAGGTGATTGGGTTACAGCGCGGGAGTGGCAGCCTCCTCTCAGGAGAGAATGGAGCCTCTTTGTGGCGGGATGAGCTGGAAGCTCTGAAGGGGAAGGTCGAGCCAAACGGGGGGAGAGAGAGAGAGAGGAGAGAGAGAGAGAGAGTGGGGTGGGAGAGAGAGGAAGAGAGAAAGGCAGAAGAGGGTGGTGTGCACAAATTGTTGAGGAGGGCTCTGTGTTGGGTGAGGATGCGATGGGTGGTAGAAGATATGGAGGGTGGGGGTCAGAGGTTGACAAAACAACATCCATCCCAAGCCCTGCAGTCCTCTCTCTCTCTCTCCTCTCTCTCTCTCTCTCTCTCTCTCTCTCTCTCTCTCTCTCTCTCTCTCTCTCTCTCTCTCTCTCTCTCTCTCTCTCTCTCTCTCTCTCTCTCTCTCTCTCTCTCTCTCTCTCTCTCTCTCTCTCTCTCTCTCTCTCTCTCTCTCTCTCTCTCTCTCTCTCTCTCTCTCTTCCCCCCCCCCCCCCCCCCCCCATTGTTTCCCCAGCCAGGCGTTGGAACAGAACAGGAGGTGAATATCGGTGCTTCACTGCTGGCTGGCTGCTTGAGCAGCCACTCTGCCGCTGCCTGGGTGGTGTCCCGGTTCAGACGCTGCCAACGAGAGAACCTGGGAGAAACAGATATTTGTTTTTGCTCTCGGGGCATTGCGGAGGTATCCTCGCCCTGTTTACAAGGAATGGGCGTCGGCCTCTGGCCCATTATCCTCCCCTAACCATTCCGTCTCCCGCAACAAAGGGATTTACACCAACAGCCTCTCTCAATAGGCTTGTCTTTCCTCCACGCTGACTGCATATTTCTCTATTGTCTCCCTAGTTTCTGGGGAAAGGTGTGTTCATGGACACACACACACACACACACACACACACACACACACACACACACACACACACACAAACACACGTACCTGCAAACACACAACGCACGCCAAACATCTTATTCATTTATGGACACCTGCAAAAGCCAGGTGACAGTTAATAAGTGCCGTTTTTGTTTGTGTAATATATTGTTGTCATTTCTCTGACAATCATGATGATTGGTGTTGGAGGAAATACATCATAGCAATTTTGTGAGATTGAAATGAGCTTAAATGTCTAAAATGATTTACATTGTTAATTGTTATATATATATATATTATTGTCGTTGCAGCACATGCTGTGACAAAGTCCTTATTTTTTACCTAGCATTAAAGCATTAATTTGAATGCATGCTTCAGAGAAAAAGTGGAGGAAAAAACAAATGTTATTTTCAACGAAAAAGAGAGTGATGTAGAGTGATGTGGCACACACCTTTTTGCTGATGCATAAATTAGGCTAAAGTAGGGTGATGTCGGACACCGTCCCTCTACCAGTGGGGTCAGAAGAATTTGTTTAGCTAAAAAGTGTTCAAAGTGAATACTTCTGACCCTGTCAGTTGAGCTTTCACACAGTCTGAGTCACTTTCATTCCCCCCCCCCCCCCCTCCACAGTGGCATATTCTTCCCTAATTCATCATCATCTGACGTTACAAAGATGGCCACAGCCTGACAATGGAGATAATATTTTCCCCTTTCACAATGGCTCCCAGTCCCCCGCTCTGGGCGAAGGGCTCAGTCGCTGTAAGTCGCCTGGGTTTTCCCAGCCCTGTCAGCCAGTGGGCCCGGCCCAGTGGAGAAATGAGTCCCCACGTTGCTTAAAGGCCCAACCTGTCAGCAGTCCAGAGGGATTAGCCATTCATGGCTTGCGTATTGTTCTCCAGGCCACAATGGGCTTGCATGGGGCCCGGCCCTTTGTCATCAACTCTGTTGTGAACTTCTTCTGGGGTAAGAAAGGTGTAACACACCTGCAACTATGGATTAGAACCTTTTTTTCTTTTTTACCTGTTTTTTTCTTTATTTTTTTTCCCTTTCTGTCTACGTCTTTGTTTCTTTCTGACACATGGCCCATGGCAGTGTCCACCACATCAAAAGGAGTGTTCTTTAAAAAAAAGAAAAAAAGCTAGATTCTCCTGGCCAACACCCAGAGCCATGGTATAATGAGAAATGTGAGGAATACATTTAGACCACTGTTGTGGTTTTACCTTAAGATGTGTGTGTGTGTGTGTGTGTGTGTGTGTGTGTGTATGTGTGTGTGTGTGTGTGTGTGTGTGTGTGTGTGTGTGTGTGTGTGTGTGTGTGTGTGTGTGTGTGTGTGTGTGTGTGGAGAGAGGTTTACCTGTGATAGTGTAGTAGGCTACTGTTCTACCCAAAATCTGAAGCGATAAAGACAAAAATATATTCCTTTTAACCACTTAAACCCAACAGTATATACCTTGTTGACCATGGTCCTCCAGGGCTCTATACTTGGTCTGCAGTTTTTACCCACTCTACACGAAATGTTTTTGCTGAAAATAGCCAATCTACAAAGTGCCAATGTGTCGCGTTGCAAAATGTTGTGAGCTGTAGATCGTCTATTTTCGCCAAATATTCAACCCAGAATAAAGTTTGTGTGGTTAAGGAACAAATTCATGAGGAATAACAAATTGTTTTATACCAGTATTTAAACTGCTAATTCTATTTTACAGAGATCCTTCATTTCAATCAATCCAATTTCATGTTGTGGATGTTGGAACCACAGTAAGCCTAACTAAATGTCAGAAAGTGTTTCTTTGCAAAACATCGGTCTTATTTTGACAGGCCCGCATCACCTTTAACCTTGTGGAAAAAAATGGTCTGCCAGGGGGTTCTGATGGCCACGTACAAAGAACTAAAACCGAAATCCAGCTCTGGTGTTTTTCTAAGAGGCTTGAACTCCTCATGACCACATCAGAAAGCTGAGCGATTTCATGCCTATCACGCAGAACGTGATGTCTTAAAAATGTTGGTGGAAAGGAGAAATTTATTGAGATGTGGTCTCTTTTCTTGTTTATTGCTTCTGAAGACTGCCGGGTCTGTACAGGTGCAACAAGAAAGTCTTGGCCTTTGGAAAAGAGAGTCAAAATATTGTACAATATACATTTAACACAACAACAATGTCTTCATGTATCAATAATGATTTCTTCTTTAATCTTTAATAATTTATTCTTTATGGTAACTTCAGTTGAATGCTTCCTGTAAGCCCATATCAAACAGCTTCGAGAACAAAAAAAACACAGTCACCCCAGTTACTCATTTCTTTTTTACTGACGAACGTTGGTCTCTGAGTCACGGCGGGCTTTTGTTACTCAGGTGAACCCTCATGTCTAATTTACACTCTGTCATGAATAACTAAACACCGGCAGTCTGAGTCAGGCATAGTAGAATATGAGAAACCACGCCTAACCATATTAAATCAGATGACAGTAAAAAAATATGTTCATCAGTTTTAATCTTGTATTAAATACGGTATCTCAGTGTGTTGTAAATTACGTATTAAGTAAGGATGATAATTTAAAATTAGATTCCCATATGCTACTAATGTTTTTCTATTCTTTTATTTGTACCTCAGGACCAAAGGTGCTTCAGGGTAATTAAGGTATGTGTGAGACTTTGCGTGTATGATCAGACATCACGTTTATAGAGAAAACCTTGACATATACAGTATCCAAATTCCACAGTAGATCCCTCTACTTTAGCTTAGCTGAAGTGGGGATTGTCATTATGGCACATTATGGTCTCTTTGGGCAAGCCTTGGGGTCACCACCATACACAGAGAGACAGCTGACAGCGATGCTGGGCCAGTTAACGCCGCTTGATGGATCACCTGTGTGTCTGTGCGCGTGTTAGACCGTGGGTGTGTGCGTGGGTGGGTACATGGACATGTGTGCGTGCGTGCATTTGTGTGAGTGTGCATGTATGTGCGTATATGTCCCTGTGGAGAGCCTCTTTGGCCGGATGGCGTATCAGATGGCACGTTAATTACTCAGCCTTCAAAAGATGGGCTGTCCTGGGTAAGACTGAGAGAGAGCTGATGGCTCTATGGTGGTCAGAGAGAGGCCGTCTGTGGGGAAGAGGCGTGGAGAGCAGAGACCCACGTGGAGGTCTAGTACATGCACACACACACGCACGGCGTGCACGTGCACACACACACACACACACACACACGTCAACACAGTCACACACACACAACATCAAGAGTATACTAATTATTACACACACACACAAATATTAATTTGCCCCTGGGTGATGCTCTTCAATCATTTGAACAAACAAAATGATAATAATAGTAATACATTTCATTTTCTGATGCGGGGGTGGAGGGGATTCAAGAATAAGAGATGCAACACATGATCTTGATCTGTGTTGTTGAGTATAGTATTATGTGGTTGATTGCGACATATTGCTGGAGTGATTAACCACTTTTCACACTGGGGTGGCAACATTTTTCTAAAATGTTCAGTTCTTTTCAAGAAATTACCAAATGTTTTGATGTTTTTCAAAAATAAGATCTTAAAGTACGACTTCACCCATTTTCAACCTATCTTCATATAATAGATCCTCACTAATGGTCCTGATAAAATTGTGTAATTATTTTCTACTTAGTCTGTGTCTCATAGGAGGGCTGTGGACACTTCAGAAACCCATCTACCAGTGACATCATCGTTAGGAAGGTTCATTTTTTTCTTCAATATTTTGATTTTCTAATTTTGATTAATGATTTGTATTAATGCGAGAACAATGGCTGTCATTATATTATTATTTTTTTCAATTTTCTGAAAATGTTAGCCTATTAATGATGACATGTCCAAAATGGGGACACCAGGGTTAATGCATGCGGTTAAATCTGTTTTGATTATTTGTAGAGGCATGTTGAGGTATAATAATTATAATAGTATAATTAATATCATATCTTAATCAATTTAAATGGTGGAATGTGTCTTTGTGTATATCATAGTATATTTGTGCGTGTGTGCGTGCGTGCGGTAGCAGCTCTCGCGTAAACAGTGAACAGGAGGGATGGACGCAGGCCTTTGACCCCACCTGACCCTGACCATCCCCCCCTTTCAGCCTACTGCATCCATCCTTCAACTGAACACACACACACACACACACACACACACACACACACACACACACACACACACACACGCAGCTCAAAGTTCCCAAAGTCCTTCTTTCTCCCGTCCATCAGATCAAAGCTTGCCGGGGGTTGAGGGGGACGTGACCCGTGGGAGAGGCGAAGGACCCCGCTGTTTGGCCAGTCGGCGGTGTGGAAAGAGACAAACGGGCAGCTCCAAGGACGCCCCGAGAGCCCCTGGGCCGACGGGTCCTAAATCCATGGAGGTTTCTCAAGGCCATGCATGACAGAGTAGGTCGTTTGTTCTGTCAACATAGACACTCACGCACACACGCGCATGCACATGCACACACGCAGTCACGCACGCAAGCACACACACACACACACACACACACACACACACACACACACACACACACACACTCTGACACACACACACACACACACACACACACACACACACACACACACACACACACACAAAGACACAGAGCTCTCTCTCCTTTATCAGAGACACACAGTCACATCTGTCACATTCTATCACACATATAATACAGGTATAGCCTACACTTTCTCTTCCTTGCTGTCTCTCTCGCATTGTCTCTCTTTTCAACATCACTCGTAGGGCTGAGCACACAATGGAAACAAGCCCTCAGGTTTTGCTGTAAATAAAGTATTCAATCAATCAATCAAGCATATCAGCATTATAGCGATATTGTCATATGAGGCTTTATCGCCTGGGATTTGGGATATTGTATGGGATGTTGTATTTTCCAGGTCTTAAAGGCTGCATTGCAGCAAAGTGATGTATCTTTTGATGTAAGTGATGTAACCAACTTAGTTAATATATAGGCATTACTGAGTACTATTTGGTAATGGTGGCACAACCAGTGTCGGATAAACTATTCTGAAACTGTAGAACTTTTTAGAAAACGGCAACCTACTTTAACATGAAGCAAACCTGAATATTATTTTTTGTTGCTCTAAAAGATGTATTACTGTGCCAATTGAAAGTCCCATGATACTACACATTGTGAAGTGGTATCATATCTTTTATGTGTAATGTTATATCATGATAATATAATACTGATGTATTGCCCAGTGGCCACGATCCAAGGTTGGAATCCAAAGTCCATGCTAGAAGCACAGAGGTTCAAATATTCCCTCAATTTGACTGGAAACACTTTTAAATTATAGATACAGCATGTCATCCACTGTATTGTGACAAACCAAATCCTGTGGAAATGTGTACCTTCGCACAGGTATTCCCTACATTTACGTGGCTTGCATGTTGCCTACTGTAAATAGAGATTCATGTGCCTGTTAACAGCATGATTGTGCATATTTCCAGTGGCAGAACCTCTCCTATTTTGGACTATTTTGGACTAAAGTAGCAATACCACAGTGTAAAGATGTTTTTTTACAAGGGATATCCTACATTCATAATCTTGCTTAAGTCAAAGTAGGCATCAAATAGGCATCAAAATGTACTTCAAGTAGCAAGAGTAAAACTCATTATGCAGAATGCCCATTTCAGAATCCTGTATATTATGTTGTTTGATTAAATGTATTGATCATTTACCACGTAAGCCCTATCTTATAAGTCAGCTTTTCGAAAGTAGCCGATCTAGCTCATGCCTTGTGAGCTTGTAGATCTGCTATTTTTGAATATAAATGTAGAGGATTTCTTATGAATAATTTGATTAATTATTAATGATCTAAATCTGCAAAGCAACTAGTAAATAAAGCTGTCAAATAACTGTAGTGGAGTAAAAGTATAAAGTATCAAGACAGACAAAAAATACCTTGAAATTGTACCTGTGGATGACTAGATTGTGGATTGTTAGGCAGGTTTCTTTTTTCAAACAAAATATAAAATATTTTATATATACATTTCTTTTTATGAATGCAAGAACAATGGCTTCCATTATAGCTTATATGTAGCTTATATATTTAACTTTCCAAGAATAGAAAGCCTGCAGTTTCTATTAGCTTGGATTCCCCATTGACGATGCTTGGATTCCCCATTGATGATGTCACTGGTAGGCTGGTTTCTAAACTGTCCACAAACCTCCTCTGAGACACAGACCGAGTACACAAAAATGGTGCCATATTATAATAAGCATTAGTGAGGACCAAGTATATGAGGATATGTTGAAAATGGGTGAAGACGTCCTTTAAGTGCAGTACTACTAAATGTACTTAGTTACTTTACACCACTGCGTATTTCTCTTGCTGTCAGTGCTCCACACAGCCCACTGTTTCGGGCCCGTGGCATTGATTCATTTGTGGGATAATAGAAACACACAGCAACCCCTGGTGGGTGTATGATCCCCGTAATGATTTAATAATTATGTTGTATTCATAAAGAAACGGATGTTTAATCATCTGTTTACCCACTTTATCTCCAGAGTTGATTAGATCTAATCACTTTCCCCCTAATACACAGTTGTTTTTAATAATACTTAATTAGTTGTAGCTCCAGTGAATTTCTAATGAACCGTTTCCTCCTCTAGGCTATGAGGTGCAGCGAGATGGTGACGGCTCATTTGCATCTACATTATGAAACAAGTGGTACAAAAAAAAACATGACAAATGTTCAAAGTAAACAGTGATAGACTAAAGTTGCACAGTCTTTCTTCTGTGTACTTTAAAACACTGGTTCTCAAAGTGGGGCCCGGGGACCCCCAGGGGTCCTTGGGGGGTGGGTGTTCCAGATTGATAGAAACCAAATCAACCCTGTGGGTCTGTGACTGTGAGTCAAAATGAATCCATTTGGTTCCATTTGTGCACTCACAGAGTTAAATTAACACTGAGAATATTATAGTGTAGATTAGGTTCCGGAGATAAAAAATGGTGTTGTGTTGTGAGCTTGTATATCTGCTATTCACTGAGCAAGACACCGGTCCGGCACTCAACTAAGTATAATTGAGGCTTAAACTGCATTCCCTCGGCTCCCTGTCCCTCTGGTGTCCCACAGTTTAGAGTAAAATAAACACTCAGGATTTTGCCGTGGTGTACCCCTCATTCACTTTCTCATATGGTTCTCTGTCCTCTCCGCCATTTACAACACTTTGTTTCCCAAACAATGGGTCGGGCCCAATTTTGGGTCGCGGACCGATTGTTATGGGTCACAACGCGTTGTGAGCATGTAGATCATCTATTTTCACTAGTTTGGGTCCCGGGGGGGGGGGGGGGGGGCACGGAGACAATCACATTTCTGTTTTGGGTCTCAAGCTAAAAAGTTTGGGAACCTCTGATTTACAAGGTGACAAAGCTCTCCGGCAGCGTCTCTGTTGCAGCTGGCATCCCCAATAAACAGAGTGTTCCCATGTGACCTATCTGCTCTGCGCTCACGTTATCTCCAGCGAGGTTCTTTTTAAAGCTCTATGTCTTTTCCACATGGCCAGGGTCCGTTTAATTACACTGCCTTCAGCTGTGGTGCCGTGCTGCGGACGCCCACCACTCTGCTTGGTGGTGTGGGAAACGGGGCGGAGGAGAGCATGAGGACGGAGGCAGAAGTAACTGCTTAACTACCCATGTAGTGTAGAAGTGCTTCAATACTTTGGGAGGTGCTGGGAACTTTGATGCAATAGCACATTGTATTATATCGTCACAGCTGTCGGGTGGAGACCAAAACTGTTACTTTTCGGGGAAATTGAAAAAAGAACCTTTGTTCCAATGGATCCAATGTAGTAATTATTTAGTCACAAGCTCTTGTTGGTTCAATATTTATTAAATCCATAGACAGACTTGACCACTTTCAATTTCACCCAAAAAATTAAAAGATTGCAAAAATAGCAGATCTAAGAGCTCATATGCGGCACGTCGTTAGTCTTGTAGATCTGCTACGTTTTTACTACTTCTGTGTGACACTGTAGTATGACGAAGAAGGCGATTCTGCCGAATTCTGCCCAACAGCAACAACATTGTATTGTATTGTCTTTTGATTTGATTGTGCACAATAATTCAGTGGCGTGAGAATTAAAGCGTTGACCTCTGTTTGAGTCTGGGGAAATAAATACAAGACCCATATGAGTAAATGAGTATAAATGGCAGGCAAAATGTAAAAAGGGGGGTGAGGAGGGGTGGGGGGTGGGGGTGGTAGTCTGGACTAAGTAGAAACACCCAGCGTTGGGTTCATACGATACTGTGAGCCTTGGCTGTGCCTGTGTCAGGTCCTCTCTGGCTCTGAGCGATGTAAGAAGGTGAGACACCCTGATAAGATCTGTCAGAATGACCTTTTCACTCCTCGCCTCTCTCTCTTCTGTCGCTCTACCCCACCCTCCCCCCGTCGCTCCCTCCTGGCACGGTTGGCGCTGGGTGGCACCCAAGAGCCACTCGGTCAGCGGGTAGAGTTACGGCGGGCAGCTCTCCGGCTCACATGTTTTAACAATTTCCTCCGTCCTCTGTGAAATTATGCAAATATTTTAGTCCAGTTTCCTCAAGTCTGGAACACCAATTATGAATGTCTGTTTTTTTTTTAAATGACAGCTGTTGAAGAGGCTTGCAGACAGACGGGCAAGCCTTCTACTGGACGTGAAGGGCTCATACTCAGCTCAGTCAGGACCCAGGGGCAGGACAAACAGACACTCGGGAGACAATACATATATTGAAAGAGACAGAGGAAGACAAGGAAGAGAAGAAAGAGAAGAGAAAGTGGTAGAAAATGGTGGGACAAGAGAAAGAATGTGTGGAAAGGATGCCAAGAGGAGAACAACTCTTTTTAAGATCTGACAGCCATAGGGGAATAACAGGCCTGTGAGTGAGTGTTTATTTCATGGAAACCTGTGTTCGGCATTGTTTTACCAGCACAGCTTTCAGCACAGTGACAGAATGGAGGGTTATCTGCAGTATCTTGTCTTTTAATGGTGGCTCAAGGCTGCCCTTGCAGCATCAGGTATGGCCATAATCTGGTGTTACTGCCATGTTAAAGCACAGACAACAGCAGTATGTTAAAAAGTGAACTAGGCCCACTGCTGGGAATACAGGCCTCTCCTGTGATTTCAATCAGTCCCACTCCGATCGCCGATGCTGCACCCCACCCCCCACCCACCATTCTCTCTCTTTCTTCCAAAGTCTGACTACTGGTCCAACAGGAAAACTTGATAGGTTTGAAGAGGCTGTGAAGTCCACTTCACCTCATTGGAAGTCCATCTTTGCAGTAAAGATCAACTGGCTCCAGAAATTCTCCATCATGTCGAAGAATTCGATCCAGGGATTGTCCTGTCTGGATAAAAGTTCACTTCGCTTTAATGGCAATGGATTGAGGTCATGGCACTAAAGCATCTCTCCCAGTTCAAAGGTGGACATAAATGTGAGTCCCGAGGAGAGATTCATCTTGGTCAGAGGAAAACCTTTTGAGAGGAGGGCATGTAATCGTATTTAGGAGCGGAACGAACCATATCGTTATTAAACGGTAATGTTAAAAGAAATAGGGCAGAGAGGTCAAATCTGAACTGAGCAGTGTTATTGTGAAACGTGAGACTAGGATTTAACTGTTGCTGGTGATAGATACAGAGTAAGCTTTGATGAGCTTATCCATCATTAAATGTCACACTTACTAAATAAATACAGATTTGAATTCGATTTTTTTATGCTGAAATCAATTATTATCATTATTGTTATTATTATTTCAATGCAATCAAGCTGTAATTATTTTTAATAAAGCAAATATAAGCTTCTATATATTATATTTTTCATTTGCAACATTATGAGAAATCTAATGTATACACATAAAAATGTGCTATCCACTCAAATGAAATCCTTAAAATTCAATATATTATTGTAGCATTGTGGAAATGCACATTTGTAACACTAATTGATTATGTTCATACAATATTCCTAGTCCTACAAACAAATATAAAAAAATTATAATGTTCTTGCCCTCAACAAGACACACAATTGAATGGGTAATATTAAATCAAACTAAAGCTTTGAAGAATGAATGAATGTTACAGAATGTTACATCTAAAGCCAAATTATTTCAGAACAAAATGAAAGACAATATGGAAAAAGTTGTCTGGAGCTTCAACTTAGTCTCACTGCTTTGTCAGGCTTCTCCAACCTTCTTTTCAGTCCGTCCATTTCTCTACCCCTCTTCAAAACATCCCAATATCCCATCCCCCGCTTCCATCCTCTCCTCACCCGGGTGTCTCCCACAGGCCTTAGTGTGGCCGGGGCTTTTCTGCTCCAGGTGGTCTGCAGCCAGCCACCTGTGTTGTCTTTGTGGCGCTGTCATCTGTCTCCGGGCAGGCTTTGTGGGGTTGCCAGTGTGAGGACAGGCCCGGCGAGCACTGATGATGGAGATACTGCTTTCTGCTCCTGCGTCTCCCAGAACCTCACAGGACTCCAATGTTGCCAGACACAAGGAGCCTCGTTAACCCCCTCATCAACCCCTGAAATCCTGGGAAAATGATGACGCAGCTGATGATGTCTCATCGGTTCTGCTGTGAGAGCTTCAGATGTCCCGGCGTGTCAAACGTCCTGCCTCATTACTGCGGGGCCTTTCATGACGACGTTGTGTGAATGATTGTCTACATGCTGCAGTATATAGAACCACGGGACGGGCTGTTCCTCCATGTCATGCTCATGTCCTTGTCACTTTGGCTTCCAGCGCTGTTGTATCGTATACTGACGATTGTTGGAGACAAAAAGAGACGAGCGACAAGAGCATACACAGACATACTCCACACAAAAGGTTAAAGTTGAAGGCAGTTCAAAGATGCTGCCCTGACCTTGGGAGGTCCAACTCATGATGAAGACCTCAAGCTATAACTAACTGACTCATGTGTAGGTGTGTATGTAACCTGATTCAGTTCAGCTCCATTGTTCCTACCTACCAGTCATGAGGAGCCACTCAAATCTGTCACTACTGCTGCCTGGCAGACTTGAAAGAGTCATCGTCTGGTTCTGGAAAGAACCACGGGCCTTTCTAGAAGACAAGGACTCGGTAGCACTGGACGGAGGAGATGAGGAAGTATAGAAGAGATGATGAAGTAGTAAAGTGTTGGAGAACCGGACTGCCTTAGATAGGTCAAAGTTGATCCATGCCCTTTCATCTCTCTCTGTCATCGTGTCCGTCTTCATTGTTACTTAAAGGGACCTTGACGACATGCTCGACCTTCACTGAAGCGCGTCCAGCTGTGCTTTAGGGATCTGACCAGCAATATGCGTCTTTGACCTGTCATCTATTGTTGGTGATGAAAGCACAGGACCACATCCACAAGACCAGACAATGTATTTTACTTCCATCTCCACTTGAGGGAAACGTTGGGCAGCTACAGTATGGCATCGGCTGTATTTATTTCAGTGCAGGGCAAAGCTGAGAGAGAAACACATCGCTCACAGGATAAAGCCATTATGTTCCCCTTGATATGCTCAACATCACAGGTCCCCCTACCCCCCCCCCCCCCCCCCCACCCCCTCCATATTCAGAGTTTTATTTACTCCGCATCCGGAGTGGGAGAGTGTTGATAAATGACGGCGGCCGCCCTGGGACTCTCCTGTTTAAGGAGCGGCGGGGCGATTTATGAGCGCGCTCTCGCAGGCTTCACGATGATTAATCGTAGCCGTCCTCCGCGGGACCGAGGCGGCCACAGGCTGGGCAGGGGCGGCCGGCCCTCCACTGTTTGGATAAGCAGATAACATCAAAGCCGCCTGCTGCTTGTGTTAAGAAAATACTGCATTCTGGGTCAGTGCAAATGAATCCACGAGGAGCCTGAAACTGTTTTTAATGACAAAGCCATCAATATATTATCACTCTACATCCATTTGGAGAGTAGAGGTCACTAATAATGACATTTGAAAATGTCTTTGTTCCTGACCCTTGAGCTTCCCCGAGGCACAGATAGACTCGGATGATTTAGCTGGAAGTTTATGAATGTATAGGGATCAGAGTGCATGCTGTATGGACAATTTAGTGAGAGTTAACATTTAAAATAACATCCATAACTGTGGCAACATTGCATTATTTATTACCTTTAATTGCTTATTCAGAAATACATTTTAGAACAACCTCACATTTAGCCTTTTCTGTGACAGGGCTCGATGGTATCATTTGGATTTATGGTTTATAGCTTAACGTTTGTGCTATCATGAACCCAGACCAGTGACGAGTCTCTCATACGAATTAGTTTGCATCTAAAGAGAGTAGTTAAAGGTGTTAGCCTCGGAGATATTTACTTGCCCTGGTCTACTCCTCCACACCTGGGCCATTGATCAGAGCTGGAGCTGACAGGGTGGATGCTCCAGGGGTAACACTGCTTCTCTTTTGATGTGTCGCAAGAAGTACCAGCTCATCACCAGGGCCACAAGCCTCCCTGACTTAAGTCTGGATCTTACCTTCACAAGTTATCTCATTAGGAAATATATCTGGTGCTTCTGATATAGCACGGCTCCCAAGGCGACTCCTTTATGAGCAGTGAAATTCATGAATATCAGCGTTGGTAGCATTTAAGGATATTTATCACTGTTTACAGTGATAAATGGTCTATCAATATTTATTTAGTTTTTCCAGATATAATCTTTTTCAATATATTGGATACGTTGCTGTTGGAAGTTGGACAGTTAGAGTTTTTCTGTTATAGAAAAAAATAAAACAGCCCTGACTGAGGCATTTTCCTTTTTTTCTTATCTCATTTACACATCAAAATAGTTTCTCTCCTTTCCCATTGTTTGTACACCATACTCCCAAGCCAACAGGGAATCGTCGGGAGAATTTCCGTTCTTTATTTTCCACTTCCAACGACTTCCACCGGTTCCTTAAAGGATGCCAATTTAGCTGAATTCAGGCCCGAGCTGAAAGGCCTACTGTTACCTGTCCGCTGGGGTAGAACCACTGCGGTGGCTGCCCTTTCCCATGCTTCCACCGCGGGACCTCGACCACGGGCAGACAGAAGGGACACCTGTTCCTCCAGAGAGGTGGGCCAGCATCTGAAATCTTAGCGTTGGCCCTGCCTATTGAGAGTGGGCAGCATGATAAGGGCCTGCACTGTGATGGGGAAGAGGAAACCTGAGGAGAGCTCAGGAAAGGGGGACGCCTATAGCCAGATGAATCTGGTGCAATTTGCCAAAACACAGTAACCCCCCCCACCCCCCCCCCTGCTCACCCCCACAAGACGATTACCCACACTTGCAATAGGAAAGCCATTGTCGGGTAAGAGTCTCCACTTATGTGTGTATTCTTTATCGTAATGTGCAGACATAATGGACTACCTGTGTTATGATAGTCGTAAGCGATTCTTGGTCCAGAGCAGAAGAGTTAAAACTAAAAGTGCCTCTTTTGTTGTGGATGGAGTTCTTATCAGTAATTATACTGTCTTCTCCCAGAAATGCCTTTAACTCAAGCATAAATTGTATGCGCTAAAAGAAAACTCACACGCTTAAGGGCCGCTCCCATGTTTCTGCCCTGGCCTTCCACTGTTCATCTCCTAAACCAACATAATAGCAGAGAAGTTGATTTAAGCTCCCAAGAATTGGTGCATGCCCCATTGAAAATGATGACTTTTTAAACATGTGGTTACACAGTGGAACAGTGAAAGATTTAATGAACGTGATCCCAGTCTAATGTGTTGTACTCATGCTTCGAGTTAAAGGCGAACCACCGCCATCGGCTGACCTTGTATCGCAAATGGTCTCTAACCATTACTCTGTAGGGAAAACCCATAGAATAATATTTTCCCCCTGTACTGACAAGATTTGTACCTAACGCACTCAGGAGCACGGGTCACAAGAGGAGCACTGAAAGTTTGTGCAAGAGGTTTCCGTACAAGTCCCTCAATGAGCCTCTTATTGTCTCCCTGCTCGCTGTCTCCTCGCCCCATATATCAGCCTCCCCTGCCCAGGGTGCCTCGCCTTCTTCATACCACCTTTGATGTCCTCAAAACCCTGGAACACTATGTGTAACCACTGTTGAGTCCACCTATGGGGCAGCCTCACGCAGGCCCCAGTTGACAAACTTACAGTAGGCCCCCTGATCTTAAAAAGAACTATAGCCCTTTTTCAGCTGTATACCCCCTTTTTTATGGTTCTCTCTTCACCGTCCGTTATTGTAACATCTGAAAAGCGCACCCTTGCCGATATGGTTGAGTTGCATAAGTTAGGGTGTAAAAATGTCTGGTACTTCGGTGCTTGCTCATGCCGGAGATGGACATCGGGAGAAGCGATGGTCGCTTGGGGGCCCTTATGGAGGCCTAGGTCAATGTCTTTCTGCTGCCGCCAGAAGCCGTGGGGGAAATAACGCTCGGTTCTGCTGGAGGCACTCAACAGTCTGAGAGGGCCCAGATGCACACTCCTGAAATCTTCAAAGATTCTTCCCCCAACTTTCAGTATCAAACATATGTGCAGTTAGAATGTTTTATTTGACAGTCAGATCTGTTAAGGAAATGGTTTTTCAGATATGCAGTGGAAGGACTACTTGGACTACTTGGAGTGCGAGTGACATAACAGCAGGGTTTAAGGTTTAAACAATGAGATAGCATGGCTTGAATGTCAGCCTGTCTACATATGCCAGTGGTAAAACTGATGGTATAAAAAAAAAGAGGGCGGTTTAGTTGTTTCCTCTGTTGCAGCCCCCCAAGTGACTGCACCAGAGTGAAAACAGAGCTATTCCAACAATACATAATGTCACAAACCATTGGAACGTTAAATAAGATTCATACGATGAAACATTTTCAATCTGCTGATAGATCAGATCTAGAAAAAAAATAAACAATTCCTTATGCTTAAAAGTAAAGAGGATTTAATATTTTATGAAAACAAGGAAGTTTGAAAATTCCAGTGGCCCCGCTCCATTCATTGAGATTCCTTAACGCTTTGCTTTTAAAAACATTGCCGTCAGCTGAAAGAACTCCGCGGTGCGGTTTCTAAATGATCGTCACATGTTAGGAGTCCGTCTGTGTTGTTCAAGGCCCTGGGTGACAGCTTAATGTTACCGCCTTATTTATTCCTCTACTACTCCATCCCTTGAGTCACTGGGCCAAAAAAAACAACAACTATTAGGGTCCATCTCCTTTGTAGAGGGAATAGATGAGGGCATGTTTTTGGGGGAGAGCCAGTTAAACTGTCCTCACCTTTACGCCCGACCTGAGCCTGGTGGAGATGGTTTCTAGCTGAGGCATCCTTCCTGCAAGAGGAACACGGAGGTGATTTATGACCCGACGAGCTGGAGGGGTGGCGGTGGGGGGGTTGTAGGGGCACACACTGAGCACTATTGATCCTGGGAATCAGTTGTGAGGCTGCAGTGTGGAGAGGTTGTGGAGGAAGGAGAGAGAGAGAGTAAGAGGGGGGAGAGAGAGAGAGAGAGAGTAGAAAGACAGAGGAGGAGTCAGACAGTCCACAGACTGCGAGGAGAAGGCTGTGCATTCTGCAATGAGGGCCATTAGCCTTTTCCCCTCGCAAGCGAGAGAGAGGGAGAGAGAGACCAGGCAACGATGGTCGCTCTCCCATGTAGTACAGGAAGAAGGGAGGAGTGTAGGAAAGGAGGGGCTCTAATAGGATAACTCCCTTGCTCTCCCGTGGGAGCCCCCTCTCAGAGATACTATCAATCTGAACAGACGTCTCCATCACGCCTGCCGCCCTGTCGCCATGCAACGCCAAATACACGCACTGGTCAGGAACTTAGAGAGAGAGAGAGAGAGAGAGAGCGAGAGCATCTGTCTATCATAAACACTCTGGCAATATGGGAACATATAGCTGAGCCTGATGGTGAGCGCATTCTGTATGATAAAGGAGTGAGGGGTTTTATAACGTAACAGAGTTTTGTTCTTTGTCGAGATCTATATACCAACATCTGGGAAAGAAGGATGGACGCCTTTCTTATTGTTGCACACAGAGGTTGATGTGGTAATCGCTGCAGACGTCTGGATTATGGCTACATCCTTGGGTTCATATCATCCTAATTTTCCCCTATATGTTTACAGCACAAACATGTGCACAGCGTGCCTCTAAATGCCGAAATGTATAATTGCTTCCTAAAAGGGAACATACTTCTCCATGGTGAATGTACCATTTAAAATGTAATTGAAAATGTTCAGAAACCATCATATGATACCATTCTAGAGCCTGATTAAAAAACATGATATAATCAGCTTCTAATATTGTGTTTATGCTTCACTTGCAGACAGTATGGATCTTTTTCTTGCCAGGCATGTACAGAATACTGTTAAGAGCTGATACTTTGCACAGACAGACAGACAGACAGACAGACAGAGCGAGAAAGAGACAGGGAGAGACACACAGAGAGAGAGAGAGAGAGAGAGAGAGAGATTATTATTCTCTGCAAATTAGGCACCTTCCACTATATCATGCAAATCACATCACATCCATTCTAGTGTATTGGAATACAGTACATGTATACATTTCTAAACATTCAAAGAAAGTATGTTGACTGTTTCCGAATTTCCCGAGAAGTCTTTTTTCTTTTTTTTCCTGAGAGAAGAGGAGAGCTTTTAATTGTGCCCACTTTGATTGGATAAGCCCCTTAGTCGATTGTTTATTGGAAATGTATGAAGTACGAGTGTCTCTGGACACCTTAAGTGGATAACCATATGCTGTCACAGTAGACCATGCAGACGCGCCTCATATTGAGCGCTCTGTTGACCTGGGAATTGTGTGGGAGGCGGCGAACGGGGGTGGAGGGGCACAGGGGACTTGTGAGAGTTTAGAGAGGTACAAATCAAGGATTTAACTATACCAGTCCTCTCTCCTACTCTCAAACTTTGTGTGTGTGTGTGTGTGTGTGTGTGTGTGTGTGTGTGTGTGTGTGTGTGTGTGTGTGTGTGTGTGTGTGTGTGTGTGTGTGTGTGTGTGTGTGTGTGTGTGTGTGTGTGTGTGTGTGTGTCAAATACACGTTGATAGACGCTTACAGGCTGCAGGTCTATCCAACAAAAGGGAACAAACACTCTTTTCAGTCTAGTGTAGCTTAAGCAGTGCCTGTTTGTATCCTTAGATGTCCTTAAAGTGAATACATGAACAGTAATATTTGAAACCTGTGTGTGTGTGTGTCGGTGGTCTGAGAGAGAAAGAGAATATGAGAGAGAGAGAGAGAGAGAGAACGAAAGAAAGAAGAAAGAATGAGAGAGACAGGCTGATAGAGAGACAAAAAAGAGAGAGGGTTTACACCAGTGCCACGGGTCTTTATTGGGCCACACTTTAAATCAATGGCAGATGCTCTCCCTTTGACCAAACCACTTAGCTGTCACTCTTCTTGCTTCTTCTTGCTTCTTTCCACCTCCCTACTTATTTTTTTCTAAAGGGACACACCAAAACCAACTATCAGTAAACAAGCAGACCCCTCAAACTCCATAAACATCAAGCAGCAGACAACAAGACAACCAGCCTCTGTTTGTATAACCGGGAAACCCCTCTCTGGTTTTCGACACAGGGCTACAGCTAGCACGCTAGTTTTGGTGGAAGTGTTATTATGGTTTAACATGCCAACAGTTCTCCCTCATCATGAAACCAAGCCGCTGGCCTGTCAAACAACCGTTGCCTTCTTTGGGAAGCGCATTGTCGTTTGCGCTGTTGAAGTCTTACTGTACTTGTGGTTGAACGTTGGGACCGCAGAAAAGTGCAAGTTTGTGAATAAGTAAGGGAACCGAGCGACGTACAAATGTTCCTTTGTGATTCAAAGTGAATTGACGATGTGCAGCCATGAGTCTCTGGGACATTTTTATTTGAAGTGATCTTGCAGTGATCAAACATTGGCATTTTGAAATGTGTCATTCCACACCAGGACAATCGCGTGTTGACGGCAACCCCACAAAACGCAGAGCAGCAATTGGTAGTAGTTTAAAACGCGTAGCTTAGAGATTAGAGATTAGAGGTGAACATAAAATTCATATGGTAAATACCTTTACAAATCCATTCCCACTTAAACTTTCATGGGAGATCGAGCTTGCTCCTTTCCATTACTGTGATTGTGTCTATGGCCGTATAAAAAATTAAACTTTTCTGAGTGTGCTGCATGTTCTGCTCCTGCCGGCCCTAATGGCACCCAATCAGTTCCACCAGGTCTGCTCCAATGGGGTAGGCGGCCTCTACCCTGATTACACTGAATTGTGGGTATTTCCTGCCTCTAAGCCTCGCATATGGATCGAGTAAGGCAGTGGCTGAGGGACTACCGTTTCTCTTCACTACATCTTCATTTCTTTCTCTCTCACTTTTTTTCAATGGAAAAGCAAAACGCTTTTGTTTTTTCTGGCTCTGCTGTCAAAATAGCAAGCAGGGCTTTGGCTCGCTGTCTGCTCGCACGTAGCCAAGGAAAACCCCAGGAGACAAGTGTGGCTAAATACAGTTTAATCCACATGATCACTATCCGTCTGTGGACTCAACCACACCTATTGCTGACCTATTGCTACGAGGCAAACAGCTTTCCATTCAGTTTTGCCATTTATCTGTTCCTTTATGGATGGAGATGTTTGTCATACGTGTTTAAAAGGTCCTGGTGAAGATAGAAGTATTATGATTAGGACCGCCACATGGGCTGTAGCTGGGGTTTATGGCAGAGGTTTGTCAGTAATTCTATCTTCATTATATCACAGCAGGGTAGACGCTTTGCACATCCAATGCCTTTTTTCCTCCTCTGGGGATAGAAAAACAATAAAATCATCGTGAAATAAAACCGTCTGGTGGCAAATACCAGCTCTGGGGAGTACCAATTGGTGGTGGCTGTGTGAACATAATTGCATTTAAACCAAAGACGTAGTCTGGCAACCCTCCTATACAACATTAATAATTTAAGCAAGCACCCTTGGCTGAAGAAGCTTAGTTGATGTATTATATATGCTCACACAAATGCAAGGCAAAGCTGGCAGAGTTTGGAAAGGAGCTGAGTGAGAGCTTAGGAGTTGGTTGTGGGTGACATTTCTGTGGATTTGTGTTATATCCAAGAACACTGTCAGTGTGAAACCCCCTCTCTGTTATTCCTCATGACAGTTTTGAGAGTATTTACCTTTGAAATATACGACTCATTTTCTAACGAGCACATCAAGCCTCTTGAAACCATCAAGCGTGTCTGTTATCAGGGGCCAGAAACCTTCTGGCACGGCAGCTAACATATTCCTCTGCCATGGTGAGGTAAAGGCCCTGTCTGATAACACGGAATATGACTGCCAGCTGTATCAGCACCAGTTTGAGTAGATAACACTCTTGGTAATTTAAAGGCTAAAGGCTAGCGTTGACCATTTTTGTATGATAAACTATAAATTAAGTCTCAAGACTAAGCAAAGGGAACCAAAGAACACCCATAATCAGCACCTATGTTATTTATTAAAAAAAATATATATATCCATATTATCTAGGTAGTACAGTAGTTGTACTCTGGAATATTGGAAGAGGGCTCCCAACTGCACATTTCTAATACTTGATGTCCCATCACACCACTCCTTTTAATGGGATAGTTCACCCAAAAAAACTATTTCTGTCGATTAGTCACCCCATGGAGACTATAATTCATGGATATTCTTTAGTTTTTGTCGCATTCCTAACCCAATAATTTGATGACCACAGCAGACCGGTAGTCAGCGGTTCCGGTAGGAGACACAAAGGAGAATCTTTGTGTCTCCTACCAGAACCGCTGCCGGTCATCAAATTATTTGCTTAGGAATGTGACAAAAAAACCAAATAATCCATTAATTCAAGTCTCCATAGGGTGACTAATCGATTTTTGGGGTGAACTATCCCTTTAAGCTCTTTTAGTGGGGAGACTTTGGTGTCTGATGCTGCTGTGCGTAGTGTATTTGTATTACACATTTTTCAGAGTGGTTGGCTCATTATTTTACTCTCTCCTCTAACACTGACCATACTTCGTCCTCTCCATTATAACCACTGATGGAGTGCAGATTGAACCACATTTTTTCAGAGCATTTTGCTTTCCTACCTGCAAAGTATTTGATTTGGCAGTTGGTCCACCTTCAGCTCTGAGCTGTATAGCCTCAATTAATCAACATATTCACTTTGTTTATTGTGGTATTTGAACAGTTTTCTTGCAAATCAAGACATTATAAATGCTGATGCGGAACTGTATTTCATAGTAGATTGTCAGCATGTGGTTAATTAAGTGCTACTGTACAGATGAGCTGTAATGTTAGGGGTAAAGTTTTCTCTTCCAACATATAAAATAAAAGTGTGACTATTGAGTGTGTATTTACTGTATATGTGTTTCATGTGTGATTGTTGAACAGAACAGTTCTGTATGTATGCAAACCTGCGTGCGTGCCTTGGTTGTAAATATTTTGTTGTCTAGTTTCTTTGACTCCCGCTGTTGTCCTGTGGCTTACAAAGGAGATAGTGTAACACTTACTAAATTACTGGCATGCACAATGTGATTGATTGACTTGTTGTTGGGCTGTCACGACCATTGGAATGCACCCCCATGTGAAAGGTGCCTCAGACAAACACAACGGTGCTCACCTACTCAGGTTACCTGGGCTGCACTCCAGGTATTATAAATCGCATTGTCTGATTAAAAAAAAAGACGTGAAGGGGAGCGAAAAGACAAAAATTTTGCCTCCTCCCTTTTGTGTATCAAAAGAAAATATGTACTTTTCTCCAGGTGCGGGTTATTTCACTTTGCCTGTAATATGATCGGACACTAATACAGAACACCTGTCCCCGAAAATGAAATGCAGCATATAATGTAATAAGTGTATTGTCTGATTGGTTATGGTAATTCTTCATTTGGCCAAAATAAGTTTAAGCTCAACCGCCCTAAAACCCCTTAAGTAAAGTCACATGAAACAGATGTGGCTCTATGTTTCCAGAAAGATCTATGAGAAAACATGTTTTCTCACAGTAGAGGAACCACTGAACGTGGGCCCTTGACTGTGCAGGAGACTTTATCTGTGCAGAAAGAAAGCATTGGTGCATTGTTATATTTTACAGTGCAACATAAATCAAATATTATAGAAGTGCTGAGAATAAAAAGCATTTGACGTTTTTAGCGTGACAGTTCCGCAGTTCCCGTGTTTAAGTGGCGGCGGGAGCTTTGTGGCACTAGGCCGGGATCTCCTCCCGTTAAGCACACTTCCTGCAGGCTCTGTCCCCCCGGCAGTGACCCGATCCAGCTGGAGGAAGTAACCAATGAAGTAGATATTAGATCAACCCCGGGAAAAAAAAGAATATTAATAAAATTCTCTCAAGTCTCTACCTCAACCTACTGCACCATGAGATTTATTAATGAGTCCAAGCAGTAACACGGTGATGCTTTCATCAGAGCAACTCCATTAAACTACCCCCCCCATCCCCCACTTCCAGGTTCAAATGATCTATGGACACGATGATACCCCTCTGGAAGGTGTTGTGTTCCTAACGCCCGACGTCCAGACAGGGGTGGTCCGCGCGATCGGATCCTTTGACATCACAGCGAACATGAAAACATGAAACATAGTTATTGATCACAGAGTTCACGCTAATCAAATAGCACCCTGGTTTGTTTGAAGTTAAAAATGGTTACAGTGGGTGTTTATCGTTGCACTTCAGGACCCTCTTGCCTGGCCCCTCTTAAACATACACGGACAGAAGTGTTATTTGTATTGTTAAATTTACATTAAGTCCATTTTAATTGCATCAGCCCACTAAAGAGATCTCACAGTAATGGGCCTGACAGAGAAAATTGCAATCATCTGTGCAGGGCCTGCGGCGGTGTAATGGACAAACCTGATTAATTTAATCTTGTTGCGCTCCATTATAGCTGCACTTTATCATTTCAACAGATGGAACACTAAGAAATTAAAAAAATGCTCTCAAGGATGTGCGGCATGCTGTCGCTCCATTCCCCCTCATCCCCTCATCAGAAGGTGTGTGTGTGGGCTCCTCTGTAGATATGAGGGCCTTGACTTCAAGCTCTGGGTGAGTGCATTATCAGACCCAAATGGGATTATGGGAGCAGCCAATTGATGCAATGAATCACCAGAATTGTCCTGTGATGTATATTGCTGAGTTATTATTAAAGGGTTATCTAATAATCAGTTGATCCAATGAGTCGGAATTAGCACAAGGAGTAGAATGAAAATTGCTTGTCTATATACTGTAGGCCTATATGGAGGATATTCAAATAACAATAAATGTAGTATTTGTTATATTGTAAGTGCTCTAAGGACTTGTTTCATTTTCACTGTACATTTTGTGCAAATGATAAATTCATATGGTCTGAGAACTGCAAATTGCACATGATTAAAAACACTGCAAAATTGAAGATATTTAGGAAAAATAGCAGGTGCTTGACAAACATTACATATTGTTGAATAACATAATGCTCTCATTTTACACAGGAGCCTGGCAGCCTGCAAGGTATTCTAGAAGAGATCTACAGGAGGCGCTCTAGGTCACAGAGAGAGAGAGAGAGAGAGAGAGAGAGAGAGAGAGAGAGAGAGAGAGAGAGAGAGAGAGAGAGAGAGAGAGAGAGAGAGAGAGCGAGCGAGCATTTTAAGAATATCTGCAAAGTGCAAACATTCACCAAACTAAATAAAAAATAAATAACTACATTTGGACTAGCAGTCTACCCTGGAAAATTGGCAAATGAAGCATGCAAAAGCTTTATGCAGAAAGACTTTTATCAGAAAATAGCGAAAACAATTTGGCTACTTGTATTCTGGAGAGGGGTTTTATATTTGAATAATAGCCCAATAGAACACAAAATAAATAAAATCATATTTTTTCGCTGGGATAAAATTGGACATGGGGAGAAACACTGTTATTGTACGAGGTGTTTACACCTCTCGCATGTTGAACTTGATACACTGTAGCCTACTGATCAGCGCGTCCGTGGACGCACGCATGCGGAGATCTCGTTATCGTTACTGCAGGCTTGCAATCACTTGTTACTTTGAAACAACTACATGCTGGACTCCGATCATCTCTGCGTTGGCTTAAGTTGCCTTTTGATGACGGAAACACCTTTTAACGCCATTGAAAAGTAGTGCGAGTTGCCTGTGAAAACATGTGCAAAGCCACCGTTATGGACAGCAGCGATCAGACTTGTTGCATGTGCTGTGGCAGCGTTAATATATAAGGTAGGCTCTTACAATGACACGACTCTTTTTGATAGACTTATTTTCAGTGGTGGAAAAAGTAGGCTACTACATTGTTCAAGTAAAACTATCAGTACTGCAATGAAAGTAGTTACAAGTAGTTGGGTAATCAAAATTTACTTGAGTAAAAGTACAAAAGTATTGGTATCAAAATATACTTAAAGTACCAAAAGTAAAAGTACTCATGCAGAATGTCCCATTTCACAACTTATATGTCTAACATGTATTAAAAAATACTTTTGAAAATAGCAGATCTTCAAGCACACAACACGTTGCATAGTAGATCAACTATTTTCAAATAGCCAAAGTTTAATAGGGCTGAAGTGGTTAATGTGTGTTTTGTAATAAAACAAATCTAAAAGTAACTTGTAACTAGTAAGTAAGTTTTCAAATAATTGTTGTGGAGTAAAAGTACAATATTTGCCTTTGAGATGTAGTGGAGTAGAAGAAAATTGGAAATACTCAAGTAAAGTAAAAGTACCTAAAAATTGTACTTAAGTACAGTACTTGAGTAAATGTACTTTGTTACTTTCCACCACTGCTTATGGATTCTATAATCATGGCAGTTAAAAATCAAATTATTAGCCTTACACTTTCATGGACCATCCTGCAAGTATAGCCTACTGCACACTCTGTTACCACTTACCTTATATGTAGGCTGACAATCTTTGCATGTTCAATCAATAATGCATAATTATGCTGCAACAGTGTGACTGATGCTGCTTTAATTGTGGTGAACTGTGGAGTCACAGAAAGAAAAAAAGTAGACTGAGCATTTAGCTAAATCTCATTTGGCTTCATTTAACTTAAAGAAAGCCTTTTTTTCTCCATCCTCCTCCAGCCTCCTCCAGTCTGCAATCATTTTTCTGTCTAATTATTTCCTTTTTTTTGTTTTTTTTTGCTGTGCACCACATTTGACAGTGATGGATAACAGGTTAAAAATGAATGTTTTCTCCTCAGCCAGTGAATGTTGGAGTGGCTCTATAGCATGCATGGTGTTCTGCCCTCAGACCAAAAGACCTTGGAAAGATTGTGTTCCCCCTCTGCTTTTCCCATTTCAATCTGATACAGTTTGTCTTCATTTTCTTCTGACCAGGACCTATTTATATGATGTATCGCTAAAGCACATCATGCAGACAGAAGTGTAGGTTATGTCAAAGTTATGCCATCAGTTTTACATTTTAGGTTGTAGAAGCAGAGGGTTGTGTGTGTGTAGCTACCTCAGCAGACGGCTAGACTAACAAAACTGAATAACACCCCCCCAATGGACCAAGTGCATAAATATTACCCGGTGAACTGCTGGTAATTACCTGGCCTTTCAGAACAATGTGTCCAAATTTAAGCAGTAGTTCAGCATCAGAATGCCAATCCAGGAAGCAGACAGATTTATGATCCCTGATCCAATGATATCTTTAACCACTTGAACCCCAGCATCCCTATTCTGTTAGATCAGCTATTTTCAGTGAAGAGATCAGCTGAGCTCATGGTGTTCAGCTATTTTCGGCTAAGAGATTTGGTGTAGATCGAACAAGGGCACACCAAGTATAGTGCAACTCATGTCTGTTTTGCTAAGTGTAGAGGGTCCTTCTTACAGGACAGTGGTTCATCTTGTTCATGGAGCATATTGGTTCACTCTGGGTCAGTCAGAGCTGATATCGCAGCATCCTTGGTTTAGATCTGTGGTCACACGGGCCGCGTGCTTCTGTCATTAAAGTGATGGGTTGTGGACAACATGGTACACTGTGATGATAAGTGAGTTCTGTCTCACACACACGTGCACACTCTCTCCACTCTCTAGTTCAAAAAACATTCTCTCGCCATCTTCTAATTCTCTGTATGATCTAGTCTACAGTATTTGGTCCTTGTTGTGAGTTTTGTAGATCCTCGGTGTGGTCCTAATAGTGATCCTTTACAATAGGTGGTGAGTGATGATTCAGTTTGAAGTGTTCCTCTGTGACCAAGCAGCGGGCCAGAGAACAAGATGACACGAGGCAGTATCATACGACAAGTTCACAAAGTTTATTGCACACATAGGGAATATATAGTGCTGGACACATGGCGTGACCAGAAGATATGAGATGTGAAAAAGAACAAGATTGTAATGGCACAACATTAAATAACACAATGCAATAGGAAAACAACTGCTAAAATGTTGCATTTAAGTATATGATGTTACCTTGTCATTAGTGTTTAAATCTTTCACTTTACTAGGATGATCTCACAAAGACTGGCTTTTTGTAGAAGTTGAAGGGGAATTTTGCCCCATGGTTTTCTTACCTTTTCTATGATGTTATGATATCCCAGGATGAACGGTACAGTAGAAAAATGTCATAACTCCATCCCGAGTCCGCCACAACTAAAAACGCGCGCCTATGGTCCTTGGGCTAAATTGCGTATCTTAATAGCTTTTTTTGGTGAGATCTGACGTTCATAGTGATCTGACACTGCAACGTGATTGTCTTGAATGCGGCCCACCGGAAGTCTCGCTAGACGAGATTTCCATCTCAAAAAAAAAAAAAAAAAAAGCTATTAAAATATGCGATTTAGCGCAAGGTCCATAGGAGCTTTTAGCTGTGGCGGACTCGGGATGGAGTTTAAAAATGTTCTACTGTACCATTCATCCTAGGATATCATAACATCATAGAAAAGGTAAGGAAACCGTTGGGCAAAATTCCCCTTTAAAGTGGGAAATGGATATTTTCATTTTCTACCCTTCAAAATCCTGCACTTGAGCGAGGGAGTGCTGCTGTACACAGAGCAAGTGACCCAAAGATGAATGTCAGAAACACATTCGGTTTTAAAGGTGTGGTAGTTCAACTGGAATAATGCTGTGTTTCTTGTCTGCTGCAATGAATAGAATTACTAACTATTTTCATTCACACATGCAGCAGATTCCCTACTGTATGGTACTGTACATGTGCTTCAGGTTTTCTTTAAGACTTCACTTCAGAAGAACATTCTCCAGTCTGTTCTCCTTACTTTTGAAGTTACATGCTCCTCCAATTACTGGGGCCATGCAGTCTCCCCTATGGTGTCCTTGGACAGCTCTCTGAGTGCCTGAAAATGTTGCGGCCCATTAATTCTGGATTGTCTTCATCTGTTTGCATAATTTCTCCCCCTCCCATAACCGTTCCCGCCTCCCCCCTTTTTCTATTCTCTCGGATTTATTTTCTGTCTTGTAGAAAGTGTAGATCTCAGCCATTTTTTGTGAAGTATTAGTAAAGTTGTAAATGCCCTCTGGTGTGTTTTAAAGCTCCTGCATGTCTGTCTCCTGATGATTATGCTCTCCTGCCAAGTGCCAATAACTGAAAGGTTTGCCTAAGATTAGAGATGGACCTTATTTGGGGTATAAATCCATGTGATTAACACTTACTTACAAAAAAATCCTTGAGATATCATAAATATATCTTAAACACAGTGAAAGCACGATACATTTGCCCCAAAAGATTTGCCTTGCTTGTCGTGTTTTCTTTAACCATATGCATTTTCAGGGTTTTTTCAGTCAGACTAATTTGCTGTCAGGCAGGGGGTTGTTTTTGCGACACAGGCAGACTCCAGAAATTAATTTATCCAAATAACCAAGCCCTCCTGGGCCATAGAGGTTGGGACACTGAAATGGCCCTGGTAGGCAAAGCCGCCTTTTGAAGTCTGGAATGTTTTGGCTGACTTAGAGCAGGCGACTGGACTAGAAGGATCGTTTTCACTCACCCATGGGATTTTTAACCATTTTCATACACTGAGAACAAAACAAAGTGAGGAAAAATGCCTGAGCTGATTTGCATCGACTTTGCCATCTAAAAGTGAGGGGGGTGGGGAATTAAGTGAAACTGATTTGGGGAATCTGGAGATTTGTAAGATATCTTCTATTATTTTGATAACACTGCTACAACATAATTATTCTCTGACAAAACATTGTCCAAACCAGTGATGCCAATGACTCCCTAAAGAGGGACATCTGACTATAGATTCATCACCCCCACCAAACTCCACCAAACATAACCTTGTTTTTTAAGAACAGTTTCAGGTTCATCCTATAAGAAGCAAGCCACATAATTATCCTCATTATTAATGCACAATTGGAGCTAATGATGTGTGGTCATTTGGACTAGGGGCAAACTAAATACAAGGTCCATCCTAATAATACAAACACTCTGAATCACGGTGCAAAAGGCCCTCATTAGTGAAGGGTGCGTGACGAATTTATTATATCAAGTGTTTAAAAAAAATTATATTAGGGACAAGGGACATTAATAAAAATGATTTCCCTTTTACCTATTAGACCTCCTAAAAGGCTTTTTCCCCTTCTAAAATCATAACAATTAAGATGCTGTGTTTTCATTAAACCACCCCGAGGAAAGGAAAGTGCAGAAAACCAGGCAGACTTGAGTAACGGAGCACTTGAGTTTCCAGCGTAATAAATAATTCACAGGTCCTGTGTGATGAGCTGCTGAGGGCAGAAATCCCTAATGACAGCTTTTTATAACCTATGACTCAGCTGGCCATTATGCTCCTGACATCCCAACACAGACCACATCCCCTCTTGCAGGCCACTCCCCTCTCTCTCCCTCTCTCTGTCTCTGTGTCTTTCTCCGCACCCCTCATAGCCCACTGCACTGACAAATATATCAACAGTTCTTTTTGAAAAAATACCTGTCCTTATACATAATTATATCCCTTTAGGAAAGCTCATCGTTTGATGAATGTGTCTAAAAAAATGGAAGATTTGTGCTGTAAAAGAGGTCATAATTGTATCAATCAAGTATGTACCTACTTCAATTAATAATAATAATAATATATTTTTAGATAGTGCTATAATTTGTTTACTTTTATTTTGTAAAACCATATCATAAATGCAGATTATCGCATATTGGAAGCAAAATCCAGAGTGTTACTAACTCAATTGTAAAAAGCTTCCCGTAAGTTTCCATTAACACTCTTTACTGTGTTGCTCTTGAAAAGTGTCAAGGAAAGGGGGATGTGCGTATGATGTCCTTTAGTATTATAGGACATGGGTGTTCTGTCATGGTGCTAGCAGTGTGTAACAACCCTGTTTTGGGTTTGTTTGTTTGTTGCCTTAATTCATTTTGATCTGGTGTCATTTTGTCCTCTAGGCATATGAGTGCTGCTGCTGTTGCTGCTGCTGCTGTGGACGTGTGAGGTAAGAGGCTCAATAGTTCAGGTCTGTGACTGATCAAGTGTGTGTGTGTGTGTGTGTGTGTGTGTGTGTGCTTGATTGGCGTAATGGCACCATACCCCCCAGGTAAGCTTGTTCCTTGCAACATCTGGGGCTATTATGCATTATGCAGCTCCCACATGCTGGGCAATGCTTCACATAGTATTGGCTGATATGATGATGATTATTATTATTATCATTGCCAAATCCCAGCTCCCTCAATATGTAGCCTATAGGTGGTTAATTTTTGATGCAAAAAAAAGATCAAATTACTCTGACTGCCGTGGTCGCTCCCTGGAGTTAGCATAGGGAAATAAATCTGGTGGCCTTGATTAAGTACCTGACAATAGAGTTAGCACAGCACTAGTGGTTTATAGTAATACAACGGACAAGGGCAATTAGGCCCACAAAGTAATTTACAGTACTGCATGCAGGTGGTGGTCTGGTATGAGCTGGGGACCACCTCGGTAACAAATTAGACGCTATAGGCCTGCAGAACAGCAGCTCCGGTAGACCTCCAAACTTGGTAATTAAAGCAAATCAATCTAAGATTTTAAAAGGCTGGGTGCATATTTCAAATTTGTTGCGATTTTGATTTTGCGAAAAGAAATAATATACAGTAGGGCCCGCTTGGTTTTTCATGTGTAATTTTCTGGAGAATGAATGATCACTTTTGTACGTTGTTGACCTTGTTACGTCAGCGTGGACCCGTTCCCTCTCACTGCTACCTATTAATTATGAAATACTGTAGGTCTCGCCCATTTCATTTTACTACTTCTTCCTGCTGAACTTGGTGTGAAAGGCTGCTGTTCTTAAATAGGTGCATAAAGAGTAAGAGTGGAGAGCGTTCCCTCAGCACTAACTCACTCCAGCATTATGTCATCAGAGTCAAAAAGGCACGGCTGAAGAAAAATAGCTTGTTTCACACATGATAGACACCTTAACATGTGGAGCGGGAGAAGAAAGAGGCCAACGTATTTGGCTACTCTTTTTTACAGTAACTGGACCGAGAGCTGCAGCCTTGTTAAGAAATTCACACATTTTTACACTGTAAATTTGACCAGCTTTGAATGAACAATCTTGCAGTACTTTACCTGTGACATTCTTGGGAGATTAGGGTTTGCTAAGAGGCTACGGTCATATCGTGTGGAATCTTGAATCATAGTTTAATAACCCAAAACAGTGCCCTCTTCTGCTTGGCTATCTATCTATTGTCTTTCCTCTAGGGCTGCAATAGTTAATCGAACAAATTGATTTAATCGATAATAAAAATGAAACACCTAACAGCTATTATCCCTATTTTTGCACGACTCCGCTGTAAGACAAAGTATAAAATAGAGTGGTTAATTAGACTAATTCATTTTGTCAATTATTTAAAAAAAATCGGTCATAATGTTTTCTTGTCAATTCGTTGATATGATTTATTTTTATTTTTATATAATGATCGCTTAGAAGTTCATCGATAGTTGAAGCCCTTCTTCCCTCAAATTGAAATGTTACTTCAGGCTTTGTTGCACTGTGTTGCGTGGAGAAAGGACCTCTGTGACCGTGGCTTATCAGCATCTTGTGCAGGTCACCCGTCGGGCCGCAGTGTGGCAGGACCAACTGGAATAGCTCGGACCCGCCTTGATCCCCGCTGTCAGCACCTTGGTCTGCGTGTGAGGTGATTTCATCAAGGCCACTGCAGTGCAGTGCTTTGCCCGTCTCCCACATGCTGCACAGTAAAAAGAGACCTGTCCGGATATTTGGGTCCATTTTTACTCTCAGAGTAAACCACTTAAGCCCTATACTTTGCAATAAGACAAATAGCAATGTGTGGCATCGCAAGTTATCGCAAGACATTGTGAGCTTGTGGATCTGCTATTTGTCGCTATTTTTGAAAACTTTAAATATGAAATTCATTCATTAGATTTCATGAACAATGAGGATTTTACTGTACGGTCTGGTTTCCTCAGCGAGTATGCTTCGTTCAACGAGGAACATGTCCCATATACTGTAGTCAATGCAATTCCACCTGTGGAGTGTAGGTGTCTGCCCCAGATTCTCTGCCGTGTTTGTGATTGGGTTTGTGAGGACCCTATAACACAACAGCCAAATATGACGTTTTTAGTCGCATTGAGAGGGTGAAATGATCATCGTGTTTTTGGATCAGACAAAGAAATGTACTGTACTGTATGTACTAACCCTTACCCTATACAGTTTATGAGAGAAAAGCATAAACCATTGGCCAGATGTGTAAATGCTTGCTTAGATTACACATTCAAATATGTGTGCATTGAGTATATTGTGTGGAAAAGAGTGCATAAATTGTTTCTACTAGACCAGGACACATCTCTTCTCTTGCACATTATAATTCATTATTTATTTTGTTTGTTTTGCCTATTAACATGAACGCCAAAGAAGGTTTGTTTGTGTGCACATCCATTACTTGCAATGGATTGTTTGTTTTTACTCTCCCATCACTAGACACATTTAGAACTGCACATGTAGCACTGAATGGCGGTTGAGGAATCTCATAAGTTCCATCTATTTCTGTGTGCATCACTCAATCCCAACTAACGCCCTGACGATAGGCAGAGGAACAAGTGGGCATGGAGCCCAATGATGTAAGCAGAACCACACCATTTGGCAGGCGAATCTAATAGCAGTGTGTGGTCCACAAGTGCTGGCATGGCTATTTTAGAACCCCAATCCAGGGGAAATGTATATTTACAGTGCACCTGCAACACAAACTTGGTTCTGAAGACAGACAGTGTAAGTAGAGGAGCATTTTACTTTTTCCCTTGACAGACAAAAAGGATTACTTCTGCTGAGCACAGCTATTATTTCTGTGGCCTGCTGTCAATACTAATACGAGCAGAATTATTAATAAATGGTGTCTATCTCACACGGGATGATTGCATTTTCTATTTTTAATGGATTGAATGGAGGGCAGAACAATTATCACGTCCGCTCCTTCGGCTGTCCAATTCTTAACGCGTAAGAGAGATGCCTTGTAAAAGATTAAAAAGGAAAATGGCTGATGAATAACTTTCTCGTTTCCAAGTATACCTTGGTGGCTACTGGCTATATCCATTCACGTAACAGATGCGGCATGTATGGAACAGACAAGGGAACGTTCCACTGGAATCTTCTCACACAATGCAAGTGTGAACTCCCGACAGCCGAAAACAATACTTAGCATTTCTGCTACTGATGGTTAATCTCTCATCAGCTTTGAGTTTCCATTAAAGAGCATCAGTTTGCCAGTCAGTTGGAGGGTTGAGTGACAGGCACAGGGCAACACATCCCTTATGTAAACCCCTTCCACTACCACCACCACCAAATTAGAGTGGCTGTTGCTACACACTGCCTGCTCCTGCTCCTACACAAATGAGAAAGTAAGCACTGCGGTTCAGAAGTTCACATTTTGGATGCTTGCCGGAACTACTTAAGGCCCGTGACGTTTTCTTTTTTTTCGAAGGAACAGGTGGTCAGAGTGACATAATTCTGGCCCACCGCTAAGATCCTTAGAAATTACGGCCCCCTTCGTTCTGCCATAGAAGTCATTACCCTGTCAATATCTATGAACGCTAGTTGATCTGAACTGTTACTAATGTAAGCTGATAAAAAGGGAAAGACGGTATCAAGATAATGACATCATGTCCTATATATTTCCTTACAGTTGATAATATTACAGTTCCTTACGTTTGTACAGAACACACATGAATATGTGCATGAGCATACATGCACATTTTACACACACACACACACACACACACACACACACGCACACACACAGACATGCACTCACGCACGCACGGCACACACACACACAGACATGCATGCGCAAGCATGCGCGCGCGTACACACACACACACACACACACACACACACACACACACACACACACACACACACATACAGTATCTCTGACATGTCTCAAGGCTTGGCTGAGAAAGCTATTTATTCTCATACACTGTTAACTACTGGCACATATGCTTTAGACTGGAATGCTGTTCAGAATGCAGAAAATATATTTAGTTCTCGCCAACAGACAGCATAAGGCACCAGTGGGTCTAGCCCCTGTGCGAGAACAGTTATTTCTGTCGCAGTATGGACTTTCAATTACCATAATCTGTTGCTTGACTCCTTCAAGAACATGAGGGCCAATTAAATCTGTGGATACATCAAAAGTGACACCTGTAGCCTACAATATCATTACCCAGCATGTTTGTTTATTTATTATTTCTCTATTTTGCTGTAAATCAGATTTTTCAAAGAGTCTTATGACTCCCTCTGCAAAATCCAGAGTGTTTATTTATCTCTGAGAGTGTAACAGGTCCACTTGCACATTTTCAGAGGTTAATTGACACTCTTACTGTGTATTGACTCATTCTGGACTAGTGACCTGTCTCATAGCTAGCTGTATTCGTTTATGATATGCACATAATACTAGGAAGCAAACAAACAACAATAGACTCTTACTCACTGTAGTGAAACTGTATGCGTTTATATTTTCATTTGAATCCAACATGGTGGTTTGACCATAGAGTAAGAATTAGTTTAGTGTTATTTTTTTATATTTTATTTTGTCAAGTCCATTGAAAGGTTGGCGCTTCTGGACAGTGGAAATACCCCACAGCTGCCAGGTCTGACAGTGACTCCATATGTGGTCCTCCTGTTGGACCCTTCAGGAGGAGACACTCGCACACACTTCACCGTGGGTACACAGTCAAATCCGGAGTGCTCATTTACAGTTTAACTCTTTAAAGGACAACTTTGGTTTTTTACAACCAAGGTTTATATTTTAGCTTGTAATTAAAGTAAATAAATGATGAGTGTATTTTTTTTTTCATTTACTGCTTTCTATAGTTTTAGCATTTTTTTCGATATTTTTTACAGTGGGCGGGGGCATTCTGTCCGGTGGCTAAATATGCCTTTTTTACACAATAAAAAAGGTCCGGCTGTCTGAGATGGCCAGATGTGAGTTATTGGGGGCTAGAAGAGCTACTGTAAATAATAATAAAGAAAACGCCGGGTTAATGTGTTAAAAAAATACATATTTAGCCACCGGACAGAATGCCCCCGCCCACTGCGAAAACACTGTAAAAAAGATTGTGAAAATTGCTAAAACTATAGAAAGCAGTAAAAAAAAATGTTTTAACACTCATCTTTTATTTACTTTAATTACAATCTAAAACATAAACATTGGTTGTAAAAAACCAAAGTTGTCCTTTAAGTGTTTACAATTGATCCTTATACGGGTCCACTTTTACACTATCAGAGTTAAACGAACACTCTGGATTTCGCTGTGTATTCACGCACCCGTTCTCCTCAGCAGTTATAGGCTACAGGCATTGGCCCCATCCAACGGACATAACAGATGCGTTTGGGAACAAACCATATAGATAAATGCATAGAACGGACATTCCATTCATAGCAATGCTGTGCTTCCCTGTCAGACACAGAAGAGGAATTTAGGGCTGCAACTATCGATACTTTTCTAGTGATTGTTCTATTGATTACTTTTTCCGTTCATCAAATATATATTAATTACATTGTTTCTATATCAAATAATCGGTTTGATATAGAAGCGTTATTTTATACTTCTTGTCATGCAAAAATTGTGTATATGTTTGGAAACTTTTCGCCTACAATGACATGCCTAAATTAGGGATTGATTATCAATTATCTTTTGTGATTGATTCAATCGATTAGTTTGATTACCTGTTGCACCCCTAGAGGAATTCATCAATCCATGGGTGCCTCTGTGGCATTTGTTCAATTTGAAAAGAGGTGTTGGTTATATGGTACACATAGCAATAAGCATCATCGGGTCCTCTGGCAGAGTCTGTGAACACAGAAGCAGGGTGCCCATCTCCCATCTATTGCTTTGTCTAGATCTGTCTATCTATCTACTGTATATATACAGATGCTATTGGTTTCCTCTCAGTCACACCAGCGTCATTAACGCATTAGTATTAACTATGTATCTATGATGGTGTTTTTGTTTTGAAAATGTGTTTTTATTATGACCGGGGAGGGAAATTAAACCACCCACCAAATGCTGGTAGGTTTTGACTGCTGCTGTTGGTAGTCTATACTACCAACCATCTTGGCAGACGTGTAGACCTACTACAGTAAGCAGACATCATTTAGCAGTACTGTTCTCTTTCAAAAAGCTTATTTGGCTTGTAAAATCAAGTGAATTTTGGATTCCATCAGCCACTGTGGCCGGAGGTCCAAAAAAAAAAGTTGGTTTCCTGCCCATTTGTGACTGCAGTGCATTTTTGGTCAAATTTAGCCTTCTGTTAACATGCTGAATCTTCCTAGTATAGTTTTATTTTAAGGGAATCCTATGAGGCCTGTGCATATGACAGTGGGGGGCGTTTGCCTAAAGCCTGGCAAATCTAATGGCAAAGCCATGCGCTTCAGCAGGGATGAACCGAGAACAATGCAAGAGATAAGTGAATTACCTACATGGTAGGAACACACAAGGCCTGTGTCTCGCAGCTAGGCAACTGGCAACCCCACTGTTTGTGTTAGGAAACAGTTGGGCTGCACTGCAAACATGACTTATCCTGTTTAATTGCTGTGTAATTGCTGCAAAGTTGTCATATATGTCTGTTTGGACTGCCCTGCACAAACAGTAGAGGGCAGGTTGAATGGCCACTCACTGGTTAAGTGGAGACTTATTAGACTCTCTAGTTAGGCAAATAATTGGTGGCAGGAATTGTGTAAACACACTCGAAGGCTACATTGATTAAGTTGTGTTGTACTTTCCAAGCTTAGAGTTGTTAGAATGACCTAGAGTTAGATAAGTATTCGGTAATTTCTGTCTGCAGTGAGTCACATTCTAAGAAAGTTCGGCCTTGTATAATATTTTATCCCCACCCCGCCCACTTCATAATAAAACTACTGTGACCAATCAGTGTGTTGGAGCGTGTTGTATATCCCAGTCAGGGAATATTGAATTGAAAGCTGGTAGTTGGCACTTCCTAAAACGTATCTATCATTTAGCCGATGGAGTAGACACAGCAGACAGCATAATTTGATAAAGGCTTTTGCATAAAGTTTTATGCACTTTTCATGGTATTTGTAACCACAGTAATGTATCTGATGGACTTTCATTCGTTTAATTAAGGGTATTGAATTACTTTAGCTGAGATGCCGTATAGTTGTGTCTATTGTGTTGCATTCATACTGAAAGTCATACTTAGAAAACATGAAATGTTCTCCAGGTACAGAAGGCTTAGAATACTTGATAAAATGTAATATCAATTCTCAGCACAATTGTGTTTAAATGAATGTAACTGTTTTTACGTGTGTTATTACCACAACAATGTCAACATTGGGATTTGAAAATAAGGGAGACGTGTGAGAGGTGTGTGTGTTGATCCCTTAAATTTTTTCTCCAAGGCGGGTGGGCGAGTGGGAGGGTTATTTAAGTGGTTAAAAGATATGGGAAAGTTATGGGACGATATGTAAAGGGGAGGACAGTGGGAGGGAAGGGTAAAATATGGGACAATCCTGGGGTAAACGGGAGGATTGACAGGTTTGGTTATTATACTGTTAGACATTCTCAAAGCAGATTATTATGTCCCTGCCTTGACTAAGTGTAGTTGGACTTCAAACAGTCAAAATTAGTTCAGCTCCTTGTGATCTGCAGTTAGTGAACAATACCTTCACATGCTCTCCTCACTAAAACTTTTTAAATGTCCTGGAGGGATTCTTATTTGAGTCCCAAACCTATTGAGATATCTAATGAAGACTTTACCTTCCAGGCAGGCATATTTTTCCAAATGACAGTAATTTACATATGATGTATTTAGAGAAGCAGAGAGCAGGCTAATTCTATTTAGAGATTTTCCTTTGTTTTAGGAGTCATTAGCAGCTAGCTCAAATCTAATTTTTACAATTTCATCAGGCCATCTTGGAAAGCCTCTGTGAGCTCATCAGAGGGAGGCATTTATTGCTAAGTGTTCTCTATTGCATTAGCACACAATAAAGTGGCCAGGGACTGCTACAGACGTTTATATGGAATCCAGTTAACACTCCGCCAATTCGTTTTTTATTGGGACACAATCAATTTTTATTCATTTTAAAGCCAGAATGCTTTCTTTCATTGTGTGCCTTTCCCTAGCTTATTATGCCCTAAAGTAATTACTCAGTTGTTTTCACAAAATGGTAATATTTATGTTAAAGATTTCCTCTTTGAAATGCAGACCTGTGCACCGTGCATATACATAATGTGTGAGGTTTTCGATGTATTCTAATGTTCCGGGTGTATCGCATGTGTTCCTCGTTATCTCACGCTTCCCACGTTGTTTTTTTGACACAGCCAATAATGTTCATGTAATTTGTAAAAGTCTGACACTAATGAGACAACGCATGGCGCACTGATTTCTCAAGAACTACATGGTTATATGTGTAAGCACGCTTTGCCCATGACACCAGCTATCTCTGTTGGAATGTTATTGCAACAACATGATGACAGAGCGTCCCTGCTCATTACATGATAGGTTACATACTGTACGCACAATCTGCCCGACAACGTGGAACTAGGGCAGGGCTAAACATAATCTAGTTTTCTACAGCGTTACATTGCCATGAAAGTCATTTTTTCCCCTCATTATTGGTTGTCACTGTATCTCGATACAAATACAAATGTGTGTACATCATCTTCCAAATGTAACACATGAAACCTAGCATCCAGATGCTGCGCATGTCATGTTGATAGGTGAATATTTGGCAAAAATAGGCAAACATTTGTCACATTCTGTGAAAGTAGTAGATCTGTAGACAAGCTCACATGGCGTCGCAAGGCAACACATTATGAGCTTGTAGATGGGTTATTTCTGCTATTTGACGCAAGTATATAGGGTTCAACTTAAGCCTGTATCCACTTGTGGTGGTTATGTGAATATTACAGTAAAGTCCTCAGTGTTCATTTAATTCTGACAGTGTAAAGGGTCATTTTTAAACACTCAGAGTTAAATGAGCACTGAGGATTTTTACTCTGTATCCAGAAACCTGATCTACCTGCTGTGGAAAAGGCTGCTGGAGGCTTCTCACGGGTAGCTACAGTACTGGGTGGGTGCGTGCATCTCCAGAGCAGTGGCATAATTAGAGTGCTTAAGTGCTTCAGGAGACAAGACAAACCAAGGGAACATACCCTCCTTCCTCTTCACCTCTACCTCACCAAGAAAGTTCTTTAATGGCCCCCCGTGACCCTGATATCAGTTATTGTTTGGTACAGACAATATACACTTGTACAGTATATGCTTTCGCACCACTAGCACCGGAGCACATTTGACCAAACATTTGACCCACACACCCAAAAATCTTAATCTTAGGTAGGGATGGGACGATAATCGTTATTATTGTTTATCGTGATGAAAAAACGCTCACAATCGTATCGCAGAGATTTTAAGTTATTGTGAAATTGTCCTTCATCATATACTAGGATGAATTAGCTTTTGTTGAGCTGCAAATACAGTACATCTTCCAAGGGTTAGGGTTAGGGTTAGGGTTGCGTTGCAACGCTTTGTGATCGGCTATTTTTGGTGAACGCTCCCCCCAGAATAGGGATGCTGGGGGTTCAAGTGGTTAACAAAAGTGGCATTTTAAGTTTTAAGCATATTTTGATTATCGCGATAATATCGTTAATCGCAATTATTTTTGCCACAATAATAGTGATGTCATTTTCATATTGTCCCATCCCTAATTTTAAGTCCCCGTACATTAGATGTCACATTAAAGAAACCTTGAACACACAAAACACACACAAAACACGCACACACGCACACACACGCACACGCACACGCACACGCACACACAAAACACGCGCACGCGCACACACAAAACACGCGCACACGCACGCACGCACGCACGCACGCACGCACGCACGCACGCACGCACGCGCGCACATGTGTGTGTGTGCGTGCCTGTGTGCCTGTGTGCATGTGCGCGTGCATATGTGTGTGTAGTGTATGTGCGTGTGTGCATACGTACATACTTTTCTATTACAATTTTGGGATCTGTCCTAGCAGTGGGCTCTGGAATGCTTTCAGCGCATTGATGAGATGACAAGTTATCATTGATCTGTCCTTACTTAGAGGGATCCATTAAATAATGTATGGGCTCCTGTGCATTACCAGTGCACTCTCCTGTCCTCGACCCATTAGGGCATGGGGCCCCAGTGGCTGCCGGCCCTCAGAGGTCCTTGGGCTTTCAATTAATTAAATTATCCCATAATGAAAACTCCCCATAATGAGATTAATTTTAATTATTCATCGGCAGCCGATTTGAGCGGGAGTCCACGTGAATTATGCATGGGCAGGGCTAAACATTTTTCAACTCATCACCTTTTCCTTTTGTAAAAGGTGCAATTTATTAAGTGCTCCGCAGCTGCTACTGACGATGGTGCAGGAGATACGCACGCCCCAGGCCCACAGGTCGTCAAAAGGCCCACTGAAAATGCTTGTTTGTCATTTGATCATCTGAATGATATTTGTGTTACATTACTACATTACGTGACACGGTATAAAGCAACAATATAGACGTTATGTATGGGATACAGTGTGCAGAGATAAACAGAGCTGTCTTTGTTAACTCCAGATGGTGTAACCCCGGACATATAAAAAAAGATTGTATCTGTAGCCCTGGACATAGAGCTGTTGGCTGTGGGTTTCCGAGTCAGACCACAACCTAATAAGGCATGTACCAACACATATAAGCTTGTTGTCAGTAGGCAGCCTGCCACCACCAGGACTGTTGAACAGTGGTGTGAGGATGTTGAGGAGGAATGTAGGGACTAGGCTAGGGAGTGCTGCAGGTCAACAGATTGGAGGTCATTGTATAGAGGGTCGATGGTGAGGACAATGATGGACTCTCCGACTGTATTACAAACTACATTTAGCTTCTGCGAGGAGAGCATTGTACCCAACAAAAAAGTATGCCGCTTTTCCAACAACAAGCCCTAGAATATGCAGATATTAAACCCCTGTGAGGTGGACAATGGTGTTCAGGAGGAGCTGGGGCGGTGCTACGAACAGACAAGCATTACTGTTGAGGAATCCCTGGGAGCTCACAACGTTTTGCGATGCGACACGTTGTGAGCTTGTAGATTGCTATTTTCACTATTTCTTAAAAGTTGTATTTATTTATTTTTTACCACCTCATTCCCATTTTCATTGATGATGATAGAATATACACATATCCATTCTTATATTCCCTCTGATGTTTGTTTATCTTTTGTATTACTAATATTTTGGATTCATGTTAATGTGTATTTTCAGACATTTACATAAAATAAAAAAAACAAGTAACTCTGAGAACCAACCCCACTGTTGAAGAACCCTGCCCTAGTGTGTTTACAGCAGTGGCTCAGGAGGTAGAGCGGCCGCTTGGGAAACGGAAGGTTCCCAGTTCCAGGTTCCCCGGCTCCTCTTGAGTTACTGTCGAAGTGTCATTGAGCAAGACGCTGAACCTCAAACTGCCCCCGATGGGCAGGTTGGTCCCTTGCATAGTTTCCTCTTCTGTCTGTGCGTGCATGTGAGTGTAAATGGGTGAATGTAATGCACATTGTAAAGTGCTTTGGATAAAGGCACTACTGTATATAAATGTACCATTAACCATTTACAATATTTTTACATATACATTTGTCTACTTCCTTTCAGAGGTTTTTATCTTGGTTGTGGGAAAAAATGCTTTCACAGTCGCCTATTCCTTTGTCACATGATATGGCTTGGCAATCCTTGACAGATTTTATATTAATACCTAAAGGCAGACAAGAAATCATAATTATGTACCGTAATTCCCTGCTGATCTTCATATACCTCTAGCAGGCTGGCATGTTGATTCCCCTTGTGTGAGCACATTAGTACACTTTGGTGGCTGGCCAGAAGAAAAGGGGGAAGATTGTTGACTGTCACACAGTGAGAATCTGTAATTAGCTGGCATACGAAGTGTGCTTGTTTTCAGTTCCCAGGCAATATGGACAGCAGCTCTGTTAAGCTCTGTAAGTTAATTTGTTCAGGAAAGCAATAATCCTTTGTGATTACAATGGAATGGACTTATTTCACCTCTTTATGATTTACCCATCACCTGCTAGAAAGGTCTTAGACTTTATATGTGTCAGAAGTGGCTCGGGGTAGGAGGCAAGAATGTCATTGGGATGGTGAGCCGAGTGCATTTATTAGGTTCTCATCAATAGCTGATTAATAATTCAGGGCGAGTCTGGGGCTTCTTTAGGGCAGGGTTTCAGCTAGCTTGTAATTTTGTAAATTGCATAGTCATCATGCATTGGATGGGTTGGGCCAGCCTGGGAGTCACAGCTGCAAATGTAAGGTGTCCTATAGACGCTTTGTGGTGACAGGGTAACATAAGTGTACAGTAAGTCTCATATGAAGACAGTGAAAAAGTCTGCAATGGTGGTTGACTGTGAACTAAACCCGCTAGATCAAAAGTTGAGAGCAGAAATCATTAGTTTTCAGATGTAGGTTTTCCTTGGCAAGGCAGTGATTGTAAGACCTCCAGTGATTGAGTGTTCTTTGACAGAATTCCATCACATTCCTCGGTAGGCTTATAGAACACAAGCAGGTATTTCTTCCCATTGTGAGTTGTCGAAGCTGCCTCTGCCCAGGTGCAGCTTTAGCAGCGGAACAATCTGTGGCCAACGAATGAGCAAACCCCTCAATTATCCCCAAACCAACTCTCTGATAAGTCCCATTCTACAAAATGGGCCCTCTAATTGCCCTAACCAGCTCTACCTGTTCTACATCCAAAAACAGACTATTCTTCTACATTGCTTCCCAGGCAACTGGACGTTTTTTGTGACCTATAAAGAGTTGCTACTCCTGTAACCGATCCCAGGCAGGGTGGTGGTTTGTTACCATGGGAGGCCACTGAGCTATTTATAGGTCTATCTAGTTGGTACTGCTAGAAACAGAAAACATTACTTATTTAAATTCACTGTATTCATTCCGATTACAAATGACGTGTCTTCCAAAATGCTGAAATGCGACCAGCAATGGAACTCTGTGTGTGAAGAAGAGGGCTGATTGAATGTTTTGAGATCTGAAACACCTGGCGGATCCGCTTCTGAGTCACAAAGTCAAGAAGAGGAAGAGGCACTTGGCTTGACACTCTCTTCCCATTTTCCCACTGTCTCCTTTTTCCTTTTTTCATCCCCCCCGCCCCGGCCTGCACTGAGAAGCGGATCCCTGAAACCAAACGTAATGTTTATTTTGGAGTGAGAGACAGTGCTGCCCCGGATGACCGGAATGTCTTTGTGGTGGTTGGGTTTGTGTTTGCAGCAGTGCAGTGATGTGCAGTGCAGTGCAGTGCAGTGCTGCTGGTATTGTTGAATCACGCACTCGTCACCAGGGCAGAGGTCCTTGGCAGTTCATCACGTCTCGCCGCGCCGCCGCACGTCTTCGTCGGAAGGTTAATCAGAGTGTCTTCCGTATCACAGTGATAATTTATCTCTGATTCACGGGGTTGAAACGGTGTAATAATTATCGTAGGTGTCATGTACAGGGTTCAAGCAGAGATCTCCCTCGGGGCATTTGGCAACGGTAACAATGCCATCTAAGTAGCGTTAACTTTATAATCTGAACCTCGCTCTGCGTTGCCTTGTCTGTTTTCATGCACAATACGTTTCAATATCCTTTCTGCCGTATTAAACCCAATAATTTTACCTATATACAGTATCGGATGTTACATTAATCTTGAATCTTACATTTTCTCAATTCTCCTGACTTGAGCCACAATCCCTTCCAAACCCCAACAATTTTTATTACATTTTTTAGTACATTTATAAAATAAAAAAGGTTCAAACATAACTGCTTCTGGATAAACACATGAGATATGGTCTATATACTGTACTGTAGAGTACATGGACGAGATCAGAAAGGATACAGTATGCCGCAGAGTGAATGAGATGGACTTTTAAACGAGGTGAGATATCAATGGGAATCCATTTAGCCTATGCACTAGATTCATTCACTTAACTAACAATCAATCATTCCCGTCTTCAAAGCTTTTTAATGCGAGTAAATCCAACCTGTCAATACATTCTCAGCTTCATGCTCTCTCTAACACAGTTGTAAGAGTGTTTGTGACTTCACCCTCCCCAAATTCACATTCCACATCCTGCTCATGTTCACGTTTAAGTTGAAATAACAACTCTGTAATACATACAGTATAGGCTACTGTTGTTTAGTTGTAAATACATTCAGTTCTTTAATAGTATAGAATCACATTCATTTTTGTAATTTAAAATGCCTCTGAACCATATTATTGTGGTATAAGTGGATATACACACAGTAGAGACAGAAAAAGTGTAGTGCAAAATGATATAGTGGTGTGATTTAACTAAGACACTAAAGACTTTGTTGCTCCTTCCCCTCACTTGGTACAAATCACTCTGAGGCAGTCTTAGACAGATGAGATAGAACATATTTTCACACAAAGTACAAAGGCAGAGTGTGCCTTGCAGGCTACATTGTGAATTCCATTTCCTCATAGAGGAAGTCACCTTTTGAGAGGGGCCACCGCTGGGCCGAACACATCAAGAGGAAACAAACGTGGAAAGTTGGCATATCATTTGGTCCGTTCTAGAGCCTGGCCGATGCTAGATTTTTGGGTCCGATGCGATCCCGATTTTGGAGAGTTCACCTAAACCAACGATCTCTAATGTTTTGACCGATATTTTGCAAAAATTCTAAAGAATGAAATAAATAATTTTATATTAACCACTGAAGCTCTATTCAAAACTAAATAGGGATGCCAGATTAAAAGTGGTTAAAATCGGTACACATCCAGTCCACTGATATCCCTGGTGATGTATTTATCCAAATCAACTACACCACAGAGTTGTTAAATTTGAGTTCTAAAGATAAATGCAACTTGGAATTTTGTTTTGATTATTCCCTAATCTACTTCCGATATCCTTGAATGATACTATCTTTAGTTTTTTTATTTTACATACATACTGTATTACGTATTTTTTTTACATTGCTCAAAGTAACTTTGACAGTTCTTCCTGAATATTGATAGCGGGCAAGTAAAGAAAATAAATGAAAGCCTGTTTCCCTCACTTATAACGAGCACTCTGACAAGTCCCAGACACATGTACAGAATTCACCAGGAGGTACTTTAGGGTATGCTATTAGCATACACATCAGCACTCTTCACGCATAGTCTTAAACTGCGATTAACCCCTGGTTATTTTTGAACTTCTTGTCATGTCCCTCAAGTCCCTCCCTGTGACGGCAGCATGATCGGAGGCACAGTGAAATCCTGAGTGTTAATTTAACTCTGACAGTGTACAAATGGGGGAAAAATGCAACCGTAAGCGTCTGTAACTCTTAGAGTGTACGAATGGAACCGAATGGATTACGGGTCCATTTGGTTCAATTCGTACACTCTCAGAGTTAAATGAACACACAGGATTTTACAGTGTACTGGTTTGTCAAGCCACTAATAGTTCACACTCTCCTCCGGGCTGTGAAAAATTGTGCTGCTCAGCATCTTTGTCCCAGTAAAATGAATGGCATTTGGTGTCTAGATAATCCAGTTGACTCTTTTTTTCCTTCTTCTACTTTAAGTGCGCATGTACAAGAACGCAGGGAAGACAGAATAGCCCAGCTGTTAAGTGTCTATATATCCAGGAGTTAAAAATGACCTGAAAACCGGTGTCCGATAGCAACACACATTCAATGTGGCACATAGCCCCACTGTTTGCACTTGCTTCTTGGAGAACAAGTGTGGCTGTGGGTTAAATATAATTTATGTTCCGGTCTGTAGTATTTTCGTCTCATTCATGAGGGATAGCCATCCGACTGTAATATCCTCAGGATTATATGGCTCTGTGTGTGTGTGCGTGCGTGCGTGTGTGCATGAGAAAGAGCTTCTATCCTCCCTGCTATATGTGCACAAAGTATAGTAACTTGAACGTGGTCGCATTTTCTGTCAGTGAGACAAACCATTGGCTTACTAAACTGTATTTAGCCGCCGAGCAGAATGGCACAGACCCAATCTAAGTGGCTTTCATCTGGCCAATTCAAACAGACGTTTGACCCCAGACATTTGCCTAATGTGTTTTTGTTATGTGGGCTCCTGGCTTCACAAATGTCACAGGGGCTGGACCGGTGGGGGTTTGGTGCATGGCTCTGGGAGAGGTGGGGTGTCTGACAGGGACAAGGGAGTTAGCGTGTTGTGTGCGCGTGTGCGTGTGTGTGTGTGTGTGTGTGTGTGTGTGTGTGTGTGTGTGTGTGTGTGTGTGTGTGTGTGTGTGTGTGTGTGTGTGTGTGTGTGTGTGCGTGTGCGTATGTGTGTGTGCGTGCGTGTGTGTGTCGGGCAGTTATGTCTCTAACCTCTGCAGTTTGTACTCTAACCCATTGGGGAGTTAGTGCTATGGTTGACCATAAGCCCCTAGCGATATCCAGGCCCCCTCCCTGTGGACCAGACCCTACAGCCGGGGGGGCCCTGCTGATGGCCGGCCTGGCCCCTGGCTCTCTGCTGACCTGGACCCAACTGGGGGAAGCAGCTGTGGAGAGAGACGGGGAGTGCCACATTTCTGGGCGCCCGGGCTGCGCAAATCAGGGGCCAGCCCCAGACAGTTGGGGCAGTCCTGACAAATGTTCCTACGGCTACTCCACTCCGCTCTGCCTGCTCATGGTAGAGGGCCATTAGTGGGACGCTGAAAATTTATTACCAAACATATTGGTATTTTAGGGTGCAGCTGATTTAGATTTAGTGGTGTGGTTGGTTGAGGCGCTGTCCTTTTTTAAACACGTGAATCCCACATTCCACTGTTGTTGGAGTTATGTCAAAAGACCCCTGCCATTATTACCATGCACTACTGAAAGTGCTTTATCATGGGTATTTGTCATAATTCTGGATAAAAATGAGGGAATTAGGTGTGAATGCACCAATGAAAAGCTTCTTTGGAAACTCAAATTGTACAGTTGGTTGAGTCGGAGGGGGAGTTCTTTAAAAAATAGGCCAGAATAATTCTCACATGACAGGTCTCTCCTATTATCTTGTGTATACGGTATCTGCAACGTAAGATGTTCTTCAGGCTGTTGTTTGATGGAACTGTTGTTGATCTTTAACATTTAAAATATATTATTTATATCAACAATAACTGTACAACAACAACAGTCTCTTTTCTTTTTTAAGCCAACAGCGTACAAAACTCTGGTGTCGGTGTAACCGGCACCAGCAAGTTGAATCGCGGTCCAAGTCTAAACTGGAGCCGTGTTTAGGGGATAGGCATATGAGAGCACTTATCCACTGGTGTGATGCAGAATAGAGGAGGCAGACCAGAGCTTTGTTGTTTTGTTGAAAATCGGTGGAGGCAGAGGGCCATCCAACATGCTCCTACTAACTTGGCAGCGCCTCTTGTCCTGCCTATAGATTACAGACCACTGAGGCCCGGTAAAGGTTGCTCAATACAATGCCAGGATGACCATAGAGAGACACACACAGCTTATCCATGAATCAAATATGTAAATAGTATACAGTAAAATCCTGTTAATGTAGTGTTGATTTAACTCTGAGAGTGTGCAAATGTACAGTCTGAGTTACAAATGAATACATTAGCACTATAGGATTTTACTTTAAACGCAGACAATTAGTCTTAGTGACTACTATAGCACGACTGATAGTATGCAAACATATCTCATACTGTTGTGGTCTGTTTACTGCAGTTGTTTTATCACATCTGGTGTGTATACTGACATCCACAGTAAAGATAAAGTAAGAATTTGATGATCTTATTGACTTATTGACTTCTTCCATTTTATGTATTGATTGTGCACATCTTTAAACTGGCTATATTTACGAGTGTAATGCCCTCTCTGATACTCCCAGCCAATAGTGATGTCTTATTCTGAGTAATGGGTCTCTGAAGTGTACTTGTTTTGCTGTTTTGGGGCCAAGAGCAAGCAGTAAAGTGTCCATCTGAGGATTTCGGGGTCCTCATAGGCCCTCCCCAGGTGTGCCTCGCTACTCATAAAGTAGAACTTTTCAGTCATGGTAAAAACATGGATAAATGTGTCCACAGAGTGCAGGCTACCTTTAACAAAAACACACACACACTGCGCTCACTGTCTTTTCAGCAACCGAGACAACGTATAAATTAATTTTGCGCATTCTGTATTCCTTGGTGAAAAGCCGTATGTTTGGCATGTTTTATTTGATTCACTGGGACAAATGGGGTTTTCACTTAATTCAAAACATGTTCCCATTGTTTCGCTCAAAACCAACATGGCTGCAACAGTACGGTCACAATGTTAATTTGAGTTTGTAGCATCCATTGAGGTTAACCATTGCCATTGTTCCATGCTTTCTGTGGATGAAAACCGGTGTATTTCCATGTAGAGGTATGTGTTCTGTTTACTTTTATCACCGTTCCTCCAGCAGGCAGGAAAACCTGTTTGTTTGTTTATGAGGAATCTGGGCTTCACTCGTAACTTTCATTCACCACTTGAAAGCTCTTGACTTGCTACTAATTTACCTTGAGGGACTTCAAAATTATCTGTCTGCGCTGTCAAAACCTTTTTTTGTGGTGACAACTTGTCATCATCAAAGATTTTCTTTAGAGTTTGATGAAAGCCTCTGTAGATGGATGGGTTAATGTTATATTTCAGATGCCTGGCTGCTTCATAGAGATAACCTCCTAAAGTCTACTTACAAATGTCTTCTTGATCCTCAAAACCTTTTTTTGTTGATGTCTTTGCCTCCCATTTGTTTTTTCAACTTTAGTCATTGCTTTGTATTTAAGTTTTCCAGTATTACAGAACTCATAGGAAAAGTAAGTGGACCAGCTATTATAAAATCCTCTTGCATATCCCCTGGTGTTTTGTTTTATCCCAGACTATGTCACCCACTGCAGCTGCAGTTATTTTGAACAGGAAACTGTGCACAGCAGTGAATGAGAGCGGGTAGTAGGCGCACAAGAATAGACAGTGTCCACCAGCCACAGAATCCAGCCGCAGAAATCACCATTGCGATACCTTAAGGGTCCCACATGTGCCAGGACTGGGGAGAAAGTTGTGTGGTTAAGGGGTTTTATTTTCTCCTTAGTCAATAGCCAACCACTTCACCTGGTAATGCCTGTATAAATATATAAACGCCGTTTTTTATCCAAAGTTATCCCTAGTTCAGATTTCCCCTCTTTCCCTTCTTGGGGGAAGGTTTTGGGTGTAACGGTCTACTGAGACTTATGTCAGAAAAGGAACTTGATCTCCCCCAAAGTGTGACATTGTGTAAACACTAGTAGTAGTTCTACCCAAACAAATTTGCTGCATATGCATATGAAAATATTACAAGTGTGTCACCAGGGTGTTAGCATGTTGTTTCATCTGCACCATTTGATCCCCTGTCACACTATTCCTGCTCCTTTCTCACCGTTTGTATATTCTTTGTCAAGCTATGTAAACCCACCTACCTAGATGTTCTCCTTTGTAGAAAAAAAGTGAAAGATAAATCACTGCCCACCTCTGGGTTCATACAAACGCCATTCCACAGAGCAGCGATTCCAGACTCGGTTGTAGATTAAATCCTGTGTTCTTTATCTTGAAGAGATTCGGCAACGTTCAACCATTTGAGTGCGGCTGCGGGTCTATTTTCATGTTTATGAGAAGTTGAGTGGATAACCTGTTGGCAGTGGAGGACAGTGCAGATCTCTCTTCACTCTAAATTGCGGGCAGGCATCCCTGCAGCCCCTACATGAAGACCATTGAGTCCCATCAAGATAATCCTTAATAAAGAACGGCTTCGCATTTAATCTTAGCTCACTTCTCGAATTTCTTGCTTGATATGTTTTTTTGGCAAGTGGCGTTTTAGCACTGATGTCAGTTGAATAGTATCAGTGCATCTTTTGTTAAGCTTCCATTTGGCAGAGGTATAGAAGGCGCCTTTCAGGCCTGTTTTTTATCGATTGCTTTATTGTTATAATTCATGTGTCCACTTAGTTAGTTACTTTTTATTCACTACCTTTCTACCACTACTTATCCTGTACTGGTGTGTATGACTATGAATATTCTTCATTGTGGGTCGATGAAAAGTAGCTATAGTGCATGCTCTGCTTTTTAAAAGCCATACCCATGGAAACCACCAATTAAACCCAAATTTATCATTTTAAAACTCAAGTGGCCTCTCAGCGTTGCCTTCCACTTCAACCCACATTTTTACATAAAAACGCTTGAATTTAACAACCCCTTGTTTTATACTGTGGAACATGAAAATATAGGTGAGTCCCAACATCTCTAGTAAAACGGCGAGGTTGATTGGAGCCTTGATTCAAACCATACCATTCAGCAGGGCATGCCGCAGATGAGCACGGGGAAAATATGAGTTTAGTCGTGGAGACATAAACAACTCGGGTAATTATACTGTGCAATTTGAAAATAACTCACTTGCAAAATTACATCGCAAGCTAATTTTACACAGCTGCTCATTGAAAAATAGAGAGCGAGAGCGCAAACGCAATAACTCAATTGGCATGTGTACCTCTCAGCTATTAGAAATAGTCACTCGAGAGTCCCTGAGCATCTATTAGTCAATTGAGTTATCAGGAACCTCCTCAATAATATGCAATATATTTCATGCTCCGATTTTTGAAATGTGAGCCTGTGGATCTACCTGTAGGCACCCGCATTGGAAAAAAGGAGGTAGCGTTTGAAATCACAGTGGGTCCACATCGATACCACAGTGTATTTAAATCAGAACTGCTGCTGCCTGGGTCTATTTCTGTCGGCTCCTTGTCGACTGCTGCTGCTTCAGTGGTTGGTTGCTGTGGACCTGCTTGCTCTCTCTGTGGATTGAGATAACGCCACTGTTCTCCACGTCCCACATAATATCGTTGTTGTTGGGCAGAAACCTCCTATCTCCATATTCTAACTTTTTGTGTCATACTACAAAGCACGAAAGCATCAAAAGCATCAAAAAGTAGCAGATCTACAAGCTCGAAACGCGGCGCGAAGCGACGCGTTTTGGGCTTGTAGATCTACTACTTTTGATAGTTTAGAATTAGAATCCTGAAAAGTAACAGTTTTGGACATATGAGGTTTCCACCCCACAGATATGCTCTACCGCTTTCGACTTTCCAAAAGGAAGTGTCTTCATTGAATAACTATCTAATTTATAGGGATTTTATTGTGCGAGTGACACACGAGCTCCGCAACGCAACGATGAAAGTATTAAGAGATCCGAATGGCTGTTTAAAATAATACCCATTGACGTTATTCACATTTTAAAATCACCCACTGACTGCTAGGTAATGGAGACAACATGCCGTGCATGCAGTGGATGCGTAGGCTAACTGCTGCAAATACACTGTTCCATTCTTCTGGGCGTGGGTGTTCTTTTTCTCTCAGCACCTCTTTACTGTAGCTAATGCATGATTTCCTCTTTCTTGCTTTTTCATTTTTCATTGTTACAGTTAGCATTTCGCCCGCTGCTTTATTACCTGTAATTAAGCAAAATTGAAGGAACGGGTCATTGCACTTTAAACCATTCATAACGCCAGCGCGGATGTCTTTGTCGGTCTGGAGAGGGCGGGCGTGTGTGGGCGGGTGTGTGCAAAATAAAGTTAAGAATGGCACGGCACATTAAAACAAAAAGCCTGGATGTGTCTGCTCCAGCAACGGATGGATGTGGGATGACGGTCTAAGCTCATCGGTTGTAGTAGTAGCATGGCCTTGTGTGGCAGTATTGAACAGTTGACATAATAACGTGGAGTGGACAGAAGGCAGTCATTACCTTGCACACAGACGCGGTGCGTACGTGTTGACGGAGGACTTCCACTATGTCTACAGCAGGGGGGGGGGACGCTCTGGCCGCTGACTGAGAAAAGCCCCCGCTCCCCATCACCTAAAGCTAATGACCTAAGCCCATGTTAGTCTATTTATGGTGGATAGAGATCCTGCATTGACCTAAGATACAAGACAGAGAGAAAGAGAGAGAGAGAGAGAGAGTGCACAACCCAAAAAAAGTGGTTTGTGGTGAAAGGAAAAACATAACAAAAACAAGAGGGAAGGGAAAAGAAGAATAAGAAGAAAAGTCCTCGGGCCCTCGGGGTGTGTGAGCCTGAGCCTGGTGATCCAGAGGACAGGCGGGAGGGGTGGGGGGGCTCTGCCATTTCATTGTCTTAGTCGCCACTGATACAATCTGGAGAGGGGCTCTGTTGCTTAAAGCTTGTGAGTGAATGACATATGGGGACCTGGTGTGAGGCGCGACTCCCCCGTGCCTCCTTCGTGGCCAAAGTCTTCCTCTGTGTGTGTGTGTGTGTGTGTGTGTGTGTGTGTGTGTGTGTGTGTGTGTGTGTGTGTGTGTGTGTGTGTGTGTGTGTGTGTGTGTGTGTGTGTGTGTGTGTGTGTGTGTGTGTGTGTGTGTGTGTGTGTGTGTGTGTGTGTGTGTGTGTGTGAGAGAGAGAGACACACACAGAGCACACAACGAGAGTGAGAGCAACTTTTCTGCTTTTTAAAACAGCAGCGGCAGCACCAAACCTCTCGCTCTCCCAACCCCATGCTCACTCACTCACTGCCTTTATCCCTCCCTCTCTCTCTCTCCCTCCTTCTCCCTCTCTCTCTCTCTCTCTCTCTCTCTCTCTCTCTCTCTCTCTGTTTTTTTCCCCCTCTCTCTTCCACAGACACTCGCTAGGCACTGCCTGAAGCAGTTATCGGACAACTCTCGTTCTCGCTATAGGACTCGGTCTCCTGAGATACAGCGCGAGGCTCCATGGCTTCCAACACTTAAAATGAAAAAGAAAAAAGTTGTCTGGTAGGGGTCATCATTTGTTGCCAGTTTCCGCCGACGCAGAAAAGATCTTTTTGAGAAACTTTCTCTGCTGGACTGACTGACCAACTGCCTCGTAGAAGATTTCTTTCTTACTTTTTTTTTTTTTTTAAAGAGAAAAATAAAAGGAAGGGATACACGCAAAAGTACGGGGATTCATCCATAATTGTAGTGAGTATAAATTTGCATTCTGCATGATGTCAGGCATGTTTGTGTGCTAACTGCCGTGGTCCTACTTTGTCTAATTTCCCAATGTTCTGTAGGATGTTGCCAAAATAAGTGTCTGTATGATGATATATGAGGAGAGAATTATGTTAGGAGTCAAAATTGTAATGTTGTGGCATTAGTATCACATGTCAGTGTGTTGAAATTCAATTAAGGCAAAAAAGGTGGAAAAACTAAATAAAGCATTAATGACAGCCGGTCAATAATAATAACTGGTTACTTACTATATGACTTACTATATTTCATTTTAATATAAATATAAATACAATTGTCATAGTACAATTTGCTGGGCAGAAATTAATAGAATGTATTAAAGGGGGTTTTAACTTAATTCTGTCATTATTATCATTATACAATTATTGTTGATGTTGATAATAAAACACAAATATAAGCTCTGAGAAATTATGCTCTTCTGTTGAATAGATTTAACTAGTAAAATTAAATATTACCTATCAGCCGAATATGTCACAACAAAAACTACAAAATACAACATTTAAAAATAGCAGAAATTCAAAACATTTAAAGAAGATCGTAGCAACTTTTTGCATATTTTATGATTTCTAAAATAAATATTCCATCTTCTGTGTCATAGATTTGCCGTTCCAAAGTAATTTGTCTAGAAATTCCTACTTCTACAGTTACAAAATTGACATTTGTCAAAAACAGAAGTCTTCGTCTTAAATTCCAACTTCTGCTGAAGGAAAATAACATTCCACTTCCCCATTAAAATCACAAACCGTCACAATATAAAAGTGGAAGCGCAATCTGAGATAATGTTCCAGATTAGGAAATAAAAGCCCCACATGTGCGGTGTTAGTGTCCACCCATGCTCGGCCCAGTGTACATATTAGATCCCGGCAAGCAAAACATGCCGGTCCCTGCAGGAGACCCTTTTCGGCTGGCAGAACAAACAAAACCAGCTCAGTTAAGCAGCTGACATCTAATGCCATCTGCTGAGGCCATGGAATGCTGTTAGGAGACCTGAGAGAGGGTCTGCTCTCGGCCTCAGCGTCTCCCAAGACAACAGGCCCAAGGCTTGACCGCTGTCTGTTGTCCCTCTTGTTCTCTCTCTCTCTGTCTTCTCTATGGTCAGGCCCTTCTGTAAATGTAGTGAAGATGATTGGCTTGCCGTAATTACCAGTCAGTGTAATTGAAGGATGTTCTGGTTTAATGTACTGTGTGTGATCACAAGACTCCGAGATCACCGCTCGGGGTATTTGTGTGTGTGTGTGTGTGTGTGTGTGTGTGTGTGTGTGTGTGTGTGTGTGTGTGTGTGTGTGTGTGTGTGTGTGTGTGTGTGTGTGTGTGTGTGTGTGTGTGTGTGTGTGTGTGTGTGTGTGTGTGTGTGAGCGTGGGTGTGAGAGGGGTTTTTGCCTCTGAAATTGTGTTTCTCTTTCCCCCGATCCTTTTTATCATCCGATTCCTGACATGTGCAAATCGACGCCTCTTTCTCTCTTCAGAAAGGTGTGCGTGTGTGTGTGTGTGCGTGTGTGTGTGTATGTTAGAAGATGAAAGGGAGTAAAATAAGAGTGGTTAGGATGCAATAAATGAGCCGGCGCTGCTTGCAGTGAGGCCTCCTCCCTGTGTAGACAAACACAACAGCGTGCGCAGCCGCCTGCCGCAACCATTCACTCACACACAATAACCCTATTTATCCAATTAACAGATAATGAGCAGCCTGATTTGAGGCTGTTTGCCCTGTGTATTTGCTTTAGCAAGGCGTGCACGGGGTAGAGATCGCACACCCTTCTTTTCGACCCCCGGCTCTGTGTAGCTGTGGTGCGTTTGCATGTGTGGAAGCTCGAGTGGTTGGCGCTGACGGAGGCATTGTTTGCCCACGGCCTGATGCCTTCCGTATGGACACGTCTAGCCGGGGCCGAACTCTCATCTCTCCTGACCTGCACTCTCCGGGGTGGGAGATTGAAGATGCTGAAAGACACAGAGGGCTAATTGACACAGCCTCACTCGGCTGTTTGTGAGGAAGAGTGAGGGAGAAGAGAGAGAGAGAGAGAGAGAGAGAGAGAGAGAGAGAGAGAGAGAAGGAGGAAATAGAGGACCTCCTCCTAAGTAGCCCATGGTAGGCGATTAGTGGGCTGAGGTTGTTTACTAAATACTGTGGGGTGTTATTTTGTGAACACGCCACTGTTTGGATCTGGAATATATTGCTGAAAGAGCAGGAAATGAGGTTTGAGGATCTCTGTTGATTGCCATCGCAAGTCCTCCCTCACTAAGGCCCTCTTGTTGTGTTTGTTTGTAAATGACAATTATGTTTGCGTTAAGGAAGATAAAAGGGAAGCCACTGACTCCTTAGTTCTGTACTGAAGGAAATTGTATTTGAAAGGATTTTTTCGTGTATTGTTCTGTGCCTACTAGTATGCACCATCACACACATTATTGTCACTGTTGTTTGTTTTCAAATGATAGAAATAAAAGAAGAATACAAATAAAATGACAGTAGCGTCCTAACAGGCAGCTTCTGTAAATTATTTAAAATGTCCACTTAATTTTCTCCTGTTACATATTTATTTAAGATTACAGGTCATTATCTAATGTTAACAACCATTTGTATAATCAACATAGATGCGATAT
>NC_139959.1:14737212-14754712 GCF_963454915.1 Gymnoscopelus microlampas | reverse complement strand
AGCCTTTTAAATCTAATTGGGAATGACAGTATAATGTACAAAACATTTTCTCGTAATTTCATTAACTCACTATTGCATTGGGCACAGCGGCAAAGACAAATAAGGATTTGTGGCCGTGCTTTTCAAATCACTCGTGCCTGTTTTCTACTCCATTGTCTACGCTTGATCAAATCCTCTGAGCACACAAATGAGAAGATAGAATAATGTTTTTAGTGGCGTGGTCCTCAGTATAAACACAGCAACAATTAAGGAGCTTGCCAGAGCAAACAAAATGCCTGGTGAACTTCTCATCTCCCATCACTGAGGCATGGGCCCTTATAATCAAGCAGAGTGCTGCACTTTTAACAAGCACATTAACCATAGCCTCAAACCAAGGAACATCTGTTAACAGTCTACAATGACATGCAATGCAAGACACACTTAAGGCCGTTTCTGCTTTTTGACATCCATCAGAGCAAATTGAAATATGACATTTAGGTTTAAATCGTGTAAAGCATTGACTTGCTTTATGATCGTTGAAATTGGAAAGTTTCTGTTCACAATGCCTGCAAATACTTATTTTATTTTTGGCATATTTTGTCCTATAATTTCCTGAATTTTATGACAATTGTTTACTTGAATTTAAGTAATGATTTTGTCATTATCTCTATTTGATTGAATCATCACCTAATATACAGTGTAGTTTTCCCTAAAATTGTGCTTAAAATTTGTATTTTGTTTTAATATTATTTAATAATTGTTCTGGCCCTTATCAGTGGTCTACAAACAATAATTTATTTTTCACTTTATACCAACGTTAACATTTTACTTACGTCCCAAAAAAATCCATATTACCACATTATGTGCATACTGTGTTCAGTGCATACTGAATAGAGCTGTATGTCTTTTCTGGATCCGGAGTGATATTTGTAATTTAATTTAATTGTGTGTGTGTGTGTGTGTGTGTGTGTGTGTGTGTGTGTGTGTGTGTGTGTGTGTGTGTGTGTGTGTGTGTGTGTGTGTGTGTGTGTGTGTGTGTGTGTGTGTGTGTGTGTGTGTGTGTGTGTGTGTGTGTGTGTGTGTGTGTGTGTGTGTGTGTGATTGTGCGTGCGTGTGTCTGTGTTTTGATGTCCTCGTATTTGCACACGTGTGTATGCGTGCGTGTGTAAGATTGTCTGTGCGATTGTGTACGCCTGCGTCTGTGTACATGCACGTCTGCGTGTGTATGTCCACGTACATGTGTGTGTGCGTGCCCGTGCGTGTTTGTCTCTCGTCAGGTCTATGGAAATGCAGGATCTAGCCAGTCCTCACAGCCGAGTAAGTGGAAGCAGCGAATCGCCTAATGGTCCCAACCTCGACAACTCCCATATCAATAACAATTCCATGACCCCCAATGGCGCTGAAGGTATGTGTGCACAGGGCTGCTCCTCTTAACGTGATCTCTTGCGCTATCCTAAATACAGAAGGCAGGTTAACTTAGGGAGGGCTGGCTGATGGATATTGTGGCTCTCAACACGAAACGGAGTAGGACTTTCTAACACTGAGGTTTAGCGTTTATGCATCCGTAAAGTGGTGTGAAGTCTTCAGTTGCCGCAGAATTTATGCAGGCTGTACGGCTTTTAAAATGTGACACGCTTTGTCAGAAAAGGTGCAATTCTACTGTATATTTTTGAAATATGGAGCTGTTGGGTGAGGGAGGAAATGCTTTTATTCAAAGAGGATTTCTTTAGGAGCATTACAATGTAGACTATTTGTCTTCATTCTCTTCTACATTGTACCCTTTTCAGTTTATATTCTGACACTGAGAGTGATTTCTCTTTACAGAGGCTATCACTGTAGCAGTTTGTTTAAGTTACTATGTAATTATTCAAAAACCCATAGCATGAAAACGATGGTGTTTTGCATGTGGGTTGTACTGTACACACCTATTTACTCAGGTGATGGGGCCTGTACGTTCAAAGCTGAGCCCTTGTTTAGTCAAGCAGTCATGCCCATATTACTGAGCAGCTAAAGTCAGTAGAAAAAAGAAAGTCCCTACACTATCATGGATTTTTTTAAGGAAAGTTAGTTTACGCACAGTAAAATTCAGAGTGTTTATTGAATTTAACTCTGAAAGTGTACAAATGGATTGTACACTTTCAGAATTAAATTAGCTGTGTAGTTGTGGCTACTGGTTTCTTTCCTTATATAGGCTGTGCTTGACAGAGGACCCGCAGACATGGTGCACACTGTCATGTGTCCTTTGCCATTCTTTCTTTCCCATAGGTGATAACATCACAATGCTTACCACTGCAGACTGGTTGTTAGGTTCTAACTCACAGTCCGCTGCAGGTTTGTCTTCTACCGGTGATACAATGAAAGGACAATACTTGGTGTTAGTTTCAACTGGACTCAAAGAAAGAGAAAGAGAGAGATCATGAAAGTAAAGCTTTAGTTTGCCCCTGGCTCACTTAAGTGTATGAGATTTGAATGCTCACAAATTCAATTTGTGTAAAAGAAACAACAAACAAATCTCCCGGACACAAAATTGATCTGTCGCAAAACAGAGAGAAAAAGAAGAAGTTGCTTCAACTATTGTTCCTTTCATTTGGAGACTTGTTGGCATTTAATTGCTGTGTTATTATTTGGAAAGCATGGTTTGAGATTGGATGGACTTGAGTCCTCTGCTGATGAGTAGTTAGCCTGTGGCATATACCATACAGTATTGTGCATACATTTTGTTTACCTTTTACGTTATGTGCCGTTCCCTAAATACAGTGTTTATTGTGTGCCTTGTGTGACCTGAGTGAGTGACAGTTTGTGCATGCACTGTCACTATAATTTCTTTCATCGCTGTGTTGTTCCCAAAAAAAAGAAGAAGAAAAAAAAGACGCTCCCCATCAACATATGTTTCCGCGCAGAAAGAGCATAGCGGAAACATGTAAAACATGACAGCAAATGGCTTCTTCAACCATGAGGGATTCCACTGAGCATGACTCCCTTGCCCACATAGTGAATTTGTTTTGCCAAAAAAAGAAAGAAAAAAAAAGAAAAGCAAAAAGAGAGAAAAAAAATTCCCCCAGCCTGCCTGAAGTGAAATGGATTGATTTCAAAGATTCCTGAGCTGTCAGATAGCTGTGAAATTGTCTGTGCAGAGCTGTCGCTGTAGCTGTTTAAGGGAGCCAAGGTCAAACAGCGTTCGCTACACCCTTAAAAAGATTTTATACACCATACATTGTCTTGACATTTCAATCATGCTTGCACGTCCATACGGGATCTTTTTTATTTTTTATTTTTATTTTAACCAATGATTCTGACTTATGTTTGCTTATTTCTCCCATACGCTACATTTTAAACACTGGGTAAGCCATTAAGTAATAGTTCAATAATAAATACTTGAAATATAAATCCATTATAAGTTGAATTGATTGTACTAATTGAATGTTTGGCTAAATGTGCTCTCAAGGCTATAAAAGTTTGGCTTATATTGCTATTGTAGAATTGTTCAAATAAGTGCATGAATTGGATGGGAAATGATACCATCTCAGTCATTGTTGAGTAAGTCTTTAGTCTAATGTTCTTATGAATCCCTTGCCAAATGATTTATTTCTTTACAGTTGCATGGCCTTTATACAACCAATGAAAATAAGTGATATTTAAGTTTTTTTTCCATTTGGCCAATAGTTTTGGATGAAGATTGTAGTGAAAGTTTGTTTGACTCCTCCCTCCTACCACTGTTTTTATTCTACCTTGAAGTAACTTTTACTCTGTTTTCAAAACAACCTTTTTGTTTTCAGTGAGTGTGAGAGTCAGACTTTAGTACAGTTTGGAGCAGTTTTACTTCTTCTTTTCTTTGCAGACTGTGATTGGGTGACAGTGTGGCCTCTTTGTTCGCAGTTAAATCAGAGCCAATGAGCAGCAGCGATATCACCACCTCGGTAGCGGACGCCTCTCTAGACAGCTTCTCAGGATCAGGTGAGGGTGAGTGTGTGTGTGTGGGGGGGGGGGGGGGGGGGCTGCTTCTCACACACAGTAGCAGAACTGATTAGTGAGAGATGAGTCCAGAGATGGGTGACTGATAAGCTGGTCCCCAGGAATTGTCCCTGCAGCTAAATCACCTATAGTGTGTGTGTGTGTGTGTGTGTGTGTGTGTGTGTGTGTGTGTGTGTGTGTGTGTGTGTGTGTGTGTGTGTGTGTGTGTGTGTGTGTGTGTGTGTGTGTGTGTGTGTGTGTGTGTGTGTGTGTGTGTGTGTGTGTACTGTATGTGTTTAACAGTGAGTATTTAAGGAAGAGACACTACCTACCTTACCTTTGTCAGCATATTATGTGCTGAGCTTGTGTGTGTGTGTGTGTGTGTGTGTGTGTGTGTGTGTGTGTGTGTGTGTGTGTGTGTGTGTGTGTGTGTGTGTGTGTGTGTTCACACTGAGTTATGACCTGTACTGCACTGTGCCTGTCTGTACGGTGGAGTGACACCGCGTCTCTGTGGCCCTACCTCTCTCCATGGGCTGTTACTCTATCGCTCTGTCAAATATACACACACACACACACACACACACACACACACACACACACACACACACACACACACACACACACACACACACACACACACACACACACACACACACACACACACACACACACACATACAGGGGCATTGCTATATAATACCCAGGCCTAAAAAGAAATCTTAGATAAATTAAAAACAATGCATCTGTAATGTATTTCATTTTATGTCCAAATTTGATAGTACATAGATTTCTTTTAACGGTGTCAACCTGCAGCACTATCTAGTTCATGTTTCCATGAACACATGCATTATCAGCTCCGCATCCATCAAACCACTCTCCCTGAAACAACTGCATATGGCGTTAGCTTGCCGCTAATTTTTCCCCATTTCCGCAACTGTTTAACCAAGCACTTGATACCTTAACGCTAGAAGCACATAAATCACTGCTCCCGACTTTTGTCTTTTGACAATATTAATGAAATTTAGTAATCGTACACCCCCTTATCCTCCGCGGGGAAACCCAAAGCTCCGCTCAGAAAGAGCGGGGTTTCTTTCAGTGGACAGGTGCTGCTGATGTGGGAAACGTGTTCAATATTAATAATGTGTGTGAGGGCTTACAGCATACAGTTACATACAGTTAGTACTACCCCCGCAACCGAATCCCTTATTTTACATGTCACAACCAATTACACAAATGTCTCAGAACTGTGCTACTCGGCTGTATTTAGCAATGGTACTGTACCGAGCGTGACACGCTCTTAACTGTATTTCACATTCAATAGGAAGCTTAATTGTGCCAAAATGAGGTGTGCGCCATTTGACTTTTTTTTTTTAATGCAAGTAAAATAGATGAAAGGATAATTGTTGATCATTTGAATTTCAGTTAGCAAATTTATCACACCGTTTCACAATGAGTCTTCCATAGTTTAGGAATATTAAACGATAAACTCTAGGTAATGGTCATTTTTGTCCGATAACTAATTAACTAAATAAGAATAAGAATTTAGTTATTCTTCTTCTCAAATGATTTGGGTCTACTAAGCCTTTATTTTTGTTGTTTTACTAAGGCCTGATGTATGCTTAGTTGCGCGCCGGTATCGCACGTCGAAAATAGCTGATCTACGAGTTCACAACTCGCCACACGACGACCCGTGGTGAGCTTATGTTGCCTATTTTAGTGACACAATGAGTAACCAAGTATAAATCAGCCACAAGTATAACAGAAATAACAAACAGTAATAACTGGGTGGGGGGGGATTGCAACACGTGTGCAACGTGATTCCTACTACGGCTTCAAAACAAGCAAAACTCTCGTGTGATTCATATGCTCAGAGGGGGATTTTCCCAAGTTTAACAGGGCTGTGGAACCACACAGACGGGTAGCATGTTTAATGAAGGAGTGATTATGCAGTAGCGCTCGTTACCTGCAATCAGTGATGTCACTTCCAATGTAATGTGGTTGTGGGTTTGAAGGCCCGAGGCACCCATGCAGAGCCACAGGCCCCAGACTGATTCAGACCATCCTGTGTGTGTTTACACCAGTGGTCGTCATGGCAGCCCCACAAGTATCTCACAGATACGCGGGTCAGCAGAAAAATCTGACATTCTTACCTGATTATTTTACTTCATTATTGCTCTCCGGTTTTCAACCTTAAATAAGGTTACTGAAATAAATAGTGTAATGCAATGTAATTACTGTTTCCTTGGAATCCAGAAGTTCTGTTGGCAAAAGATAATATTTACCTTATTTCTTAATGTTTAAATATGTGCTTGCCTCTTTTCTTTTTAACTCTCCTCAGCTATTGGAACCAGTGGCTTCAGCCCAAGACAAACTCACCAGTTCTCTCCGCAGATTTACCCTTCCAAGTAAGACTTCTTTTAGTTTTCTTTAAAAAATAAGCAGCATCCAACTTCATTTAGAACTTTAATTAGATCCTTCTGCTAGATTGCCTTTTTTCTGCCTGGCTTTGTTTGCCTGGATGTCTGCAGCTTGTGCACTCCCAAATCTGTTGTAATTATTATCTTGCAAAAATTTCCTTTGCCATTTATTATTCTTTCGCCATGTATATCAGCCATGTGATGCTATCTCCCTTACAGCTTTGGCTCAGTATTTAAGATTAAGTAGCACGATCACAAAGAATTTGTCAGTGAGCAAAGTTTGTGTTATGGTTTTTGGGGTAAAATACAGTCCTCTGTCTTCCTGCTTCCCTCTCTCACTTTTCCCTTTTGTTTCTTTTCTCAAATAGCAGAACATATCCACATATTCTTCCTACCCCTTCATCCCAAAATATGGCTGCGTATGGGCAGACGCAGTACACCACAGGAATGCAGCAGGCCGCAGCCTATGCTAGCTACCCCCAGCCTGGCCAGCCCTACGGCATCCCAGCCTATGGTAAGATCTCACTGACATACACGATCCAGTCCTTGACAAGCTGAAAGATGGATCATTGGATCCTCTTTGTGCTGTATTACAATGATATGCATCGAAGTCACAGCACAGAAATAATATTTGTTCCCCATGGTAGATATCAGCACAAATCTTAGCTTAGTACCAAGATTTTTCTCATAATAAAGAAAGACCACGGGCAATGCTGAGTCATTGTTTAGTGCCTGCACGTGTTCCTCTAATGCCACACAACAATTCGCTTATTAAGCTGTTCCGACAGATCTGAAAGATTACTGATATAAATTTCAAAACAAAAACTGGTTTCCTCTGGCATCGCAAGAGCGAAACAACGGAGAACATAGCTAACAGTGTGCTTTATTTGTCCAAAGTCTTTGGTAGTACTTTGACCCGAAAAGGCCTTTCCAATAATGTAGAGGAATTTATGCTGTTTGTTTGAGTGGTGGCAAACTGCTAAACCTGCTGTAACATAGACATTTACCTTGGGACTGATTCAATCTAACCCTCTGCCAGTTTAACTAACAAACACTAGCAAGTGTAACCTTTTATTGTTTTTGCAACTTCTCACAGATGGCCTATCTTAAATAATAATACTTCTGTTAAAAATCAGATAGTGTGTGTTTTTCAACTCCGGTGCTCTGGGACCACTAGTACAGCTAGTTTTCTATCTTTCCGTTAATTGCAATCACCCGGCGTTCCGGGTATAACCACTCAGTGATCAGATATCTATAGCGACAAGGACACCAGGTGAATGTAATTAACTATCTGGTAGAATGGAAAACCAGCAGAACCAGTGGTCCGTGAGGACCGGAGTTGAGAACCACTGTAACGGTGCGTTTTAACAGCGGGCGATACTGGGCGACATCGTCCAAAAAGATAAAGAAAATCCATCTTTCATCGCCCCCCCGCCCACTTCGCCCGATCGCCGGCTCTCATAGACTTTCATTATCTTTTGGGCGATGTTGCCCGGCATCGCCCGAGAGTCGCCCGCTGTTAAAACGCACCGTAAGGGCCATACCCGGTTTGACAGCCAAGTACTAGTTGTCCCGCAGACAACTGCTTTGCAGTGAGATTGAACCCTGTGCAATCTAATATTTCTAAACGACTGATAATAGTGATAATCAGTGATCATCCATTCTGCGATAACACACACACACACAGGCGAACGGCTATGTGCCCCTTTGCTGTGTCCGGGGAAATTGAAACCTGTGTGTTGACTGTTGCTTGTGCATCAAACCGATCTGGTGTCACTAACTGATTTAGGTCCATTGTGGGCAGGCATAAAGACGGAGGGGGGTCTGAGTCAGGCCCAGTCCCCGGGACAGACGGGCTTCCTTAGCTACAGCTCCCAATTCACCACACCACAGACGGGACAAGCCCCCTACAGCTACCAGATGCAAGGTGAGGACGCTATGATGAATCACCCACTTGCTCAATACCCAACTTCTCTACTTCCTCAATACCCAACTCCTCTACTTCCTCAATCGCGAACATTATATACTTCTTCAAACCCAACTTATCTACTTATTCCACCCTCTGCCTTTCTACCTCCCCAATAACTAATGTCTCTACTATCTCAACCCCAGGTTTCTGTACTTCCTCAATCCCCAACTCCTCTATTCTTTTCCACCCCAACTTGTCTACTTCGCCAATAACCAACTTCTCTGCTTCCTCAATCCCCATGTGCTTCCTCAATCCCCGACTTGTGTACTTCTTCCACCCCAACATCTCTGCTTCCTCAATAACCAACTTCTCTACTTCCTCAATCAACGACGTGTCTACTTCTTCAATTCCCCAAATTCTCTAGTACTTTGCCTCTGCTACAGTACAACTGGATACCTCTTAGGAATAGCTGTTGAACGTTATTAGTCTCTTATGCCTTTTCATGCTTTTTATTCAAACTATGCTGCGTCGTGAAAATGTAACAAATACATAAACTGGATGGGAATCTAGAAGCACGGGTAGAATGGCTTTACAAAACCGTTTTCTCTTATCCTCGCCCTTTCTGACGAACCTACTGTATCTTTCCCCTTTGATCCTCAATATCTATTATCCCAAAGCTCAAAGGTCCTCCTTACCGTTGTTTTACTAATACCGCTTAATGACGTACTTTCTTTTTTTCATTTGTACGCATTTTTGCATTTCTCTGTGCAGCATACATTTCTCCCCTCCGGTCAACCGCACCGAGCTACTTTTATTTATTCTCTTTAAAGGAGATTCGAGAAAAGGGTCTCTGTCCTTGATTTAACGATTCAACGGCATGCGTGAGGCCCTCGCCTATATCCCGGGCAGATGGCTGTGTCGGGCAGTCGTTATGAGCTGCCTCCCCGACTGCTCCCTCTCCTCTTAAAACGAATCAACACAGATGGAAAAATGGCAGGCACTTAAGAGGCACCAGCCATGCCTACCCTCTCCCCTCCCCTCCACCGCCTTTTGTTTTTTCTCTCCCTGTGATCGTATTTGTATTTGTTTAAGAGCTGAGGCCGTGGAGATTTATGGCCTTGAAGTCGATAAATACAAGTTGTCGCTCCGTTTCTCTCTCTCTCTCTCTCTCGCTCTCTCCCTCTCTCCCTCTCTCTCTCTCTCTCTCTCTCTCTCTCTCTCTCTCTCTCTCTCTCTCTCTCTCTCCCTCTCCCTCTCTCTCTGTCTTTCTATCTATCTATCTCTTTCTCTATCTCTCTGTGTCAAACAGCCCTACCTTGGCAGCACCTGCGCCATGAGTAAGCTAGCCCGCTCTTTCTTGTTGCGCTCCTCTCCTGTCTGAACGTGTGACCGTAGGAACATCTCCACATGTTGTTGAAAAGCCTCCAGAGCATCTTACAATAAATAACACTCGCCCAGCAACAGATGTGGCACAGGGAAGCCTCTTTTCCACGCCTCTTAACCAAATACAGTCGGCCGCAGCTAGAGATCTGCAGCGCTCTCCAGCCTGCTGCATGGTAGCTGCGAGCCGAGACACACACACACACACACACACACACACACACACACACACACACACACACACACACACACACACACACACACACACACACAGAGAGAGAAAGATGGGGTAAGAAAAAGAGAGACAGAGCGCATGCAAGGCAGAATGTACAAGCTGCTTGGCTGGCCTCAGTGGTTTAACTCACGATGACAGTGTTATGTGCCCATTCATCTTCTGAGTATTATGCTTTCTCTCTGTCTCCCTCTCTCTTTCTCCTTCTCACTCTCTCTCCCTCTCCCTCTCCCTCTTTCCTGCTGCTATCTCTAGCTATCGGATGCCCCACACGGCGTTAAGTGTGTTAGTAATTGACAGCCACGTTACATGACAGATTGACCACTATTGTGGCCCTTGTGTTCTCTAAAACTCCGGCTCTGGCCCTCGGCCGCAGCATCATCATTACTCTGTATTGATCTGCCTGGAAGAGAGGGGCTGTAGGCCTGCTGGGTGTCCTGAGTCTGACCATATACTCAGGGTCTACACGTGATACACTCCACCCCACCCCCCCACCCCCCACCCCTGTGTCACTGCCACCAGCCCGTGGCCAGCTGTCAAGGGAAAGGACGATTACATTAATGTTTTTCTGCGCTTGGCTTTCATGTCTGATGCCACGGAGCTTTGTGTGGGTGCTAAAGTTGCGATACCGAAGTGCAACGGAAGAACAAAGGCGTGCCTGTGCACTCTGATGTTACAGACCCTCGTCATAGTTTTATTGAGTGCATCCTTTTGGATTGTTTCTACATGGCGCTGTTGTGTGCAAATCTTTGAATACATATATTTGTTTTGATAACATTTTAACTCAAATCTTTGCTTCTGGAGGTCCCTGGAACAAAATATTTTACAAATGTTCGCTTTAAAAAATGAATATATATTCAAGGATTTGCACACATTTTCACAATTTTTCAAAAATAGCAGATCTACAAGCTCATAGCGCGGCACTCTGTGCCGTGCTATGAGCTTGTATATCTGCTATTTTTGAATAGCCAAAGACAATAGCCAAAGACATCTAAAATGACAGAGATGCATTCCCGTCGGGATTGGATGGGTTAATTTGGGAAAGTTTTTGTCTACAAGCACAAGCCCAAAATAGGGATGCCTGTGTTGAAAGTGGCTAAAGAGACAGGGAACCTATGCCGACGGTAGGACCAAGCAGATGTTAATTAGGTGAATAATTGGGTTCTAAGGCAGTCTCTCAGTGGCAGTAGCCTAGGAGTGGAAGGGAGTCGAGGCCCCGGTCTGCCTTTTAAAAGGAGAGCCCCATCTGGACTTGATAGCCTATTCCCATGTGGGGCATACAAACTTCTGCTACAAATATTGTGCACTGATGATAGACTTAGCCCGTGGCAAGAGGACTGATCAAGCAAAGCAAATGGACTCCCAATTGCAGGGCCAGAAGGCAGGATGGAAGGGAGGGAGGGAGGGAGGGAGGGAAGAAGTGAGGGATGGTGTCTAGTCTTGAGTGAGTGAGCTAACTGGAGCAGGACAGGGGGGGAGGGGGAGAGAGAGAAAACATGCCCCCCGGGGAAGCGCAAGGGCCCCCCATTTCCCCCGCCACCACTACCACCGCAACCACTACTACCCCCCTGCCCCCCCCCCCCCCCCCCACAGCATGGGCCCATTCTCACTGGGCTTGCAGGGGTCCCCTTGGCTTTTATGTGGGTCCTTGTTCTCCACAGAGTAACCCCCTAACCCCACGAGTGAGAGCTTTTATGACTTTTTGAACTGTGCATTAGGCTAATTTGTTGTCGTTCAAAGCCTTTCTTTTTCCACCCGGGCTTCTCTTCTATTCTCTTGTCTCGTTGTTTTGTTTTGTTGGACTTTCACTGTAACTTTCTGAGGAGAAAACAGAGGTCTCTCTCTCTCTCTCTCGCTCTCTCTCTCTCTCTCTCTCTCTCTCTCTCTCTCTCTCTCTCTCTCTCTCTCTCTCTCTCTCTCTTTCTCTCTCTCGCTCTCTCTCTCTCTGTCTGCCTCTCTTTCTCTCCATTGAAAAAGCCCTTAAAATGTCAAACAAAATTGACAAAAGTAGAGAACACGTCAGATGAAAAGTGTTAGAGAGACTTGGTTGGAAAAGAAGGTGGAAAATAATCTTCCGTTTACACGTGTGATCGCTGGGAGAGGGAACAAGCTAGACAAATAAATTGTCCGTCTTGGTAATCTGGAGGTCTTTTATTTCCCTAAAGATTTTTAGCCCAAGCAGTGGCTACTTGGCTGACTGACAAGGCCAAGCCCTATATACTTGTACTATGTACGTCAAATAGTGAACATAGCAGATCTACAAGCTCAAAACCCATTGCAACGTGTTGTGAGATTGTGGATTGCTAATTTTCACAACCTTTTTGCCTATTTTCACCAAATGTTTGTCCATTTTCGCCAAATGTTCACCTATTATGACATTCCCAGAATAGGGATGATAGGGTTCATTGGGTTAAGTTTCATTCTTTCTCTCTCTCTCTCTCTCTCTCTCTCTCTCTCTCTCTCTCTCTCTCTCTCTCTCTCACTCTCTCTCTCTCTCTCTCTCTCTCTCTTCCCTGCCATACGTCCCTCTACCTCCCATGGCCTCCTATTCCCCCTCCACACACACACACACACACACACACACACACACACACACACACACACACACACACACACACACACACACACACACACACACACACACACACACACACACACACACACACACACACACTCTAAAAGCTGCTTCACGTTTGTCACGGTGTGGGAGGGCCCTCCTTATGGGGCCAATGACCAGAGGATGAAAAGAACTCCCTATGTTTGTCTCGGGGAACAAAGGTGTAATTACGCCCCCATTTAGGAACAGTAAATTAATCTGACCCCCTTCGTTTTCACTGCCGCTATGGGATATGCTACGGCTGTGGGATGAAAGTGGTCGTGGGGATGAGGTGAAAAGGCAGTTTTAAGAGATCGTAGCAGCAGTAGCTCTCATTAATGTCCCCTGTGGATGCAAACAGAAATTATCTTTGAAATGGAGAGTTAAGGGTCATATTTGTAAAGCTTACAGGAACTAGCCCTTGGGGGATTGGTCAGAGCGTGTCGCTATAGACACGGTTTAATCAGATATATGCATTTCTTAAGTAAGGCTGGCTTTGACATACTAATCCTCTCCCAGAATGGAATAAGAGCAAAATGGCTGCAGTGTGAATATGGTACTAGGTTACCATATAGTGCCACGTATTGTCATGCAGGCCAGTGAGAACTTGATAGGTGTTTAAAGTGTAAGCATGCAAGCGCAAGGACACATACACACACACACACACACACACACACACACACACACACACACACACACACACACACACACACACACACACACACACACACACACACACACACACACACACACACACCCACAGACTGACAATACACTCCCATTTCTTTTTCTATGATCCCTCTATGAGCCCTGCCTTCCTCTCCCTGTCGGCCTGCTTTCTGCCTGTCTGCCTGTGAGCCCCTGCAGTTCACCCACGCTGACATGCGAGTGCAGGTGGAGTGGCTGCTGACGAGAGGGGGGGGTCAGTCGTGTCCCGGGGCCCCGTGTCTCCGCTCCCCTCCCCCACCCCTGTCCCGCAGTCTCTATAACTCCATGTCATGTATATTATTAAGCCATTAGATGCTATCAGCCCCTCTGAATGATTTAATTCCCTCCGAGGTGCTTCTTTTGAACGCAGGGAGAAAAGGAAAGCATACATATTCATTGGGGGGCTGCTGGGATGACAATGCACACCCCCCCACCACCCAAAAAAATAAGTCACTACTACAAACCCCTACCCCACACCACCACACCACCCCGGCTCTCCCTCCGCCCCGCCACTCGTTGCACCCTCCAGTGACTCAACACACAACAGCCTCTTGTCTTCCTCACATTGTGAGGGCTTGGAACCGCTTGGAGAGCCCCCACCCGCCCTCCTCCTCTTCATTCACCAGTGCAGATTCAATCACTGATAACGTAGGAAGAGTAGGAAGATAGGGCTACTGTTGAAGGCTCTGTTCCCCCCCCAATGCCCCCTCCCCCCCTCTTCTCTGTTCGCCACCCCCCAAATAGTCCCACAAAAAGCCAGCTTCCCTCCCTCAAACAGAGTGCACTGTTTCACCTGAAAAACCACACGACCTTGCAAGTTATTTCTGCTGACACAGAAGAACATTATCTCTTTTGCCGTAATATGCCAAAAATGTCTCGTTTTCTTCCATGCAGGTGGCACTTTCACAACAACATCGGGATTGTACGCGGGAAACAACTCCTTGACGAACTCGACTGGATTTAACAGCACACAACAGGTAGCCGTGCCCACCCACCATCCACCACCCACCCCCCTCTGCTCTGCTCTGCTCTCTCGGGACTCCCTCTTTCTTTGGTGTTTTGCCCAGGTGGCCGTGGTTTTGAGGTTAGGTTATAAGGCAGTGGCTCCCGAACAGTGGGTCGCGGACCCTTTTTTTATGGGTCGCGACTTGCAAGTAAGCATCGATTCTTTATTTTTACTTCTTATTTGATTTTATTTATTTTTTCCCTATGACGAGGGTCTGTAACATTTTTCCCGATTTTTTTGTTCCCCCGTATTTTTTTCTTCATAATTATTCATAAAAAAAAAATCTAAATTCCATAAAAAAATACATAAAAAATAACTTAAGAAGTAGGGAAAATAGCCGATCTACATGCTCACAACGCGTCGCATCGTGACACGTTGTGAGCTTGTAGATCTGCTATTTTCACTAGTTTTGGTCCCTGGAAGACATAAAATTTCTCTTTTGGGTTAGGTTTAGGCATACAACCACACGCCCCTGGGCGTAACACCTCAGAAAGAGGGAGTCCCCTGCTTTCTCATCGTGGGCTAGCTCTTGCAGCCTATCGGCAGCTCATATTAGATTAAAATGTAAACTTCTCTCTCCCAAGCTGGAAATCTTTACGGAACACGCATTCTCTATATGTTGCATTTCACCCATGACATATTCAAACATGAATCACTCAGTGTGTCAGAAGTGCTGTAGACGGGGATTATCTGCCTCTCCCCCAGCAGCACATATGTATTATGCCACAGAGGAAAAAGAAAGAAAAAACACACACACACACACAGCTAGACCAAGACCGATCGTTGTCCAGATGGAGGACAGAAGAGACATGTGTTTGCATTTATATTTTGGAATCTGCACTGTAAAGTAGCAACACTGGTGCAGGGCATATCTCACATTACTCTGCCCTGCCTCCTTCTTCTCTGCTTTTCACACTACTACCTTCTCTCTCACTCTCTCTCTCTTTCTCTCTCTCTATCTTTACCTATGTACTCTAAATCTACGTGTCTGTTTATTGCATCTCTGCTTCCTTCTCTCTTCATGCCCTATCCCTGACTATACTGTCCTTACCCACATATTTGCCCTTATTGTACACCTCTCTCTGACAACCAAATACAAATGTACCTCCTTTCCCCCTTCTCTCTCTCTCTCTCTCTCTCTCTCTCTCTCTCTCTCTCTCTCTCTCTCTCTCTCTCTCTCTCTCTCTCTCTTTCTCTCTCTGTCTCTCACAGGACTACCCCGGCTACCCAGCCTTTGGCCAGGGCCAGTATGCTCAGTATTACAACAGCTCGCCCTACACCTCGCCCTACATGACGAGTAACAACACCAGCCCCAGCACGCCCTCCACCACGGCCACATACACTCTGCAGGAGCCCCCCTCTGGCATCACCAGTCAGGCCCTCACAGTCACAGAGAACCCTGCAGGTATTTGGAGGAACGCATCCCTGGTACACACATTCATGGACACACACACATACATGCACAGAGAGAGAGAGAGAGACACGTGAGAGACGGAATGTTCCACACCAACACACGTTCTGTATACTGTATATGCACGCATGCTAGGGCTGGGCAATTAACCGAAAATATATCAAAGCCGATATTTGCAACCAATAACCGACTTATAACTGGATAATCGAGAAGCACGTTTTTTACATACATTTTGTTTGTCTTATATCATTTATCAACGAATCAACACGAAAATGAATTGTAATAGATTGTTTAAAATCAACTGAATCGATTAGTTTGATTAACCTTGTATTATACTGTGTTGTACAATGGTGGCATCACATCTTTGTGAAAATAGCCTTAGTAGATCTTTTAACTTTTTCTTTTTTAAATATATTGTTCATTCGTTGGAGGCGGAAGTTTCAAATAGTCATAATATTGATTTGCAGTCGTATCGCCCAGCCCTAACACATGCGTGCATAGTTCTCAGGAGCACAGGGGACTTTATTTGGTGCAAGTGCGGTCTCGGGGAAATCATTTGAGCCATCAGCTGTAGTACACTAAAAGTGTGGGAAGCACAGAAGGACGACTTGCCCCGTAATTGCATGTGACGTTAATGCATCATCTGGCAGTGGTGTGTCGATGATATCATTTATAACTTAATGGCTGCATTTGAACTTGTCGTCAATCAGCAGTCAAATAGATCTGGTTCTAAATAAACACTCTTAAGATGCAGTCATTCAATTTAGACTCAGATGAAATCTGTGTTATCTTTCTACGACGCACACAGGGGTTTTCCCTCGCTGTGTGTTTTTTAAATCAGCCTTTGACTGAATGCAATGGCTTTCAGAAGCAGCTCTGCCAGCAGAATGCCATTCATTTTATCATGACTCATAGTCACACACATAATCACTAAATAACATCCCAGATGATTGCCTGTGTGTAATAACCTAGAATAGAACAGAATATAAACTTTATTGTCCGTATGTGGAAATGTGCCTTAGGCTTCGCTGTAGCACATCCAAGACCTAAACTAAATACCAGTAAACTCAACAGACACAATTGCATACAAGGCAAAAAAAAAACTCCTACAAAAATAACAGCCTATCTTTGATAGTCTTTCTCTGTCTCATTTTCTTTTTTTCATTCCTTTCCTTCCTTTCAGTAGAGTATAGTACCATCCACAGTCCATCAACCCCCATTAAAGATTCAGAATCGGATCGATTGCGCCGGGCCTCGGATGGAAAGTCACGTGGCCGGGGCAGGAGAAACAACAACCCATCACCGCCGCCCGACTCCGACCTTGAGGTAGGGTGAGCTAGCGCTACCTTGGCGACAGACGGCCTCGCCCTGTCTGAGGCGCGCACACACACACGCACTCACCAGCGCTAATCCACTTTACTATATGGCTGCCACAGTGGGTGCTAACTCCTGATGCACATTAATTCTTAAAGATTTTAACATGCGTAACTATGAATGAGTTATTAATGCAGTCTGGATTATGTGACACTGCAACGGACACAAAATCAAATAAGTAAAAGCCCTCAGGTAAATCATTTATATACCAGTGATACGGCTGTGTGGAAAACAGCATGATCAGACTGATTTGGTGTTAGAGTGAACAATGTCTTCTGATGTCCCCCCCCCCCCCCCCCCCCTCCACACACACACACACACACACACACACACACACACACACACACACACACACACACACACACACACACATCCCACTCACACAGACAACACAGGTGCTATGAAACACGCTGGCAGTGTGTGTGAATGTTAAATAGTGGGCCATATGTCAAAATAAACCCTTAATTATTCCGGGGGGCTCTTCATTAATACGATATGAATTCCAAAGAGGTTAATGGCAGCCATTATGGCGCTGACA